>NW_025767732.1:0-352493 GCF_003918875.1 Haliotis rubra
CCCGCCGTTACCAACGGTCACGGTTGTTTTGTTAATAATCGGGCGGCGTACGGTAAAATGGCGGTTAAGCGTTAACAGCGCTGGAAGCGCTGGCAATAAGGCATCAATCATCAATAACGACAACAATCAATCAATATTCAATAACATCCATCAACAGCGCCGCGCAAAGACATTATATGCTCCCAACCTTAATTAAGATGTTTCTGCGCGCAAAATCGGGTCGCTGGAGTGAAATTACCAGCGAGCCATTCGCCGCCCATCGTGGTGAGGCCACATACGAAGAAAAGACTGTACCAACAACTTTAAAAATGCACTAATTGCGCCGGTGTAGCCACCTATCTTTCTAAAGAATCCGTCTCACCAATTTAAACGTTACGGAAATCAACATACTGCAAATACCAAACATTAGTTTTGCAGAGAGATGCCAAAAACTGTCCAAAGATCGGACCCTCACAGAAACCTATGCTTCTGTCACCAGAACATCACCCGAACCAGCCAACCTGACCGTAGTCAAATCTTCTGCCAACCAACTTAACAAAAGGGTGTAATACGGACACTCCTCAGATTTCAAGCAATTCGAAACATCCACTCAAACCCTGAAGTCATTCCAGAGGCCACATCGTTCATCGATGCACCTTGTACAAAGGCGCGAAATCATCCCAGCCAAATACAAAAATCAATCTCAATGAAACAGAAAGAAAACTGTTAACAAAGCCTTAATCTAGATGTGAATCTTCACAACAGAATCAAAGTGGCAGGAGCCTCAAAGGGTCTATAAACAAAAACTAAACTTTTAATAAGTTCGATCCTTAGAGGTTTGTGATGTGGTCCGAAAACATCCAAACTAGGGCACATAGCTTGTCGCCCTCAAGAAGAGGCAAGTGCGTAGATCACCAGTCAACCCACCAAACAGTTAATGTATTCTAAAAATATATAGTAAGGGAATTGTAGAGGATTACGACTAATTTAATGATTTACAGTTATTAGTCCAGGATTCAAATTACCGGCACTTGGTTCTATGGTGAAACTTATCTGAAACAGACAGATACTTTAATCTACGCCGTCTGAAGCATATCATTCTTCTCACCTCCGGGGATAGGGCCACTGGCGGGTCTTCAATTCTTGTTATGGTATCGTAATTCATACAGCCCCGTCACACTTCTACAAATATATTCGCCGTTGCAGGAGATCTCTACTCTTTATGCTGCCTTCACAATATGCTCTCTATATTCCCTTCTTCAGCACTCCAACAGTCTGATCTCGAAGTTTCTATGACCAACTTCCTAAAATAATGTATTATAATGGGTGATCTTAATGGCCATAACCCGATCTGGGGTTGTACAAGCACTAACTCTAAAGGTAAAAATACTTTGAAGAATTTATCTCCCACAATGACTTGTGTATATACAATGACGATTCAAGCATTCTATCTGCATCCTGCAACCGGCACCTACTCTTCTAGATTTGTCTCTTGGTAAGACTCTAACCTCCCTAATGAATTTGATTGGTCAGTCCACACGACTCCTTGTGGAAGTGACCACTTCTTCAACCATCCTATCAGTAAAATTTATCCATCTGAGTCTACATCTTAAGGCCAAGATGGAAATTCCTTCCTAAGGCAGACTGGTCCATTGTCAACTCTGCTTAATACTAAACTAAGACCCGAATATTTCAGTGATTTAACCGATCCTATTGAGGTTTATTCTGACGTTTTACATGCAATAGCTGATGAATGTATACCAAAGTCCCTACAACTCCACATGTACGGAAACCATGGTTTATCACAGATTGTGGCAAGCTTATTATGAAAAAAGGCAGAGAACTATTTTCATCACCTTAACTGTTCCAACCTATCCAAATTTACCTAATGCGTACCGTACATTCAAACGTCTTGGCAATCTTGAAGGCCAACCATGTTCCAAAATTCATTCCCACGTACGCCACGTCCAGAGTATGGAAACAGGTTCCAAAGAATTAAATGCAAAGGTTCAAAGTCTGCCTGTTCCATCAATCTTAGCGATGAGGATACCTGAATTACCTAATAAGTCTGGCTAATTGTAAATAAACTTATGACACTCTTGCCAAAGTACCTTCATCACAATTATGTCCCTGAGCTCTTGTGAGATATCAGGAAACAACGGAAGATAAAACTTACTTTGAATGAAAAAAAACGTAGATTATAATGAGCGGTTTCATTACATGAGCTATGTACTGCTCTTGAGCAAGCTCATGACACTGCAGCGGTTGATGATAATACATACTGTGCCACTGAAACATTCGCCTCTGAAATCCATGTCTGATGACACTTTCGATATATTGACAAACATGGACGTCCAAATTCTTCTCCCTCGTGGCGTAATGCCATTGTAGTCCCAACACTCAAAAACCGCGACTACAGGAATCCATCTAATTTACAGACCGATATCTCTAACTAGCTGTGTCTGTAAACCATGGAACGTATGGTGAATAATAGATTAACTTTGGTACCCGAAACCAATAACCCATAACAAATATTCAATGTGGTTTCAGGAAAAAAATCGTAGGCACCATTGATCATTTCCATACTACGAACCTCGCCAGAACACAACTCACGTACCAACCTTCGATCCATAGTTTCACATGCTTGACCTTAGTCACGTACCTCAATACTCTTACATGGTTTTGGTTTGAGGGTCACACTCCTTTTATATCACAGCTTTATATAATTTCAAGTCCGGAGCGGGTTCAACCCTGTCTGACCATTATAATCAGGATCAGGTGTCCCTCATGCATTTTAGTCTGTCACTCTGTCAGTACCGAATAACAGTTTCATCCGCTCTGTTCATTCCAACTGATGGATCACTTTTGTGAATGATTTAACATTCTTTGTCGCGGTAAGAATATGCATTACCATTGAACAAACGCAGCTGTGTTTAAACAAAATAGCCAAAATAGATCTTGAAAAACGGCTTTGAATTTTATAATCAAAAACTAATTGTACATTTTGTGAGAAAACAAACCACATAAAGACCCGAACTGTTTCAAATGGCACTCCCATCAGCGCTGGAGGCCAAGTTCTGGTTGAATATTTGATTCTCTGTTTAACGCTCTCTGCTTGCGATATTAATAAACTCTTTAAAACATAAATGCCTGAAGGCACTTGATTTATTGAAAGTCGTTTCGAATTCTAAGTGGGGAGGACTCGTGTCACCTCCTCTAACATCTATATCGATCATTGATCCGCTCGAAACCCGATTATGGTCCTTCCATCAGAGCATAGTGGAGCCTGCAAGAAGCACTTTAAACTATTTAGATTCTGTAGCCATCACCGTTGGTCCCAGACTTTGTTCTTGGATCCTTTAGAACTTCTCCTGTTGACAGTCTCTACAGTCGAGGCAGATGAACCATGTGTCTTACACAACGCCGTATAAAAGTGTCCTTGCAGTATATAACAAAACTTTATTCTAACGAGAGTCTAACCTCTGTGATTAGCTGTATTTAATCCCTCTTTATGAGGAGTTATAATAACAAAAGCCTTCTTTGTTCCACCTCTTGGCTTAAGAATTAAACTATTCATTTCTAAGCTGTTGGCATTGAGCTAGAAAATATAGCTCCTTCCCTCTTCTTTCATCTCCTCCTTTAAGTATTGGATTTAGGCCACAAGTCGATCTAACACTCACTAAATTTACAAAGATCAGAAACTAATGAATTCACAATTTAAAACAAGTAAATATAATTCAATTAAAAGTAAATATAATACATATAAATCCTTTATTTACAGATGGGTCCAAGGATGGTGGCGCGGTGGCCTGTGCCACTGCTGTCATTGGAACCAAAACAATCTCTTCTTGTTTATCAGATAACAGCTCTATTTTTACAGCAGAAGCTAAAACGTCCATATTAACAGCCTTAACATATATTAAAAACACCCTAAATATCAACAATATATCATCTTTTTCTGACTCACTCTTTTGCCTTCAGGCTATTAAAAATATTTCTGTAAGCATCCACTCTTTATTAGAAATTATTGAATTGTCTAATGAGCTTGCTACTGGCCAATGCGACATCGTCTTTGTTGGTTACCCAGCCACGTTGCATTTCTTGGGAACACAATGGCTGATCTTTGCTGCTAAGGCGCATCTACACTCCAACAAATCTGTGACACCACTTCTGATTCCATACTCTGATTACAAAGTTAGTATTAGAACTTACATCCGTGATCTGGATGCAGAAGAAGTCAGGACACCCAAGCAGGTGTTAATAAATTACATGAAATAAAACCCTACATTGCGTTACACCTACTTGGGTTGTCAGTCCAGATTTGAAGAGGTCATCATGCGACGATGTCGTATTGGCCATACAAGGTATACCTCACAAATATTTGTTAAAAGAGAAGATCCTCCGTTTTGTATCCCTTTGATGAAGAGAGTCACAGTCAAGCATCTCCTGCTTGACTGTGTTGGATTCCTCCATCATAAGGAAAAATATTTCAATGTTAAAACTGTTAAGGATCTTTTTTAACACTGTTCATGTTTATTTAATTCTTGTTTTTAAAAGAAATTGATTTGATTAATGAATTTTGATTAATATGTTCTGTAGATAGATGTATTTTAAAGCTACGTAGTTTAGATTAGCAACTTAGATTGTCAGTGGCGGACCCTCAAAGGGGTTAAAGTACTGTAAAATTATTGTCCTCCGGAGAGGGTGCGTAAAGTCCCAATACATTCTGAAGTGGATTTAAACCTACTACCATTTTAATCGTAGAATATCTGTTCGTTTAATTTTTGTGGCTAGATTTTCTAAAATTGCTAATAGCTGAAGGGATGGTGTAAATCCAGCTAGGGTCCATGCAGGAAGCAAATGTACTGTAAGTCCCCATGGTCCCCTAGTATGGTGATCTACCTTCAGTTGTTGGCGGTCTATAACCTATTTTTATATTGTGTTGTTCCCTATAGTTGAAATGTTTTAGATTTAATTACTAGTTTTACATGTATATCTGTGATACTCTTCTAGTTGTTTTACTCGTCCTTCGTTGGCAGAATTTTATAATTTAACTTAAATTGTTGATATATTTATAACTTGCTTTAGTCACGATATGGCTGAAATATTGCCGATGTGACTTAAAATCTTAACTCACTCATCACTCACTCCTAGCGCTCTCTCAACGCTAATATACATTCTAACCTGGAATACAAACTTGAATTGATATGTTAAATAGCTCTTGTAACTAGCTACATGTTTCACGTCTTACACGCGGAACAGTTACTGCTGCAGTATGATTCGTTGCGAGCATTGTAACCAGATTCGTTCAGTTTTCGATCACTATATATTTTTTCTCATTGGCAAAATGTTTCCGGTGAACCAAGTAAACCATAAGAAATTTATTTGGTCTACATTTCCTGAACAAAGACTAAGTAAATTTGAATAATTAATACTGTATCATGAAAAAACATGGTGATCGAAAACCGAATGTACATTGCCGAGGACCAGTCAATGCCCACGCCCCGTTATAGCGCGGGAAACATGTATATTTCTGGCTCTCGTTTAGAAGAGAAATATAAATATCCGAAAATGATAAATTGATTCGTTTGGGGAAAATTGAAGAATGCACAATGTAAACACTTTACTTTGATAATATAGACCTAGCCTTTACTGAAAATAACGTGGGAATGTTAGACAAGCAAAACCACAACAACCATGCGGATGATCAACATTTAGTTTAGTCAGTGTTACGGTAATTTTACAAAGGTATGCTTCAGCAACCCATGTGCTTAGCATAAAAGGCGACTATGCTTGTCGTAAGAGGCGACTAACGGGATCGGGTGGTCAGTTTCGCTGACTTGGTTGACATTATGTCATCGGTTCCCAATTGCGCAGATCGATGCTCATGCTGTTGATCACTGGATTGTCTGGCCCAGACTCGATTATTTACAGACCGCCGCCATATAGCTGAGATATTGCGGAGTGAGGCGTAAAACTAAACTCACTCACTCATTTCCGACTGAACATTCATTTTAAATAACATACTTAGACTATGACACAGTAACTACCAGCCCACAGTCAGGTCGACCAGAAAGTATGTAATTCCCCTTCATTTCGTGTTATAAGTTGGGATGGCCTAAAAGTCGGGCCAAGAAAAGACCGGCCGGCCTGGCCACCGGGTGATGCAACCATTCCCACCGAGCGAACTTTTCATAGCTTAAAAATTTGATAGTAAGTTGTAATGTTGTAAAATATACATTTAAGAAATAACAGGGAACAAAATTAATGACGATAAATGTCACTGGCTTGTGAGCTGTGCATACGCTTACTAGATCGAAAACCGAACGTAATAGCGACATAAATCCGCCTGACATGAACTCTGGTTAAGAAACATACTGTTTGCCATTGATAGCTGAATAAAATTTAGCATCCAACGTAAAATTAATATGGTGGAAACTCCCTTAGGTCTCCTTCACAACAACATACATAATACTCTCTGTTGGAAGCCTCCACTAACGCCGAATCTAAGAGATCGTGTACGGCTGCTCAAAACGATTTCTGAGTAACACGATCGAGTGAATATCAAAATGTACATAAACATATCAACAACCGACTGTAAATTGACTGGCCCCGTAAGTCTGAGTTAAGTTCGAGTTTCTTTTCAAATTTGAGAAAACGCAGGAAAACGAGGAAATCATTGAACTCAAATAGCAGACAATGATACAGTTCCATTTGTTGCTGTCAAACTCAGTTTGAAATGTAAAAACTTTAAGTTTGTTCTGAGAAATTGATCGATGTACCGTCCACAATATACTCCTCAATAAACTTCAAGCTAAGATGGCTGGTGTGAAAAATATGAACGAGACGTCCTTTCCTTTCCGCGGTAACATTTTTCTTCATCAAACAACTCTTTAATAAGAACATTTGAATAATTAATGCTTATCAACAGTTGAGAGAATTGTTTTAAGATTATGACTATGTTTTGACGAAAAATATTTTGGATAAATCAGTCTGAAACCTTATGAACATGTTTTAGAAAATGTTATGTGTTAGCTGGGTTACATTGGCCCGCTGTCGGCCCAGCGCTGTTCAACGATGCCCACATTAGCCGACGGTGCCGACTATCAGCTGACGTCGGGCCGATGATGGCATGCTACCTGGTGCATAAAGTCAATGCAATGTGCAGAGTAAGACAGCTACAGTTTAGAGATTTGTATTAAGTGGGACAGGATATGTATAAAACCCCGCCGTACCAAGATAGAAGCATTCCTCCTGTTGCCTTATCTCCCGGAGGAGAGAAGGAGTGGTAATCACTGTATCGTCTTTGATTAAGGTTATCTGTATCTTTGAGATATGTCTCTTGAAGACATATTGCTGACAGTTGGAAATCTTGTAATAATAATTTGTATCTCGTTGAAGCTATTTTTAAGTACTCTGCAATCCAATTGCATTATAGTGCACAATTGAGTCATGATGCGGCTTTCTCGGGAATGCGAGGAGGATAAACTCATCCGATTGTCCTGAGAGGACAGAGTAACCTCCATGTCCAGAGGTCCAAATTGGTTCTCTAGCAAAACCTTTAAGGTTAAAGGAACAGGTTGATTCTTTTTTTTCTTCTTCTTCTTAGACTTGTCTGTGGCTGGCTGTGAAGCTGATGTTTCCGTTTGTTTCAATCTGATGATCCTGAGAGACGCAGTCTGAGTGACTTTAGAAGAAGATGGAAGGGCAGAAGCTGTAAGGGTTGGTTGTGTTGATGTGGACCTGTGTCAGGTCAGTCTGGCATGATATGGAGGACATTGCAACATGGCGAGTGACGTTGGGAGATGAAACGGCATGGGAATATATAATAGTTGAACTGGTAGGAAGAGGTAACAGCTTTTAGCTAAATAATATAAAATATTATTACTGTTGAATCATTTGCTCACGATGATATAAGGGGCAGGATTTAGATGAGGCAACATGGCCTCGCTCACAGTTGGCACATTTGATGCTATTAGTGATTCAGATAGGTCATGAGCATCACCACAACGGAGTACACCATATTATTGTGGCGGAACTTGGCTCCATGACCAAACCTTTGACATTTGGAAGCATCGGAGTGGAATTGGCACATATACTTCCACTCCAATGTTAAAGTAACTTCGGCCTTTATGCACTTCGAAAGAGCCGAAAGTGCAAAATGTAAACAAATACGTGTTCAGTTTAATAACTGTTCCATCCTCTTTCTTTTTGAAAATCGCTTCACAGCGATTACCGTTTGATTTTTCAATTCAATGACAGTTTCCTCCTCACTCATGTCAGAAAGACAATGAGCCCTGTCTCGGACTATGCCTCTGCAGGAATTCAGAGTTCTGCACACAGCAACAACTGGTGTATTCACAAACTGTTTAGGAACCAGATGGAATGGTAAGGGCCATAGTAGGAAAAAGTGTTCAACATCCCTGCTCCCCACCTACCATGGAGTGTCAACAAGAACGTTGGAACAGTGGAACCAACCTGCTCCTCCAAGGTTACAGGCATGTTATACTCCAGCAAATATAAACTTGAATAGCTGTCGAATCAAACAAGAAATGTCAGGCTGGTTCGCCCTTAACACTTTTCTGGAGAAACACAGAATTCAGAGGTTGATATTGCCAGATTGGACCATGAGCCACCGCCTTCTGGCATAGGACTCGAGGCAATTTAATTAATTACTAATTTATACATTGTAATCCGAAATAGCCAAGACCAAACAATAACAAAATATGTGCATAAATACTATCCATACACTGGGCTTGGCGTGACCAGCCGATCGGTAGAACTGGCCAGTTCTACCACCCGTCAAAGGTGAAGAAAGGGGCGAAGTGGTGTGTTGGCCAAAAAGAACACGGTTACAGGCTCCCAGTGTCCTCAACCACCAGACTCCCGTCCTCCACCGACATAGGGACGCAACCGACGGCAAACAATATGCCCCCGGATTCACACGGGTTGGGAGGGGTTGAAGAGCTCTTTAGCGTTACCCAGCACCCACCACTAGAGAATCACAGACATAGATGTAAACTAGTTTGATAAACTTTTAACTATAGACGACAATATCTCTTCACGGGTGCCCGAGGTCAGGGGAAGACCACGACAGTAAACCCCGAGGTATGTGTGCAATCACTTATCACGAATACTAGTAAAAGTTTAACTCATAAACCAGGTAGACTGGCAGACTGCATTGTAGAGTGGCAAAACATTACGGCCAATAGGGACCTTCTAAATGTCATCTGGGGTATGAAAATTAATTTCATCAATGGTTATCCAAATCAGGTTACAGAATGATAAAAATTTACATGCCTTCAGAATGACAGTTGGCCATGAATGAGATAATAACATATTTTGAAAACAGGAACATTCTTGGAAATAATTGATGAGGGAGAGACGGCCATGTTTTGAGCTTTTGAACCCACAGAGGTCATGACATTTTAGGGTTTTGGCTTGATTCGCGTCACATGTCCATTATCATGGATGACGAGATGGCAAAGAGAGTTACTGAGGCCGGGGAGAAACTGTTGAACAAAATAGTCTATTCGGTCAGTTGCACATTTATTAGGCGTGTCATTGCTTCTATACTAGCGATCCCTAATGGAAAACTGCACTATAGAGATTAAGAAAGCGACAAGTTCGCTGCCTTCAGACAGAACGAGTGGGAGTTTCTACTAAACAATGACACTATCGTGTAATTCAAGGAAGAATATCATATGGTGGATTGATAACATACGTGGCAGTAAATGGTTTATTCGCACACCTCAAACTGATGTTTGCAGACAGACTGATGCGAATCAGCAGGGTTGGGGGCATGTTGTGTGGGCCTGACAGAGCCCAGGGTCGATGATGGTGAGAGGGAGAATAAAACATATTAATCATATCAATACACGTGAGTTGAAGGCAATTCAGTTAAGTCTGTTGTCTTTTAAGGATAATATAACCATCAAGATAGTTCACATTCAGTGCAACAATTCTACTTCAGTATCATATTTAAAAGAGTGAGAGTGAGTGAGTTAGAATTTAACTTCACATCGGCAATATTGCAGCCATAACGTGACGAGGATTTGAATAATAAATAAAGTCGTAATAAATAACGAAGTACAGTGAAATAACTAGAGGATCACATATATAGAAATAAAACTAGTATGGAAAACTAAAACATTTAACTATAGAAGACAATACAATATAAAACAGGCTATACGTTGCCAACAATATTATATTCTTACCACCTTTTCAGTCGTAGAATATGTGTCATTATTAATGTATGGCTAGATTTGTCTCAATTGCTAACGGCTGAAGGGATGGTGTATATCCAACTAGGGTCCATGCAGGAAGTCCCCATGGTCTCTAGTATGGTGATCTACCTTCAGTTGTTGGCGATCAATAGCCCATTTTACATTGTTTGTTTAAAAAATAGTTTTCTACTTTTAAAAATATATGCTAGCTAGTTTTAATTCTTTTTTTGTGATACTCTAGTTATTTTACAGTCCGTCGATGACTGGTTATTTAACTCTTTGTATTTATTGTGTATGTACAACATTTCTCGTCACTATATGGCTGCCGAGGTGACGTTACCCACCCAAAGCCAACCCAAACCAACCCACTCACTCTACCTCACTCACTCACTCACTCACTGACTGACTGTTGCTTAGAAACTGACTATTACGTCTTACACAGCTGTTGTTGGCAGGGTTGAAGCTGTACCTTGGTATACACTTGCAGGTCTTCATGAAGCACACAAACATCCGGCACCCATGAAGGGCCACCTCCTCGTGGTGGGTGCTGGGTACGCCAAGCGCCCTTCAACCCCGGTTGTGGACCCGGGGATATTTGGTCCACCAACCCGTTTGCCGTGGGGTTGCGCCCCTTAATGCTCATTGGTGGAGGACGGGAGGCTGGTGGTTGAGGGCACTGGTCCCAGGAATAGCGTTCCTTGCCCAACACACCACTTTGCCCCTTACTTCACCTAGACGGGTGGTTGAATGGGCCCGGTTCTACCAATCGGCTGGTCATGCCTGAGCCCTGAGCACTCAAAATTTCATTGCTCTATTATTATTTGGTTTGGTTATTTTTGGAAACATTACTGACTTGTTCGTTTCTCTATGTTATATGATAAATAGATTTTCAAATTTGAAAAATTGCCTAGATGCTGGTGGCAGAAGGCGGTGGCTCATGGGCCAATCCGGTAGGACATATACACTTTCAAGATATATTCCCGCTTGAGTATACCCCTCCTAGTATCCTTGGTGCCGTCTGCGGAGACCCACAGACTTAAGGCATCGTCCCTGTAGACACTCCATGGTGGGTGGGGAGCTGGGAGGGTGAATCATATTTGATATAACCATGGCACCCCACAAAAACGTTCGCACGAATCTGATGATTCGTGCTCTTCGGAATGATGATATTGTATTATCTCAAAACAACATTGATCATTGGGCACGATTTCTTGTTATGTGTTCCCCTGATGGCAGTCCTCTCAAACTAAATTCCTTTGCCATCGCAAAGGCATTGAAGGCTTAGCTGGTGAAGTACAAAGAGGTTAAAAGCTTCGATCGGGACATCTGCTTATCGAATGCAAAAGCAAATCCAGTCTCAAATTCTACTTTCAACGAAATCATCATTAACGTTTCTGCTGAGGTTTCACCTCATAGAACTTTTAAACACCTGTAAAGGGATTGTCTGCGATGTTGGGCGATGCCTGTCAGATATGGATGTATGTGATATAATTTCAGAACTACATTCACAAGGTGTTCTTGATGTAAAACGATTTACTATCAAGAAAGACAATGAAATCACAAAAACAACAATACCTACTTATTCACATTTGGTGTTCCAACACGTCCCGACTCACTCAAAGCAGGTTATTGTCGTTTAAGGGTCGATGCCTTTATTCCAAATCCTCTAAGGTGCTACTGTTGTCAAAAGTATGGACACGGCTCTCGATCATGTTGTAGCAAACTCCAGCTGCCTGCCATAGATGTGGTGGAACATGGTGCAGACAGCGCATTATGTGACAAATCCTTCTTGTGTCAACTGTTCTGGCAATCATCCTTCTTCATCCAAAGATTGCTCCAGCGTGGAAACAACAATCCAAAATTTCCCGAGTCAAGCATGAAAGCAACATCTCTTTCCAAGATGCAAAAGATTGTTCCTCGCCCAAGAAACACCAGGGCCATCGTATGCTGCTGCTGTTTCCATTTGTTCTCCAGCTCCTAATACAGCTTCTAGAATAATTTCAGTCCATTCAGTAGGTTGTCAGACGGACTTCTACATGGACTGAATCCTCAGCTCCAGTATTACTTTCTGCTAAAATCCCAGAAAACTGTCTCATCGGACATCTGCTTCACAAACAACGATTCAGCCTTCTAAAGGAAAGAAACCCAATGCAAATGTCAATTATTCGAAGCAAACTCAGCGTTCTGATCGTGAACCCAAAGCACAGAAAAATACTGTTTCTCTGTTCAATAAGTTTGGGGTGTTTGAGGACATGGATATTTCCTCTCCCTCAGAGCACCTGCTCCCTGAGTCATTCTCCAAAGAAAAAGACCGTGAGCGGTCTCCTATAACTCCACCATAATGTCTAACCATACATTAGTACAGTGGAATTGTAGAGGTCTTAGGAACAATTTTAATGATTTACAACTCTTAATTCAAGATTTTAAACCATCGGCTATCTGCTTACAAGAAACATACTATAGAGACACTGACAAATTTGATGTGAGGGGGTATACTTTTATACTGTCTTTTCACCTCCTGGAGCTAAAGCTACTGGAGGTTCTTCAACTCTGATGAAACGTGGTGTGTCATCCATAGCCCTGTCCCTCTTACTACCCCTTCAAGCTGTTGCTGTCCGTGTAACTTTGCACGTTGTTATTATGATTGTGTTCTCTGTATCTTCCACCGTCCTCGTCTCTCCAACAGTCTGAACTTCAAGCTCTCTATGACCAACTCCCCAAGCCCTGTATTATCATGGGCGATTTAAATGGACACAATCCTCTTTGGGGGTAGTTCTCAGACTAATACAAAGGGAAGCTCTTTGGAAGATTTTTATTTCTAATAATAACTTATGTATATTTAATGATGGATCAGCCACTTACTTACATCCTGATTTGGAACTTATTCTGCACTTGATCTGTCTCTTACAGATCCCAATATTTATAACGAATTTGAATGGTCAGTCCACGTTGACCTGTGTGGAAGTGACCATTTCCCCACAATACTTTAAGCTATTAACCCGACTGTTGATCCTCCTGCCACAAGGTGGGATTTTAGAAAGGCCAATTGGCCTTTATTTCAAACACTGTGTACTGACAACTTGAAATCTGAATTTTTGTGCAATGCTCTAGATCCAATCCAGTTATTCTCTGATACACTAAAGACTATTGCTGATGAAACCATACCTAAGTCCTCTGCAGTTCCTCATATTCGTAAACCATGGTTTAATAATGACTGTAAACAGGCCAGAAAGAATAGGAAAAAGGCAGAAAAATATTTTCGCAGACATCCTACAGTCCATAATTTAGATAGAGTTAAAATTTTAAATGCTAAGGCTCGACGCGAATTTAAACAAAATAAGCGTCAGTCTTGGCGAAACTATGTTCCAAAATTAATTCCCGCACACCGATGTCAAAGGTGTGGAACATGATTCAACGAATAAAAGGCAAAGGCTCAAAAATCTACTGGGTCCACCATTTGAAGGATGGTGATAATTTATTGACGGATAAGGCTGATATTGCCAATAAGCTTGGTGATACTCAAGCCAAACATTCTTCTTTCGTCCAATTATGTCCCCTGAATTTCAAACATACCAGAAACAACAGGAGAAGAAGCGACTTAATTTTACGTCGGATAATGGCGAAGACTATAATGAATTATTTTCATTACATGAGCTCCACACTGCCCTTTGAGCAAGCTCATGATAATGGGCAACAGGGGCTGATGATATCCATTATCAGCTCTTGAAGCATTTGCCAGAATCATGTCTGAAACGCTGCTAAATATCTTTGATACAATATGGACTCCTCAGGAAATTTCCCGACTTCCTGGCGTAATGCCATTGTAGTCCCAATTCCAAAATCCTGGCCGGGATCATACTGATCCGTCTAATTACAGACCAATCTCTTTAACGAGTTGTGTTTGTAAAACCATGGAACGAATGGTAAAATAATAGATTAACATGGTATCTTGAAACCAACAACCTTATAACCAATATTCAATGTGGTTTCAGAAAAATCGTAGTACCATTGATCATTTGGTACGCTTGGAATCCTTTGTTAAAAAATGCCATAGTGAATAAACAACACGCAGTGTCAATTTTCTTTGATCTCGAGAAAGCATACGATACCACCTGGAAGCATGGCATTTTAAAGGATTTTATATGATTTTGGTTTGAGGGGCCGTTTACCCTTTTATATCACAGTTTTAACAGACAGGCAATTTCAAGTCCGAGTGGGTTCTACGCTGTCTGACCATTACAATCAGGGATCAGGGTGTCCCACAAGGCAGTATTTTGTCTGTAACATTGTTTAGTATCAAGATCAACAGTTTATCCAAGGTTTTAAGTGATTCAATTGATGGATCACTTTTGTGGATGACTTTAACATTTCTTTGTCGCGGTAAGAATATGCATACTATTGAACGGCAAATCCAGTTGTGTTTAAATAAAATACATAAATGGTGTCTTCAAAACGGCTTTAAATTTTCTAAATCAAAACTAATTGCATACATTTCTGCTGTAAATATAAACCACATAAAGACCCAGAACTGTATTTAAATGGCACTTCCATCAAGGTTGTAAAAGAGGCCAAGTTCTTAGGTCTCATTTTCGACTCCCCATTTAACTCTTCTTTCTTCCGCATATCAAATCTCTAAAAACTAAAATGCATGAAGGCACTCGATTTATTGAAAGTCGTGTCTAATTCAAGGTGGGAGGGGATCAAGCTACGCTCCTACACCTTTACAGATCACTCTTGTCCGCTCGAAGCTTGATTATGGCTCCATCGTATATGGTGGAGCCTGTAAAGCAACCTAAAACTCTTAGATTCAGTCCACCATCAAGGTCTGAGACTTTGTCTTGGGTCCTTCAGAACTCTCTCCTGTTGACAGTCTTTACGTCGAGGCAGATGAACCTTTCTTAACCAACGCCGTATAAAATTATCTTTACAATATGTTACAAAATTATATTCTAATGAGTCTAATCCTGCATTTCACTGTGTCTTTAATCCTCTTTATGAGGATTTGTATAACAAAAAATCTTCTCTTGTTCCGCCTCTTGGGCTCAGAATTAAGCCATTTTGTTGCTGCTGCCGGCATTGAGATGGACAACATAGCTCCTTCCTGGTCTTCTTTCTTCTCCTCCTTGGCAGTTAGTCTGACCAGAAGTTGACTTAACACTTACAACATTTTAAAAATCGGAAACAAATGAATTACAGTATAAACAAGAATATAATCAATTAAAAAGTAAATATAATACATATAAATCCTTATTTACAGATAGGTCCAAGGATGGTGGCGCAGTTGCTTGTGCCACTGTCATTGGGTCCAAAACAATATCTTCCAGATTACCCAATGACAGTTCAATTTTCACAGCTGAAGCAAACGCAATACTAACAGCTCTTAAATATATTAATAAACACCGTAAATATAAACAATATATCATCTTTTCCGATTCTCTTTCGTGTCTTCAGGCTATTAAAAATCTTCTAGCAAACATCCACTTTTATTAGAAATTATTGAATTGTACAATGAACTTGCTACTGGCCAATGCGACATCGTCTTTGTTGGTTACCCAGCCACGTTGGCATTTCTGGGAACACAATGGCTGACATTGCTGCTAAGGCAGCACTCAACAAAGTCTCTGTGACACCACTTCTTATCCCATACTCTGATTACAAAGCTGCTATAAGATCTTATATCCGTGATCTGATGCCGAAAGAAGTGGGACACCCAAGTAGGTATCAATAAATTACATGCAATGGAAAACCCTATATTGGTTACACCTTACTTGGGTTGTCAGTCCAGATTTGAAGAGGTCATTACGACGATGTCGTATTGGCCACACTAGATATATGCATGAGTACCTATTAAAAGGTGAGGATCCTCCGTTTTGTATCCCTTTGTGATGAGAGAATCACGGTCAAGCATGTCTTGTTTGACTGTGTTGAGTACTCCATCACAAGGATATCTATTTCAAATCCCGAACTATGAAGGATCTTTTTACTAATATAAGTCCCTCATTTAATTATTGCTTTTAAAAGAATTAAATTTGTTAACAGATTTGTAAATAGCTAAATATTTTATGATTGGAAGTTTGAATTAGTAAACATAGATTGTAAGTGGCTGTATCCTTTGAGGGGTTAAAGTACTGTAAAATTATTGTCCTCCTGAGAGGGTACGTAAGTCCCAAAACATTCAAAGTAAATTTCAACTTTCCGTTTTTTTAATCGTAGAATATTTGTAATTTTAATGTATGGCTAGATATGTCTTAATTGCTAACGGCTGAGGGGATGATATAAATCCAACTAGGGTCCATGCAGGAAGCAAATGTACTGTAAGTCCCCATGGTCCCCTAGTATGGTGATCTACCTTCAGTTGTTAGCGATCTATAGCCCATTTTAGATTGTGTTGTCCCCTATAGTTAAAATGTTTTAGATTCAATTACTAGTTTTACAAATATATATCTCCGGATACTCTAGTTGCTTTTACTGTCCTTCGATGACAGGTTTTATAATATATACATATTCCATTACAATGTAAAATGTTCTCGTCACGATATGGCTGGAAATATTGCCGATGTGACGTTAAATATTAACTCACTCACTCACACTCACACAAACATCCTGGCTGCTGAACAGTCAGAGTCCGTTAAGCAGCTCGACTCCAGGGTACTTCTGACAGTAGGACCTGTGAACGTTGGGCTGCATTTTGTCAGAAAGTGACTTTGGCATGGTTAAATTGTACAGTTTGTATTGTGACGTGGTATAATTTTGGTTCACTCCTATTGTTGTCTGTTCAATGTAATTTGTAACAGCAATATCGAACACTTATGAAATATACACGAAGGATGCCCACATTTTCCAACATACCACATCTTTCTGTTGAAATTACTCCAAATTATCAACCCGCTCGCTCTCATCTACACTTTCACCTTCATCTGCAACCTTCTGCAACCTGCGGTGGGGTAGCCTAATGGTTAAAGCGTCCGCTTGTCACGCAGAAGACCCTTTGTTCGATGCTCTACATGTGTACAATGTGTGAAACCCATTTCTGATGTCTCCCACCGTGATATGCTGGAATATTGCTAAAAGCGGCGTAAAACCATACTCACGCACTCACTCACTACTTTACACTTTCATCCGTCATCTACGCCATTACCCTCTTTGTACATCATGACCCTCACCTGCACACGTTCAATCTCGTGTACATCTTCAGGATCTCCTACACCCTCATCAATCAACATCTTCAAATCATTTACAGCATCACTCTCATCTCTACACCACTAATACCAAGGCTATAAAGATTTTGTATAGCAATCCTAAAACACCGCTTGTTTCAGCTGCATGTCGGCCATAAAATGAATCTTACCTTCCATACAGACTGCACCTCCGCCACGTCTTTTCCACACAACGTGTGTTCAATTTACAGTCCATCGTGGAGCATGCACCTCCTGAAATCTAAAACAAACATACCCAAGGGTTACTCCTGTCAAGGGTGTGATGTCAAGCAAAGCATTGAGTGTGAAGAACAGGTTTTCTATTATAATAAATATTCTTTCTCAGAATTACTGTACCATAGCTTGTAAGATGGGATGCACTCTTGACGAGCAACCTCCTCCTCCTCGTGGTGAGTGCTGGGTAACGCTAAAGTACTGTTAAATTCACTGTTAACAGATACTACCACATCACTATTACAGAATCTGAAAATGTACATCTATTTCGTTATGAGTTTAATATTGTTACAGAAAAGAATTTATAAATTACTTTTATCTTCTCATGTAAACTCTAAATGTACTACAGGCCTGTGGCCCTTTTAAGTACTGAAATAAAGATTGATTGATTGACATATGAAAATATCAAAAACTTAGAAAATAAGAGGTAGTGGAACGCCTGTGTTATGTCATCAGCATGCTCAGTATCTATAGGTGAAATTGACACCCGGGGGTGAGGGCTCATCTGAATAGATTATTTTCTTCATAATGTTGAATATGTGTACGTATAGTATACGAATTGATTATGTAAGGGATCATGTGATATCCACATTTCGCACACCAACAACACCTATAAATATATATATATATATATATATATATATATATATATATATATATGTGTGTGTGTGTGTTTGTTTTGAAATAAACATACGAATTATTGTACATCAGAAAGAATCCCATGACTTGTGTTATTTTATCGATTGTATGTAGGAATGTGCAACGTTTTAATAAATTTAAATTATTTGCAAAAATATGGATGTAATTCGGTCAATTTAATCTAGTTGTGAATATTGGCCAAAGATTTAACAGAAGTCAGTATAGCTTCTTGTGAATAGATATAATGTCAGCGATGAGATCTGGAAATGTCGAAGAAGATATGGATGAGCAATGATAACTTTTTATCTTGTTGTTTGTTTGCTGATAAGTCACTGTGTGTAAGTAATCAATTAATCAACGTAAATGTATGATGGCCCGATGTACATAAAACAAACTGTGTGTGACCGACACTTAAACTTGATGGAAGTACTAATTTTATTCAACTATAACAGACATTGAATGAAGACAAGTAGAACACTTAATCCGAATCTGACGAGTCTGAATCCGTGTCCTCATGCACTGGGATCACAACAGGTGTCACAACCCTGATGTCCACTCCGTCACGTTGACGGTATTGGCGTTCAATGTCAAGTACGTGGTCCTCTGCCTTCTGCCACACTTCAGGGTGATCTTGCTAAACGATGCATGGGTCAACTCCTTCACTTGCCAGAGCTTGAAGGTAGTGTTGTTCCTTGCATCGAACCCTTTACATTTTGCCTAGATACGTTCGATTGGATTCAGTTCAAAATGTCTCACAAACGAACGTAACACAACGTGACCATGTTGAGCATGTATCTGAATGGGCTTCCTGTTCATGCGGATCTTCTCCAGTAACTGTGTCTTTGTTTCTGCCGGTCTGTAGTGAACATCCGATATGACAAAATCCCTGCATAGTCTTCTTCAAGGCTGTTCATTGATGGTGTTCCCGCACATTATGGTAGCTGGCACTGACCATCACTATGACAGTGGGCTGATAAAGATTGGGCAAAAGCTGATGTTCCATCCAATCAATGAAGACATATCCGTTCATCTCCTGATGTTAATCTCCGCTTGGATTTTTTTGCCTCAAAGACCAACTCACAACCGTTGATCAAACATGTGTCCCGGCTTCCTGCATGAAGTACAATCATTCGGTTGCTCTTCACAGATGGTACCACGGGGAGCTCTCTGTCGGTCTGTGGGTAACCACATATAGTCCGCAGAATGGTTCTTGTTGACCCAAGTTTCATCCAAGTAAACTATCTGGAAGCCAAGGGCAGGGGTACTCTGCCACAGTTCTCAAGCATGAGTATCTCATGGATACAATAGAGTACTTCTCCCTTTAAGACCGCTCTGTCATCACCACGGGCTTTGTACTTGAGCCCCCATCTCATGGAGGGCAATGGATGAGGGTGGTTCTGGACACGTTGATACTGTCCCAAATTCCTCACTGACACTCCTACATGTAGGTGGAAACTTCTCCTAAAGTTTATAGACCACCCTTCTAATCACTCCTTGTTAAAGTTGTCAAGGATGGTTTTACGTCCCGGTTTTGCCCCTGTCTTGTCTGGATTTGTTTACAATATTGTAAACTTGTTGGTAAGACATACCAACAACTCTACAAGTTCTGTAAAAACCTTTCTAAAACTAATGAAAGGTTTACCTCTGTCTTTTCAAGTACAAAATACTCATCAACCTTTGCAACACTCTACTGCAAATCGTTGGCCATAGTGAAGGCTGTGATAAAGATGAGCATGCATGACGGTAAACTTATTCATTAAAACTTAACATTTATATTAATATTATATTTCTTCAATAAAGAAACGATAATTAAGTAAAATAACACAAACATTCAACAATTATTTAAGAAAACATTAATTCATATTTTTACACCACCTGTATTATTAACATAAATGTAAAGACTATTTCAGATTTCTCTTGTTAAACTGAAAATCTTGAGTTGTTGTTTTGGTACCAAATTATCTCCTGTAAACTTCCCTTTAAATGCATGAGAATGTTAAATCGATGGGAATACAAAATAGGTACACTATAGGTGAGTTGATATATTAACAACATTGTACATTTAACACCTTTATAAAATATTAAAGGCACCCATGAAGGGCCACCTCCTCGTGGTGGGTGCTGGTTCACGCTAAGCGCCCTTCAACCCCCATAGTGGACCCGGGGGTATATTTGGTCCACCAACCTGTTTGCCGTGGGTTGCGCCCCTGTGTCGGTGGAGGACGGGAGTCTGGTGGTTGAGGGCACTGGTTCCAGGAACAGTGTTCCTTTGCCCAACACACAACTTCGACCCTTACTTCACATCTAGACGGGTGGTTGAACTGGCCCGGTTCAAAGAATCGGCTGGTCACGCCAAGCCCTGTGTGTGCTACATTTATGAATTGTTACACAAAATTGTTGGATTTATAAAATGTTATTTTGAAGTCTTGGCCAATTTTTGATCTCCGAATTTCAAATACACTATTTCATGTACGTTTTGCCTAGAGTCGTATGCCCAGAAGGCGGTGGCTCATGGGCCAATCTGGTGGAAGAAGAAATCTTTACTTTCTTCTGCTGGAGTATATCATCCGAGTATCCTTGGTGCTGCAAGTTGAAACCCACTTGTTTTTCATGCATTGTCTTCATGATACTCCATGGTGGGTGGGGAGCTCAGATGATGAACCTTTAAACACTAACCATGGCTTCCGAAACCCCTATTACGAAAAGAAACGTTCTCTTGACACAGATCAAGATGTTAATGAACAACGACCGTCCACGTCTATTGAATACTGGCCACGTTGTATAGTGCTTGAGACTGTTGACAAGACTCCTTTAAAGCTGCTGTAAAAGGAACCCGGGAGATGTAAAACAGGTTAAACGTTTGCCTTGTTGAATTTCAGGCAAACAAAGGCATACAAGGCATTGTGGGAGATCCGTGAGAGACCGAGACATTCCGAATCCACTGAGATGAACAAGGTGTGCTTCTACGTGAAACGTTTCACTGTCCGAAAAAACAATTCCAACAAACGAACGCCAGAAATATGCTCCTACTTCCAGGCTGGGTGTAAATATTTCCGAATCCACATTGTCTGTTGTGGTGTGTGCTCACTGTGGTGAGAAGACACACACGACAGAAGATTGTACAAGTAATTATAAGAAATGCACAAATTGTTCTGGAGACCATTCCTCTTTCTCTAAAGACTGCCCAATTTGGAAGCTACAGATGGAGATAAATAAGATCAAATTCACTCAAAATATTAGTTTGGCCGAAGCCAAACAGTTTGTCCAAAGATCTGAATTAAAAGAAACGTATGCCTCCAAAACCAGGACTCCATCTGAGGCAACTCTTAAAGTAACTACATCATCTTCTGCTGCCAAACAAATTTGACTTGGGTGAAAACCACTTTCCACAGATTTTATCCACTGCAATATCGATTCAAACAGTAGAGTTACTTTCTGACAGGTCCGACAGTCAACCAAGAGCCAGATCATGATCATGGTACATCATCTCAGTCTACCATTAAGGTCTCAATCGCAAGCTCATGTACATCATATTTCTAAAGGGAAGAATAAACGTAAGCCTGATTATTCGAAAAACAAAGTGGCAGAACCCCAAAAGGATCTGAAAATAAAATTACCTTTACAACAAATATGGATCACTTGAGGACATGGACGTGTCCGAAAATGTCCATTCTAGGGCACAAAGCTTGTCGCCCTCCAAAACAGTGCGGGTAGATCCCCAATAAATCCACCGAAAAATAGTTTATTCCAACAACATCGTACAGTGGAATTGCAGAGGACTACGGCATAATTACAATGAGTTACAGTTATTAGTCCAGGATTGTATGCCGTCAGCATTTTGTCTGTAAGAGACTCTATTTAAAGCAGACTGATTCTTTTGACCTGCGTCATTTCAATGCTTATCATTATTTCTCACCTCCAGGTGACAGGGCCACTGGAGGACCTTCAATCCTAGTCAAACAGTCTGTTATCCATAGCCCTATTACACTTACTTCTAATCTTCAAGCAGTTGCAGTGCGACTCACTTTTACACGTTGCATTTACATTATGCTATTTGTATATCTCGCCGTCTTCAGTCATTCAGAAGACTGATCTTCAAACTCTCTATGACCAACTACCAAAACCCTGGATTATTATGGGGACTTAAATGGCCACAACCTACTTTGGGGTGGTACAACTACTAATGCTAAAGGTAAACTGTCAGAAGAGTTCTGTTCAGATAATGATTTATGCATATACAATGACGGTTCCAACACCTATTTACATCCTGGCACTGGAAGTTATTCGGCGCTTGATTTATCAATCACGGATTCAAACCTACTGAATGAATTTGAATGGTCAGTCCACGATGACCTCTGCGGAAGTGACCTTTTTCTTACAATTCTAACATCCGTTAACCCATCTGATATTACCCCATCTTCAAGATGGAATTTTAAGAAGACTAACTGGCCTTTCTATCAAGCTCTGTGTTGTAACAGACTTAAACCTGAACTTTTATAGAAAGTCCTGATCCTATAAAGCATTTCTCTGATGAACTAATTAACATTGCTGATTAGTGTATCCCCAAATCCTCTGCAATTCCACACATAGTTGAACCATGGTTCAACAATGAGTGCAAACAGGCTAGGAAGGCACGGAAGAAAGCTGAGAATTTTTTCTGTCGCCATCCTATGGTCCATAATTTGAATACATTTAAAATTTTAAATGCTAAGGCACAGCGTACCTTCAAGCAAAATAAACGTCAATCCTGGCGAAATTATGTATCAAAAAATAAATTCACGAACGCCGATATCAAAAGTATGGAATATGATCCAGAAAATAAAAGGTAAGGAGGGTTCTAAATCTAGCATTAAGCATCTTAAAGATAGAGACGAATTATTAACTATAAATCTGATATTGCAAATAAATCTTGAGAAACTTTGGCCAAACACTCTTCCTCATCGAATTATTTACTTCAATTCCAAAATTATAAAACAACAGGAAAAGAAAACTATTAATTTCATTTCAGATAATGGGGAAGACTACAATGAACTATTTTCTATTCATGAGCTTCATACTGCTCTTGATCAAGCTCATGATACGGCTACAGGTGCTGATAACATACATTATCAGCCCCTGAAACACTTCTACCGGATTCATGCTTAGAAACCCTTTTAAACATTTTGATGATATTTGGACTTCTGGACAATTTCCTTCTTCATGGCGCGATGCTATTAATGCCCCATCCCTAAACCCGGACTTGATCATACTGATCCTTCGAATTATCGACCAATCTCATAAACTAGCTGCGTTTTGCAAGACCATGGAGCGCATGATAAATAATCGACTTGTTTGGTACCTGGAAACTAATAACCTCATAACAGACATTCAATGTGGTTTCCGTAAAACAGAAGTACTATCGATCATTTAGTGCGTTTAGAATCTTTTGTTAAAAATGCCATTGTTAAAACAACATGCATTGTCGATCTTTTTTCGATTTAGAAAAAGCATATTACACCACATGGAAACATGGTATTTTAAGAGATTTACACGATTTTGGATTGAGAGGCCGTTTGCCTCTTTTTATATCACAGTTTTTTAACGGACAGGCAATTTCAAGTTCGCGTGGGTTCTACCCTGTCTGATTGTTACAATCAGGATCAGGGTGTCCCACAAGGCAGTATTTTGTCTGTCACACTCTTTAGTATTAAAATAAATAGTCTTTTCAAAGGTTTTAAGTGATTCAATCGATGGATCTCTTTTCGTGGATGATTTTAATATTTCTTGCCGTGGTAAAAACCATGCGAACTATTGAAAGACAATTACAAATTTGTCTAAACAAAATTCATAAATGGTGTCTTGAAAACGGGTTTAAACAAAATTCATAAATGGTGTCTTGAAAACGGGTTTAAATTTTCGAAATCCAAAACCAATTGTCTACATTTTTGTAGGAAATACAAACCCCATAAAGATCCTGAATTATCATTAAATGGCACACCCATCAAAGTTGTCAAGGAAGCTAAATTCTTTTGGTCTCATCTTTGATTCGCATTTAACCTTTCTGCCACATATCAAACATCTAAAAGCCAAATGTCTGAAGGCACTCGACTTGTTGAAAGTCGTTTCCAGTTCAAAGTGGGAGGGGACCAAACCACCCTCCTTCATTTGTATAGATCACTGGTCCGATCGAAACTTGATTACGGCTCTATCGTATGAGGTGGGGCCTGTAAAAGCAACCTCAAACTACTTGATTTCTATCCATCACCAGGGTCTAAGACTTTGTCTTGGGTCTTTCAGAACCTCTCCCATTAACAGTCTCGACTTTGAGGCCGATGAGCCATCTTTAAAACTTAGCCGTATCAAATTGTCCCTACAATATATCACAAAGTTATATTCTAATGAATCAATCCTGCTCACACTTGCGTTTTAATCCTCTTTATGAGGATTTGTATAATAAAAAACTTCACTTGTCCCACCTCTTGGGATAAGAATCCAACAATATATTTCTGCTGCTGGCATTGAGTTGGAGAATATATCTCCTTCCTGTCTTCTTTCTTCTCCTCCTTAGCAATTACTGAGGCCACAAGTTGACCTAACACTGACAAAGTTTAAACAATCCAAAACTAACGAATTACAGTATATAAACAAGAATAAAATCAATTAAAGAATAAATATAATACATACAAATCCTTATTTACAGATGGGTCCAAGGATGATGGCGCGGTGGCTTGTACCACTGTCATTGGATCCAGAACAATCACCTCTGGTGTACCAGATAACAGCTCTATTTTCACAGCAGAAGCAAACGCCAACTTAACAGCTTTAAAATAGGTTACAAAACACCCTAAATATCAACAATATATCATCTTTCTGACTCACTTTCTTGCCTTCAGGCTATTAAAATATTTCTTGTAAACATCCACTTTTATTAGAAATTATTGAATTGTCTAATGAGCTTGCTACTGGCCAATGCGACATCGTCTTTTGTTGGTTACCCAGCCACGTTAGCATTTCTGGGAACACAATGGCTGATCTTGCTGTTAAGGCAGCACTCAACAAATCTGTGACACCACTTCTGATCCCATACTCTGATTACAAAGCTTGCATTAGAACTTACATCCGTGATCTGATGCAGAAGAAGTGGGACACCCAAGTAGGTATCAATAAATTACATGAAATAAAACCCTATATCGGTTACACTTACTTGGGTTGTCAGTCCAGATTTGAGGAGGTCATCATGCGACGATGTCGCATTGGCCACACTAGATACACTCATGCGTACCTATTGAAAGGTGAGGATCCTCCGTTTTGTATCCCCTGTGATGAGAGAACCACGGTCAAGCATGTCCTGCTTGACTGTGTTGAATTCTCCATCATAAGGGATAAATATTTTAATGTTAAAACTGTTAAGGATCTTTTTAGTACTGTTCATGTTCATTTAATTCTTGCTTTCCTAAAAGAAATTGATTTAATTAATGATTTTTTGATAAATATTTTCTGTACATATCTGTATTTTAATTATTGGTAGATTTGATTAGTAACTTAGATTGTTAGTGGCTGTACCCTCAAAGGGGTTTGAAGTATTGTAAAAGTATTGTCCTCCTGAGAGGGTACGTAAGTCCCAAAACATTTCAAGTACATTGAAGTATACCAGGTGTTTTAATCGTAGTATTTTGGCATTTTAATGTATGGCTAATTATCGGTATAAACGCCAATGGCTGAAGGGATGGTGTAAATCCACCTAGGGTCCATGCAGGTAGCAAAGGTAATGTAAGTCCCCATGGGCCTTAGTATGGTGATCTACCTTCAGTTGTTGGGGATCTATAGCCCATTTTACATTGTATTATCTTCTTTAATTGGAATATGTTAGCTTTGTTCGCTAGTTTTATATTCATATCTGTGATTATCTAGTATTTTTACTGTCCTTCGTCGGCAGGTTTTATAATATCTATATATATTCTATTTCAATGTCAACTGTTCTCGTCACGATATGGTGGAAATATTGCCGATGTGACGTTAAATTTTAACTCACTCACTCATAAAAATATTAAGGCTAAAAAGCATTTTTCTAACATTTCCGACAGTACTTAAATAGCTTTAACCCCGAGTAGACAAGGGGTAGAATAGGCCCCAGCACCCCATTGATGGTCGTAAGAGGCAACTAAATTGGGCAACCTGTTTGCCGTTGGCTGCGCCAGTGTGTAGGTTGAGGACGGATTGTGGTGGTTGAGGGCACTGGAGGCAGAAACCATGTTCCTTTGTCCAACACACAACTTTGACCCGGACGTCACCTTGAAAGGTAGGTTCCATTAATTGGCTGGTCACGCTAAGCCCTGTGCATGGTGAGTTTTCTTGCACATAGGTCATATATTTGTTGGTCTTGGCCGTTGAATTCCTATTATTGAGATATTATATTGTCTAGAGTCCTATGCCAGAAGATGGGCCTCAGAATATTGTACGTCTCCGATTTCTTGTCATGGGCCGAATCAGTCCGATGCTTTGATGCTTTTTCACTGTCGTTCACTGTTCAGGTACCCGTTTGATATCGCAGCTTAACATGAGACGTTTTGACACTTGCTGAAAGAGGTCAGGCTGTAGGCCTCATGGAATCTGGCCAAACTCAGCGGCAGGTTGCTATCCGCTTTAATATAAGTCGGAGTGCTATTGGGTGACTGTGGCCGAGATTTCAAGTCCGTGGAATATGCCGACCAGGTCGACCAGGTCGACCAGGTAGCCCCAGAGTCACAACAGTCCGAGATGATAGGCACACGATTAACACTGCATTACAGATTCCTTGACGCAGCAGATCTTCAGACAGTGCACGTCAATGTTAACAATGAAAGCATATCCAGGAGCACCATTCGTCGACGTATAAGAGCAGCTGGACTCCGCTGTAGGCGACCTGCAGTTCGACCACCACTAACACCACGTCACAGGCACGAGATGGATTAGACATCATGGCTGCTGGAATCAACGTCAGTGGTTTCGTGTGCTCTTCAGAGATGAAAGCAGAATCAATTTCCATGGTGGCTGGCAGAGGATTGACCGTCGCAATGGAGAGAGAATGCAAGAGATGCAACTGTGGCCACGCATAACCGTCGGAGGATCGGGCATGGAAAACTCCTACCGGACGTACTCCACTGCACGTGGTCGAAGGCAATCTTACCGGACAGAGTTATCGGGACGAGATTCTGGCTCCTATAACAGTACCAGTCCTGCAAGCAATGCATGGCTTTTCTGGTCGACCCTCTTTACTGCAAGACGACAACGCTAGGCGTCACAGGGACAGGATTATCATGGAGTTCCTTAGGCAGCAGGGCGTAGAGCGGATGGAGTAGCCAGCATGCTCTCCAGACCTCAACCTAATTGAGCATGCCTAGGATGAACACGTGTACACACGTCAGCCAGCACAAGTGGATCTCCCAGGACTCCGCAGAGCTCTAGTAGAGGAACGGAATGCGATCCCGCAAGCTTTCTTTATGAACTTGATAAGGAGCATAAGAACAAGGTGCACATGTGTCTTGGACGCGCGAGGAGAGTACACATGATATTGAATGACCAAGCGCTTCATGTTTGTCATTTCATTTTGGGGGTTGATCTTTACAACTGATGTTTGCTAGTGCTGTTTGAACTTTTTGTTTGTACGTCACGATGTGTCACATATGTCAACACATAAAATGACATTATGATGACACTCTTAATTCTATTATTTCTGAGTTTACATGTGCTATATATCATCTGTCCCTTTATTACTGACGCATGGTAATATATGCTATATACTGCCGTCAATCAAGCTCATGATACAGCAACATGGGCTGATAATATTCATCACCAGCTCCTGAATCATTTACCCGAATCATGTCTGGAAACACTGCAAAATATATTTGAAATATATGACTTCAGTTGATTAACTTCCTTTTCCGACTGTAATTGTTTGGTTTCTGACTTCTTAAATGTGGTTAAAGTTTGGTCGACTTGGGACCTCACCAATTGCTAAAAAGATGAAAACAGGCGGAAAGTAAAATTTTGAGCTCAATATTGACAGCAGAAATGATAAATTTTGATAAGTATTTTAATAAGTAGGGAATTTTAATTTGGTGAAGACTATATAATGAACTATTTTCATTTCATATGCTACATACTGCCCTTAAGCAAGCTCATGATACAGCAACAGGGGCTGATAATATTCATCACCAGCTCATGAACAATTTGACCGAATCATGTCTGGAAACGCTGCTAAATATATTTGATATATATTACTTCAGTTGATGAACTTCTTTTTTAGACTGTAATTGATTGGTTTCTAACTTCTTAAATGTGGTTAAAGTTTGGTCGACTTGGGATTTCTAAAGCCGAAAGCAGGCGGAAAGTAGGTATATTTTCGAGCTCAATATTGGTAGCAGAAATGATAAAATTAGAATATATTGTAATAAGTAGGGAATTTTAATTTGCTGGAATGAATAAATAACTTTGCTTTGACCCTAAAAAGGAGTTGCAGCAACCCGATATTATATTGCATTGTTCAAATTTTAGAGGTAAATGATGGTTTTAATTCTGTTTCTGTGACATGCTTGTTTTTTGTCCTTCAATGACAGGTTTTAAAATTCAAATATATTCATCATGCATTTAGAACTTGTTTTAGTCATGATGTGGCTAAAATATTGGTAAATGTATGCATGGTACTTTTATGTATTGAAGGGTATGGGTTTTACTGTATGAATAAACACCAACTTACTTGGTCTTTTTCTTCGGGTGTATAACGGAGCTTCCCATAGTCCAATGTCTTGCATCCTTGTGAGATAGATGGCACGCTAGTCTGTCAATGTCATATGCAAAACTCATACATGAGCCTCTCTGGATACATAAAACGTTGCATAGCTTAATTCCAACACCATACACTACTTCTTGTTCTGCTAACTGTCCATGGGAAGAAACATGTAAAATGACTAGCAGAACTAGCAGTGACATCCTCTCAGTGATTCTAACGTTCAAGTTGACCACAGTCTCAGAATATGCCAGAACTCTTCAGACAACTCTCTTCAGTTTGAGCACGATGCCGCCGTTCTCAGAATATATCATAGTTTTCTGGATGGCTCATTAGAAACAATATATACCTCAATCCGGCGATAATGGGTCTGTACCACTGTACCACTTATATCAAGGTACCAGACACCACACCCCATTTCTACAGAGGCCTAGGATTGCTGATATCACAAGTCACATTACATGTCAAATTATGACAGCTTTAACAGTGAGTGGATGGGTTAAAATGCAGTATTTCAGCCATATCGTGACTAAAACAAGATATATACTGAGTCAAAAAAGAAACTTCACAAAATGTAATTTGAAAATAATGAATAATTTTTCTCTGATGATACATCTATGTATCCGAAATGGGATCCCTATCTTTCGACTCTAGAAAAACGTTAGCAAAACCCACTCAAACCCCACTCAAACCCATCCATTCGTCGTGCAAATGACGTTAGTGCCAAATCAGGGTTTTGCACGTGCAGTCGATCACTCGATCTTCGCATCGAAGTTTTCTTCATATGCACGTGTTTGCATTGGCTTCAAGAATTGAAAAAACACTTTTAAACCACAGTTCTAACTGTAATTTGAAATGCCACGATTGTCAAATGTGCAATGTGAACGTGCCCGTATGCATGTTGCAAGGGGAGATCTGTGTTTGACGTCACAAGAGCAATGGGATGCAGTCGTCGTACTGTGTATGACTTGCGAGGTCGTCTACAACAAACTGACACCACTTCTGATCGCCCAAGGTCGGGTCGTCCACGTGACGTCACGAGCTGAAGACTGTCAAATCGTCCTGCGTCCCTGACGTGACAGATTTCTGCCGGCTACACGAACCAGGGCTGAGATGTTTAGAGGTCGACTGTCCTCACAGACCATTCGAAATCGGTTGCGGGCTGCCAATCTCCATTCTTGACGTCCATATCGTGGGCCAATATTGACGCCGTTTCATCAACGTCAACGTCTGCTGGAGGCCCAACGTCACCTCCGATGGCCCCAGAGAGACTGGAATCGAGTCGTCTTTAGCGATGAATCCAGGTTTACCCTCAGATTCGCGGACGGCAGGCATAGAGTCTGGAGACGACGTCGTGAACGGTATGCCCAATGTTGTGTACAGGAAGTCGACAGACTCGGGGCGGAAGTTGCATGGTGTGGAGTGCTTTCTGTTGAAACAACCGTTCCTGACTTCTGGTCATCCGTGGAAACCTCACCACTGCTGCTTACCGCGACCAGGGGCTCACCCTGAACTCGTTCCTTTCATGGCGGCTCATGGCCCAGGTCTACAGTTCCAGCATGATAATGCTCGGCCGCATACCACGATGTTGACTAGAAATTTCCTTCAAAACGCTGGAATCAACGTCATGGACTGGCCATCGAGGTCCCCTGACCTTAATCCAATAGAGCACTTTTTGGGATGCACTTGGGAGAAGGCTTCGTGGTCTTAGGAATCAACCTCAGAATTTGCATGAACTTGGCGCTGCCTTGCACGAGCAATGGCGCAGAATCCCAACCACGTGTTCACAAGCATCAGGCAGTCGATGAGGAGACGGTGTTTGGCAGTGGTGAATACGCGGGGCGGCCATACACGATAGTGAACTGAGAAATTTCGCATTTTATTCATGTGACTTGACATTCTGTCTACCTGTGTTTTGGAACGGCGGTGTAGCCTAATGGAACTGAATATGGCACTGTCAGTGTATCGAGTACATCACACAGATCTCAGCAATGAAATAATAACAATTTAACCATCTTACCATCTTACCATCTCTTGTTCTTTTATAGTGCCCTGAATAAAGAATGTGAATATATTTTTATGGACAGGTCATTAAATATTTTGTGGTAATATGAATACAGTTTTCTGATATTTCGCCTACTCTGACGTAAAATGATTCTTTGGAATGTACTGTTAGTGTATGTTTTGTCAATCTTTATTTCATACTGAAAGGCCACAAGCCCGTAGTACATTGATTAATCATGTGCGGGTAGTAGGACATTCTTTCTGAGAATAAAAGCTTTATGAATATATACTGAGTCAAAAAAAGAAACTTCACATTCTTTATTCAGGGCACTCCAGGACGACCCGACCTTTGGGCGATCAGAAGTGGTGCCAGTTTGTTGTAGACGACCTCGAAAGTCATACACAGTACGACGGCTGCACCCCATTGCTCTTGCGACGTCAATAACTGATCTTCCCGCTTGCAACATGCATACGGCACTTTCATGTTGCACATTCAACAATCGTGGCATTTCAAGTACAGTTAGAACTGTGGTTTAAAAGTGTTTTTCAATTCTTGAGGCCAATGCAAACACGTGCATATGAAGAAAACTTCGATGCGAAGATCGAGTGATCGACTGCACGTGCAAAACCTGATTTGGCACTAACGCACAACGAATGGATGGGTTTGAGTGGGTTTTGCTAACGTTTTTCTAGAGTCGAAAGATAGGGATCCCATTTCGGATACATAGATGTATCATCAGAGAAAAATTATTCATTATTTTTCAAATTACATTTTGTGAAGTTTCTTTTTTGACTCAGTATATCTACACTCTTTCTAAATGTGTTTCACTGGAGTTATTCATCATTGATATAAACTTATGAGTTTCAGGATGTACATAATAATATTTCGTTATATATCTATTTCTTAACGATAAGTATGCTGGGCAAACACATAAAAAGTGAAATTCATCTTCGACCTCGTGTAAGTTGCACAACGGATTCTACTTTCTTTCTTAAGACCGCCTCAGTGGTGTAGTGGTTAGAGCGCCCGCCCGGAGAGCGGAAGGTCTCAGGTTCGATCCCCTGACCGCGTCGTACCAAAAGACGTTAAAATATGGTACTTGTTGGTCCCTGCCTGGCGCTCGGCATTAATGGGTATAACAAGGACTGGTCGGCTCGGAGTCAATATAATGTGTCTGAGTTGGGTATCCATGCTTCACTGCGGCATGGTATCTCAGTGGGCTAGCACTATAAAACCAGCTTAAGTCTGGGCTAGTACAAGCAGCCGTACAAACACACACACACACACACACACACACACACACACACACACACACACGCATGCACGATGTCATATGAACGAAATATTCTCAAGCACGACGTTAAACCCAATTTCACCTCACCTCACGTTCTTTCTTAATTCCTTGGTATCTCCTAGTTTCAACATATAAATCATGCGCGGACCAGCGGAATCTTGCCAGTGAAGATTTATATTTCTTTATGGTCAAAACTGAAAGATAATGTTCTTTATATATGGAATCTTTTATCTTTTGTAGTAAAACCATTTATTAGATAATGAGAAACTAGTTAACCAATTTTGAAGGAATATATTTTTAAGTCTTTGTTTAACTGAACAGACAAAATGAGAATGAGATTCTACAAATTGTTCATGCCAGGCATTGCCGAAGCCAATAGATGATAATACTAGTGTTTTATGTCTGTTACCCAATTACGTTTTCTATGGCTATCATATAGCATCATCATATCATAACATTTTCTTGGCAATCTGTATGAGGGCATTGTTAATAATTGTAACCAATATCTAATATTTTTACATTTGATTCTATGTACAGTGGATATCTTCCACATTCTCCGTAAACCATACAAGCTGACATGGCTGTTTTACGCCCAGAAATGTATTGCATGCATACAAATGGACTTTTCTATAACATCAAAAGTCTTAAAACCCTATACTTCTGCACCATATAACAAAATGGGATATATTTTGGCGTCAAATATTTTGAAAAAGACTTGTAAGACAAGTCGCCTAAAATATGTATGTATTTTGTTATACCTATTAATATTTTATTTGCTTGTGTAGCTGCCTGTGATGTGTATACTGCCCATGGAAGATGATTGGTAAAATGCACACCTAAGTATTTATACGAAGTGGTTGTTTCCAGTTTATTTCCCTTGAAGAACCATTTTTCGTTATTGGCTAGTTTACCTCCATTTTGAAAAACAACTATCTTTGTTTTAGCCTGGTTTACAGTTAGTTACCATTTATCACAATAATTCTCTAATTCAAGAATCTCTTTGTAGGCCTGTAATTGTGCTTGAAAACAAAATGATGTCATCGGCAAGTAGTAACAGGAATATTTGTATTATATCTGGATGTAATTGGATACCGTTTGAGCAGTTTTCTTTGATTTGGGTTGCTAATTCATTTATGAAAATGTAAATAGAAAAGGGCTTAATATACAGCCTTGTCTGACTCCTAATTGGCTCAAAAATGTATCGGATGATTCATTATTACTCCTTACACAAATTTTCACATTTGCATATATACTCCGTGTAATTTTCCCATTTTGCAACTGCCATCGTGCTTGTCTAAGAAATTCTATAGTTTATTTCTAAAAATGTATCTGATACTTAATTATCACTCCTTACACAAGTTTTCACATTTGCATATATTCTCCGCAGTAATTTTCCCATTTTGCAACTGACACCTTGCTTGTCTAAGAGATTCCATAGTTTATTTCTGTTTATTGAATCAAACATGTTAAAGAACGCAAAACTATCGGTAGAACATATGTGTTAACATCAGCTGTCCATTTTTAAAAATCTACTTTGAGACATTTTTTACATTAATAACTAATTCAGATATCTTATTGCATGTGTGGAATGGCACGGGCATTGACAGAATTTTAACTGACACTGTTACAGACCCTCAAAACAGAAAGTTTAGAACGATCACAAAGCGTTGTAAACACCTTTCTAGTTCTGTCATATACTAAGATTAACAAGAAAAAAAAGACGTTTTAGAACTATAGAACTATAGCACTCAAGCATCACAAGCATCAATGGCGTATCAGAACAGATCGACGATATGTCATATTTTCACACACCTCAAATACACCCTAACAAAAAATTAAATCATAAAACTATCACTATTACTTGCAAACACCATTCAACTCAAGGTATATTTTCCTTCTAAAAATTAAACGAATATGTGAAAGATGTTTTCAGCGATAGAATTTAGTCTTTCTTCGCTGTGTACTGAGAATTGAAGCCAGTGAGCTACAACATGCCGACTTGAAACTTTACTACAAATCTACTGTACTAATACTGACACTAATAACAATTATTTGACTTAAAATGAAGTGACAGAATAGGTAACTTATCTTCTACATGTAGGTTTTCAGTTAGCACAACATTCAGCGTATATAATCAGCTGTTGAAAATAGATCCGGGCTCAGTCTTAAAACTACGCTGTCGCCATATTGGCTACACTGGTCACGTGACGAGCCGAGGGATACGCTAAGGGGCTTTCCGAGGAGTGACCACTCCCCTTATATAGTCTCCCTGATTTAACTAATCTACTATTTATGGTAGATGTAATTATTTTCCTAATAATAATAATGTTATGCCCCTATAGTTTTCAGGATTATTTAGGTCTCCGTTCTTATGTATAGGAACTATTATGCCAGTGGACCAGGATTTTGGGAAGTATACCTTTTCCAAGATGATATTAATTATCAGTTCTAAGAGTGGCAATAGTAAATCTGTAGAGTGTTTAAAAATTCAGAGATGGTAGAGTCTATACCTGAAGATTTATTAGCTTTACGTTTGTGATACTATGAAGTATTTCCTCCTTAGTAACTGGGGAGTCAAGAATATCTTCTACGAAGTTTGAACTAAAATCAGAATGATCAGAATTATTCACTTCTGTGTCAGACTGGTCACGTGATTCACTGTCATTATAACTTATTAGTTGAGGTATGAAGCGCATCCCGCTGGGTGGGTGAGTGAGTGAGTGAGTGAGTGAGTAACCTTTCAGAGTCACATCGGCTATTTCGGCTATTTCAGCCATAATGTGTATAGAACAGTTTTGTATTAATAATAATTACAGCAATTGAAGGGCGGCAAAATAACTAGACTATCACAGATGGCGATTAAAACAAGCATGTAAATCAGATACTATTTTACTATTGAAATGATACAATATAATCACATTCTATGGATTGCCAACAAATAAAGGACCCTAGCTGGAGTTAAACCGTCCTTCAAATGTTGGCGTTAACAACAAATTTACGAACATATATTCTACGACTACAAATGTGGTAGATATAAATACACTTTTGAAAGAAGTGGTCCCATGAACCTCTACAATACTTTTAAAGGTACTTTAACCCCTTTGAAAGTTAAATTTAATCTTACAACATTTTAAACGTAGTATTTTGTTATTTTACACTGAGTATCTTTGGTATTTTAAACTGTCGGCTAAACTTGTCCTACAATCACCAGCGGCTGAAGGGATGTTTTAAATGCAACTAGGGTCCATGCAGGAAGCAAAAGCACTGTAAGTCCCCGTGGTCCCTAGTCTTGTGATCTACCTTCGGTTGTTTGCGACCCTATAGCATGTTTTTATATTGTATTGTCTTCGTAAATAAAATAGTTTTAGCTTTCCATGCTAGGTTTAGACACCATCTGTGATACTCTAGTTATTTTATAGTCCTTCGATGACTGATTATTTAACAACTTATACTGGCTACATAAAGAAACTGTGCACACAGAAAATGCCTTCAGAATTGGAATACAACACAGCAAAGACGAAATGATGTAGACACTTTATAAGCTGGAAGTATCGGACCACAAGAAAATGTCAAAGAACATGAACAATATCTGTAACGAAGACGTCAGAAGTTCAAAATCGAGTAGGGGTCCCAGCGCATCAGTTCATCGAAGACGCATAGAGGCTACCAAATGAGCATTGAAGGCCTGGGAAATGGTCTGGGACGTGGTCACTGCTGTCTGGAACCTGTATCTGAGATGAATCACCCGAATCGATCTGTCCTGTCTTGGCGTCGTTACGTCGGGAACGCCCAGAACGTGGGTGGCGACATCATTACTGTTTCGATAACGACTGACCAATGCAGATATCGTGTTACGATGGCATTGGAAATGTGCTGCCACCTGTTGTTGGTCATTCCTGCTCTAACCATTCCAATGGCTTCATGACATTGAGCAGATGTTAATCTTGGCATGATGTACATGTGACTTGTCATGTGAATTTGTGAACGTTTAAAACCAAAGATCAAGCTTTCGACAGTGACAGCAATTTCAGAGTTTCACATGTTGTGTGCAGCTGTACGGCAGGCTGCACGTGCGGTAACATTACTGCAAGGCCATAGGCCACCATCAATGACGTCTCGTCACATGGCACGTGCATGAGCATTTTAATTGTCTCCAATACTTGCTATGTTCACAAATGTATTTATATATAAAGATGCTGTGTGCCTATATTTATATTTTCTGTGTGCACAGTTTCTTTATGTTGCCAGTATATATTAAGTGTGTATGCAAAACCTTTCTGGTCACTATATGGCTGAAATATTGCCGCGGTGACGTTAAATTTTAACTCACTCACTCAACCCCTTTGAGGATACAGACACTTGCCAATTTATTCAACACTTATCAAATACCATGTGTCTCTTTACAAAGCATAGTGCTCAAAATGTTGAACACAATTCTATTTCTTTAAAAAACAACAATTATTACACAATAATTAACATAGTTAAAACAATCCGTTACTGTTTTACACTGAAATATTGATCCCTTGTAAAGGAAACATCTATAAAGTCAAGCAGGACATGACCGTGGATCTTTCATCACAAGGGCTGGTTGGTTGTTTGTTGTTTAACGCTGCACTCAGCAATATTCCAGCTATTTGACGGCAGTCTTCACTTTTTAATACACACTCACGAGTATATCTTGTATGGCCAATACAGCATCGTTGCAAAATGACCCCTTCCATTCTGGACCGACAGCCCAAGTTGTTGTAACCGATGGTTCTTTTACGCCAGGTAATATATCTTATACCTACCTGTGTGTCCCACTTCTTCTGTATTTGATCACGGATGTAAGATCTAATCACGGTTTTGTAATCAGAGTATGGGGTTAGATGTGATGTCACAGGTTTATTGAGTACTGCCTCAGCAGCAGAATCGGCCATTGTTATACACTGTTATTCGTGAAGACACGAAAACGAGTCCGAAAATGTGATATATTGTTCATCTTTGGGGTGTTTCTTGATATATTTATTTGATCATTTTATTTAGACATAATTGTAGTTGTCTTTCAATAGTACACGTGATTCGCCAAAAAAATAACAAAGACTGATCCTTCAATCACAGGGGCTTGTAAAGGAAAAGAATCCTGTCATCAAGGCATATACTGTCACTGACAGGGTCTTAGACATGGATAAAAGGAAAGAGGTGTGAATATGTTCTAAAGCAGGCCGGCGTCCTTTAACTTGTGTGGACAGCTGTGATCCGATAGACGAACTTATACTATAGTTTGGCATGAAATGCATGTGGACCCGGTTTTTTGTAAATATCTCTTCATCCAATGACCCAATCGATCTCAAACTGTGCAAGTGGATGTTTTGTCAGACAACCTAATCACATTGTAAATCACCGATTTTATGCATTTGTATTAAAGAATATGTCTATGTAACTGTCAACAAAATCAACAGCAGAACGCAGAATGCTTGCAGAGGGAGGGAGCCAATGACCTGTAACAGCGGCAGTGTTGGGTCATAAAGGTCAACGTTCGTCAATGTAGGTCAGCTATGCACGTGACAGGTATGAAGAGGTGTTCATTTCTAGCAAATAGCCGGCGAATGACATCTCTGATGACCCTGATGTCAAAAGAATCGAACTTATACTAGTGTCTAGTAATACGGTCCTCTTTGATTAAATAGACGAAATTCTCCGCTTTTCATGGGGTTTGTCTCGCTGGTTTTAGGATTCGTAGTGATCGTGTACAAGAGACTGACACAAATATATTATTGCGCACTGAAGCTAAGATGAAAGGTCGCGTGTAGATGGTTCAAAGGTAAACGATGGTAAGAATAAGAGTAATTCCACTAATTGAACACATTTATTGTTTTATGGAAATTCAATGGGATTTGTTATACATGAGGCTTCATGGGTAGTTGTACAAGGAGTGAATATATCAATGCGTTCTTAAAGGAAGTCAATCTCAGTGATGCAAATCACACATCCGTTACCTTCAGGGTATTACACAAATAACTGAATACATAAACTCACAATGACATCAAATAGTAGTGCAGGCAATGCCAGACAACATAGCTACCCATACAGAGAACATGGTGAGTGAGTGAGTATGGTTTTTACACCACCTTTAGCAACATTCCAGCAACATCACGGCTGGGGACACCAGAAATGGGCTTCACAAATTGTACCAATGTGGTGCATCGAACCCGGGTCTTCAGCGTGACCAACGAACGCTTTAACAATTAGGCTAACCCACCGCCTCTGGAGAACATGGAGCAGACATAAGCAGCTGGTTAAAATAGTTGTTTCAAGGATTTCACATCTATGCTCTAAGGAAGAAACATCTCTATCCCTCTGAAGCAATTTCAGGGCCGTGTAGTAGTCTCGTGGTTAAAGCGTTCGCTCATCACGTTGAAGGCCCTGGTTCGATTTTCAACATGGGTCTATGTGTGAAACCCATTTCTGGTGTCCCCGCCATGCTGTTGCTGGAATATTGCTCAAACCCAAGTCACTACTCACGCACTGAAGCAATTTCCTTCTTTCACATCTGTGTTATGCACAGTTTCTCACAACAAGGGTCCAGTCGGGATCCACAGTTTCTCTCATGGATGGTGGTACGTCTAGGTACCCGCATCTTGAGAAGTGACAGTTTGTCGAAGCGATGCTTCTCTCGTATGTTACACACGTAAACGTCCTCTCCCTGATGCAAATTTCCGAGCATTCCTTTGCACTTTTATCATCTTCTTTTCTGTCATTGTTGCCACGTATACCCAGGCCTCGGTATCTCGTAAATCCGTCACCATATACATTGCAGCCTGTGGATTAATTTGTCGGACAACTTATATCATTGAAGAATATGTCGTCGATAAAACATATGAAAACTGAGTAAGTGAGTGACTTTGGTTTCACGCCGCTTTCAGCAGTATTCCAGCAATATCACGGCGGGAAACACCAGAAGTAGTGTCACACATCGTGCCCATGTGGGGAATCGAACCTGGATCTTCGGCGTCACGAGCGAACGCTCTAACCACTAGGCTACCCCACTGTCTCTTATGAAAAGAGATTTTGTTCATAGAACATACACACTGTCTTGCTGCGAAGTTCTTCGTTGTTATATTTTAAGTAAACCATGACTATCAGACAAGTTAGCCCATGAACCCTGCAATTAAGTTGGTTAAATGTCACTAAAACCAACATTATGTCTCTCTCAATAAGTGCGCTCAGAAACTACAGTTCTTGTCACACGCCATGTCAAGAGCACTGCGGACAAGATCATGCCACTATCCAGTATGTCGTTTTGTAAGGGCTGCAGCCACAGGGCGTTGTTTAGAAACAGACTTACTCACTCACTCACCCACTGTTGCTTAAAAACTGACTTACGTCTAACACAGCTGTTGTTGGCGGGGTTGAAGCTGTACCCTGGTATACACTTGCAGGTCTTCGTGAAGCACACAAACTTCCTGACTGCTGAACAGTCAGAGTCCATTAAGCAGCTCGACTCCAGGGTACTGCTGACAGTGGAACCTGTGAATGGTGGGATGCATTTTGTTATAAAGTTACATGACATGGTTAAATTGTACAGTTTATCAGTTTGTATTGTGACGTGGTACAATTTTCCAGTTGAACAAAACATTTATTGTTGTCTATTCAATGTAATTTGTAACAGCAATGTCGAACACTTATGAAATATACACGAAGGACGCCAGCATTTCCAACATGCCATATCGTTTTGCTAAATTTATTTAAACGTTTCTACCCGCTCGCCCTCATCTAAAATGATACCTCAATCTGCAACCTACTTTACACAAAATGGTTAAAGGATCCGCTCGTCACGCTGAAAACCCAGGTTTGATTCGCCATATGGGTACAATGTGTGAAGCCCATTTCTGGTTTCCCCGCCGTGATATGCTGGAATATTGCTAAAGGCGGCGTAAAACCATACTCACTCACTCATTCACTTCTTTAAACCTTCATCCTCAGTTAGGTCATCACCCTCTTGTACATCACCTGCATCTCCACATCTCTACATCACTAGGATCTCCTACACCCTCATCAACATCAACATCTACATCTTCAGCCTCTCCTACACCCTCATCAACATCTACATCTACACCTCATTTACAGCATCACCCTCATCTCTACACCACTAACATGCAGGCTATACGTGTGTTATATAGCAATCATAAAACAAGGTCTTGTTTCAGATACATGTAGGCCATCACAGGAGTCTTGCCTTCCACACAGACTGCACCTCCGCCACGTCTTTCCACACAACGTGTGTTCAATTCACAGTCCATCGTGGAGCATGCACCTCCTGAAATCTAAAACAAACATATGCAAGGGTCACGCTTGTCAAGTATTGTGCGATAAAAAGGTTATCTATAATTGTATCTTCTTTTCTTTCTCAGAATTACTTACCATAGCTTGTAAGTAGGGATACGTGTATGTGGGGTTACTTGTATGTGGGGGTGCTTGTAAGCATATGCGCTCGTGACCAGCATCCTCCTCGTGGTGAGTGCTGGGTAACGCTAATAACTTTTTCCCTGAGTGGACCACGGGTAGGAAAGGCCCCCTGCACCCCTTTGCTGGTCGTACGAGGCAACCAAATTGGGCACCTGTTTGCCGTTGGCTGCGTCCGTGTGTCAGTGTAGGACGGGATTCTGGTGGTTGGGGGCACAGGAGGCAGGAACCATGTTTCTTTTGTCTAACACACCACTTTGACCCTGACCTCATCTAGAAAAACATATCAATCGGCTGATCATGTTGAGCTTTACACGCACATAGCGTAGAACATATGTCGTGGCATCATCAATGACAGAGCATGCTGCCCCTCTTATATTGATACAGATCTGGAAGATCAGGGTGTTTCAGCAGTGAACATTCATTCTCCACTACAGGCGCTAATACCATGCTTTTGTGTCGCTCAATCGTTTCACTCTATAAACAGCCATGCAAATCACCAGTTATATTCGATTTTCATATAACTGCATGAGATCTATCTTTTTAACAGAACATAAAGCACAATATTTCCTCATTTTTCTATTTTACAGTTGTGTAAAGTAGACCAAATGCATAAAAAAATGTTGTCGCCCGAGCACCCTTTGGTAGATATGGTCTGTCTGAAATCGGATCTGTAATCAGCATGAGCCAGATTAATGTCTTATATGCTGCCGAATGGCTCTGTGAACAATATAACAGCCTAAAATATGTTTTCCTCCAGAGAATTTCTACCAATGACATCAAATGATGCTGTCGCCACACAGGTGAACAGATACGTTACTACTGCCACAAATACTGTATGTTTATGTGTAACTGTTTTTTGTCCCTGATTTTTGATACGTCAGAGGTAGACATTCTTACAGAGCTGAAAGATCAGGGTCTTTCAGCAGTGAAACGTTTTACCATACAAAAGAGGGAATCATTACGAAAACAAACACTCGCCCTTCTCTTCCAAAGTCCATCAAAACAAGTTATTTTGATGCTGTAGTGGATGTGTTGGTTTTCGTTGAAATATATACAACTGAATGTTTAACAAACAGTATGGAAAAACACATCAGGCTGTTGAAATGTCATTATTACGTTCTTTAACGTCCGATACTTCCGATACAAATGGCACATGTTTTATTCAACATGTCAATATGGAAATGCACCTGCCACTTAATGTCAATTATTTGAATATGCAAGTCTCGATCCAAGGAAAGTTGGGGACAATACATGCGCACTGATGCTTTTTCGATGTTGTACACTGTTCAGATTTGAAATCGCAGCTTAACATGAGACGTTTTTAGACACTTGCTGAAAGGGGTCAGGCTATATATAGGCCTTTGTAATCTGGTCAAACTCAGCGGGTGGTTGCTGTCTGCTTTAATATGAGTCAGAGTGCTATTGGTAGACTGTGGCAGACATTTCTAGCCAGTGGGTCCGTGGAGTATGCAAGTCGACCAGGTAGCCCCAGAGTCACAACAGTCCGCGATGATAGATACATGATTAACACTGCGTTACGAAACAGATTCCTTAACGCAGCTGATCCTCAGACAAAACACGTCAATGTTAACAATGTAAGGATATCCAGGAGCACCATTCGTCGACGTATAAGGGCAGCTGGACTCCGCTGTAGGCGACCTGCAGTTCGACCACCACTAACACCACGTCACAGGCAGGCGAGATGGATTAGACATCATGGCCGCTGGAATCAACGTCAATGGTTTGTGTGCTCTTCAGAGAAGAAAGCAGATTCAATTTCCATGGTGGTTGGCAGAGGATTGACCGTCGCTATGGAGAGTGAATGCAAGAGATGCAAGATGCAACTGGCCACGCATAACCGTCGGAGGATCGGGCATGGTTTGGGCATGGATAACTCCACTGCACGTGGTCGAAGGCAATCTTACTGGACAGCGTTATCGGGACGAGATTCTGGCTCCTATAACAGTACCAGTCCTGCAAGCTATGCATGGCTTTTATGGTCGACCCTCTTTATTGCAAGACGACAACGCTAGGCCTCACAGGGACAGGATTATCATGGGGTTCCTTAGAGGATTAGAGTCGTTAGAATATAGTTTGGTAATATATTGTAATGATAATTTTATACGGCGTTGGGTAAGAGAAGCCTCATCTACCTCGACGTAGAGACTGTCTACAGGAGATACTCTGAATGACCCAAGACAAAGTCTCAGACCTTGGTGGTGGACAGAATCTGATAGTTTGAGGTTGCTTTTGCAGGCTCCACCATATACGATGGAGCCATAATCAAGTTATTGCTACCCTCACTAGAAGAGCAAAGTCGATCTGTCACCCAGATAACATAAACATTGAAATTGATTACCTCAAGAGAACCTTTACTGTCCTCAATGGCTACCCAGCCGATAGTCTCCATGACTATCACCAAAACGCTTGAATCACCAGAAGCGCGCCTCAAGCCTGAACCATCCCCAATCAGGATCACAATACCCTACGTGGGACCAGTCAGCCATCAGATAGCCCGACTAATCAAGAGCAAAGCGGGCTTTGATGTACCTTTCTCTAGCGGTACAACAATTAAGACACTCCTCTGGGCTAATGGAAGAGGATCTAGCAATGGAAGCCCCAACCCTACCAAATACCATGCAGCTGTGGCTATCAGTATATTGGCAAGACTCTCAGGCCCATTAACACCCGGGTTGCTGAACACAAGTCGTCAGTATGCAAACAAAATGATAAGTCAGCTATATCGGAGCACAAGGCAAATAACCCAAGTCATGTAATCATGTGGAATGATACCAGGGTGCTTTCGAGAAATAACAACGACTGGCGTCGGAGAAAACTACATGAGGCTGTGGAGATAAGGAGACATAAACCAGCAATGAATCGTGATCAAGGTGTATACCTGCCAAGTGCGTGGGACCTCTTGATTAACTTATGATGAACCTTTAGATAAAAGAAAAACGAGTCTACTATACTTTTTGGAAAGCCTGCTATCAAGGAACTTTTGTTTAATTAGCAGTGAATTAGCATGAATTTTCATCATTATGTAAATAACTCTTCAAACTCACTTATACAGTACTCTCCCTAGTGTACTGTGATGTCACTTGCATTGAGACGTCATAACTCAGTTATGACGTCATAGTGACGACGTCATAGTCCTAACTGCAAGTTCACCTGATGAAGGGACCTGGAGTGGTCTCGAAACGTTGTGAGAGAAATTACAAAGAAGTTTAATCCATAAAAATATCTTGGACATCAATGTCTAATTCAGACATATCAGCCAACAGTCGATCTCTGTCTCTGATTATATTTTTACTTGTATTTAGTGTTCTATGGGCGGAAACCATAACAGGAACTCGAACAAACATATCCGTAGATAGCAGGTTGGTCGCTTGCTGTTTTTCTGTTGCATTCAAAGGGACCCTGAACGCAAGCGTTTGATGTTTCTTACCTCTCCTGCTATTCCGTTGACACCTTTAGAAATCGCAAAAGGGTTAAGTTTCAAGGGAGTCTTATCTTGAATTTCCATAATCAAAACTCGTGGCCAAAAATCAATAGAAATACAAGGTCGCTGTTCCTCATCATTGTCGAGTGGACGTTTTGTCTTTTTTTGAGGGTGTTTGGTACTCCATGTTTAGTTTATATTTGTTAATCAGCGCCCCACCCACCCACGGAGGGTCATAAAGACGGTGCTAATAACAAGTGGATCTCCGACTTGCAGCACCAGGGATACCCGGATGATATACTCCAGCAGAAAAATTAAGATTAAATATTCTACCAGAATGGCCCATGAGTCACCGCCTTCTGGCACCGGCATCTAGGCAAATTTTCTCAAATTTGAAAATTCATGTTTGATATTATATATATACAAAACAAAACATATCAATATTGTGTTCAAATATAGCCAAGCCAATTAATGATAGAGCAATGAAATTGTGTGCTCAGGGCTCGGCATGACCAGCCGATTGAACCACCCGTCTAGGTGTAGTAAGGGGCGAAGTGGTGTGTTGGGCAAAGGAGCACTGTTCCTCGAACCAGTGCCCTCAACCATCAGACTCCCTTCCTCCACCGGTTGCCCAATTCGGTCTTACGACCAGCAAAATGGGTTGCTGTGGACCAAATATGCCCCCGGGTCCACACGGGGTGTTGAAGAGCTCTTAGCGTTACCCAGCACCCACCACGAGGAGGTGGCTCGACACGGATGCCGCAAAAGAAGGGGAACCCAAGCTGGTATTTATGAATGATTGTGTGTATATCAAATATAACCAACAATCGGTAACACCTACTTGGGTTGTCAGTGCAGATTTGAAGAGGTCAGTATATAATGATGTTGCATTGGTCATTTAAGATATGTTCCTGAATACATGTCCTGCTGGACTGTGTTGATTTATCCATTATGAGAGGTAATTACTTCAATGTCAAAACTTTAACGGTTTTTTAACAAGGTTACTTCTCATTTAATTCTTAGCTTTTAAAAGGAAATTGATTTAATTGATACATTTTGATATGTATTGTAATTAGTGAGGAATTTAGTTTTGCTAGAATGAATAAATAACTTAGTGTGTACCCTTGAAAGGAGCTGAAGTAGTGTAAAATAATTGTCCCCCTGAGACGGTATTTAAGTCCCTTTCATTCAAAGTATTATTGATCCTCCGTGTATTTAACCGTAGAACATATGTTCTTTTAAAAAATCACCAACTGAAGTAATGGCGTAAATTCATCTAGGGTCATGCAGATAGCAAAAGTCCCAATACGTCCTAATATAGTAATGAACCCGCAGCCCGGACAATCTAAAGCCAGTTTGTATATTGAATTGTTCTGACAGAAATCAGAACTTTGAGATAGATGCTAGTTTATAATTCTGTTTCTGTTATATCTAGTTTCTTCTGGCAAGTTTTTAAAAATTCAGATGTAATCATCATGCATTTAGAACTTGTTTCATTCATGATATGCCTGAAATACTGGTAATTGTATGCATGGTACTTTTATGTACTTGAAGGGTATGGGTTTTGCTGTATGAATAAACAATAACTTACTTGGTCTTTTTTCTTCGGGTGTATAACAGATCTCTCCTTAGTCCAATGTCTTGCATCCTTGTGAGATAGATGGCACGCTAGTCTGTCAATGTCATATGCAAAACTCATACATGAGCCTCTCTGGATACATAAAACGTTGCATAGCTTGATTCCAACACCATACACTACTTCTTGTTCTGCTAACTGTGCATGGGGAAGGAACATGTAAATGACTAACAGAACTAGCAGTGGCATCTTGGCGATTCTAACGTCAAGTTGACCAGGGTCTCAGAATATGTCAAAACGCTTTAGACAACTCTCTTAAGTTTGAGCACGATGCTGCCGTTTACAGAATATATCATAGTTCTCTGGATTGTTCATTAGAAACAATATATACCCCAATGGGTCTAAGTACAACTATACCAATTATTTCAAGGTAGCAGACACCACTCTGCTGGTTGACATTTCTACATAGACATAGGGTTGCTGATATTACATGTCACATTAGATGTCAAATTATGACAGCTTTAAGAACCTGAGGAGGCCGTTTTTGATATATTTCCCAAACCAATTTGGAATTGCTTTTAAAAAGACATCTGTATCTGTACATGATACTCTCACTCACAAATATGTCCATAATTCACATATATTTATTTATATGGACACTTGACCAAATATTTTGTGGTAATATGAATACACAATATCGCGAACAAGGTGACAGCCTGAAGATTAACTGTTATTTAAACGTATGAGGCGCATCCCGCTGGGTGAGTGAGTGAGTGAACATATAGAGTCACATCGGCTATTTCAGCCATACTGTGAATAGAACAGTTTTGCATAAATACCATATGTTTTTGCAATATTGTCACCAAAGCACCGCAAATAACTGGACTATCAGAGATATCGATTAGAACAAGCATGTAAATAGGAAACTATTTTACTATTGAAACAATACAATCAAACACATAGTATAGATTACCAACAAATGATCGACCCTAGCTGGAGTCAAACTGTCCTTCAGATGTTGGCGATTATGACAAATTTAGGAACATATATTCTACGAATACAAATGGGGTATATATATATATACTTTTAAGAGACGTGGTCCAATGATCCTAAACAATAATCTTATGGTACTTCAATCCCATTTGAGTATACAGACACTAACAATCACAGTTGCCCATTTATATGACATTTGCGAAATACCATATATCTCTTTACAAAACATATTACTCAAAATGTTGAACAACAATTATTTAACGACAGTAAACATAGTCAGAAAGACTGTATTTACACAGAAATATTGATTCTAGTAAAGGAAACATCTATACAGTCAAGCAGGACATGACCGTGTATTTTCATCACACGGGTTGGTTGGTTGGTTGTTGTTTAACACCACACTCAGCGATAGTCCAGCTATGGGACGGTGGTCCTCATCTTTTAATGAATATTCACGAATATGTCTTGTATGGCAATACGACATCGTTGCTAAATGACCCCTTCAAATCCGGACCGACGGCCCAAGTAGGTGTAACCGTTGGATGTTATTTATTGCATGTAATGTATTTGGTTCACTCACAGTGTGCCTACATGACATTCTGCCTACAGTCCTAAAAACATATATAGGGAGAGTAGGCACATTGGCAATGGAAAGTGAAAACATTCATCATCCCCATGTCAACATGGTCTGATCCAATTAAGTAACAGATGAAAAGAACAACATTCAGAGTGCATCATTTATTGAGGTGATAATAATATCACAAAATATAGTTCATTAAAGATTGAGCTTGATGAGGTTGCTTGCAGCATCAAGGAACTGTAGTTTGGTTTTGCGACCTTCTAACAAGTGGTTCTTACGTCTCTGCAGCCGACAGTCAATTTCTCTATACACCTGTTTTCTGCGCACTCGAGCTGCACCAAGATCTAGTTGGGCTCTTTTCTTTCTGTTAGCATCCTGAATGCTTTGTAGATGAGACATGAATTCAAATACATTGGGATGTGTTTTTTTCAGTGATTTGTTTAATTTTGAATGCCAACCCTCCAGGTGATTGTTCGTACGAGGACCATCGTTACCGAATCGATTCCACATGGACACTTTAAACATAGCATCGTCCTCGACCCAGGTTGTTGTCACATAGTCAGCAAATGTGTTCACTAATAAGGGTTTGTTGTCTGCACCATCGTCGATAACAAGGAAAGGCTGACTGTCTTTAGTCTAGGACCAAGGACCATCAATCTTCACTTCGGCTGATGTTGTAGGAACTTTGGGCAACATCTTTCGTCTGTGTCGATAAGGGGCTGAACCAACGCTGGCAAAGAATGGAGTACGTGCTGCATCATTGTCGTCAAGGGCGTTCAGCTCCTCATAGTAAATCTGCTGCACGGGGGTACTTTCATCTCTGGTACGGTTTCTTAACTTGCTTATGAAGAGAGACTCTCAGCATCTTCAATCTTGGGGTGACTGCGGGGATACATTTCTCACATAGTCACCTACTGTGGTAGTGAGCAGTGGTGTGTCAAATGCTATATATAGGACTTTATTCCTTTTATTTTGACAGTATAGCTTCCCAAGCTGTTGTAGACTGATAAATGTGTTTATTTAGTCTATTTTTAATCATCTAAGTAATCAATGTCGGATTTGACAGATCCTACTGTATATGTTTTGGACTGGTTTCTGGACGAGTCTATTTGTCGTTGCTGGGTGAGGAAGTGTGTTATTATTTGTCAAAGTGCCTACACATGCAGAACCTAAATACTGTAATATTTTGTTTTAAGACTGTAGGCAGAATGACATGTGGGAACATTGTGAGGACGCCATATATTTATACCTACTTGTATGTCCCATTTCTTCTGTATTGTCCTGCATGATGTTTAAATCACAAGAGATAAGTATTTAAGGGGACACTGATCCAGGGTAATTTCCGTGGACTGGTTGTTGCTGATCTCCCGCGAGTACCCGGATGATATCCCAGAATTCTTGACTGGTTCGTGATCTCTGCTGCGTTACCCGCAAGCGCAATTGATAGTATAAGTGTAATTGAGCACCAAAATGAAATCATTTTTACTCGATAATATTTCCATCTTCATTATTATGATACCAAATGGAAACAGTTTAACCATCTGCCAGTGGAAAAAAAATGTTAGGACTGAAAAAAAACGAAGTCAATGTACGTCTTTATATTTTGCCTTACAATCCAAATTAGTTTATTATCATATAAATACGCATTTTGAAAAAAATATGATTCTGTTGACTGCTACAACAAATGAATCAAAACAAAATGTAAATAATAAAATTAAAACAAACTAAAGTTATAGCAACAATGTCAGGCTATTACCTTGTTTAAGGAATGTATCCATCAATATCCACATAGAATCCTGTTCCATGTCATGTGTCTTTTAACAGTCTAATATGCGAAAAAGTGATATATCAAGTTTTTCACATGTGTATAGTCTCATTGCATGATGTCCGCCATTCTTAAAAAAGGTAATTTAATGAGCCAATACTCATCCGGATCCTGACATCTGAACAAAAGGAGAACGAGATTCATCTGGTCCAGTATGCCACTGGTCAACGCCTCCCTCCCAAGAAAAAGAAGTACCAGTAGATCCAGAGAAGACTCGGCAACTTGAAAGACAGGCTACGGTGGGGAGACATCGACGTCCTACACTTTGCTGATCCTGCCTCCCATATTGTAAAATTCCAGTAAAGTCAGTAACGTGTATGACCACCGTTAGCAGCAACACAGACTGTGCAACGTCTCCTCATTGAACTGATAAGTCTCTGAATAATGTTTTGAGGCAATGCATTCCACTCTTGTTGCAAGGCATTCTCAAGTTTGTTGATCTGTGGGCGACGTGAGAGGCATTGGCCACAAGTGTTCAATGGGAGACAAATCTGGTGACAATGCAGGCCATGGAAGTAGAGGAATGTTGTTGTTTGCCAGAAACTGTGTTGCAACGCGTGCAGTGTGCGCTCGAGCATTGTCCTGCTGGAATGTGTGCAGATCTTGATGTTGGTTAAAGAAGGGAACGACGTTGTTCTGAAGAATGGTGTCACGGTAGTAAAGGGCATTCACTCTGCCACGACAAACTACCAGATCGGTTTTGTGATGAAAACTGATCACTCCTCACGCCATAATGCTGCCTCCACCCCACCGATCTGTTTGCACAACACAGTCCTGATGGTAACGTTCTCCCCGTCGACGCCATACCCGTAGACGCCGGTCAGCATTTCGCAAGTGGAAACGTGACTCGTCGGAGAACACAACACCATGCCAACGTCGTAACAACCACAAACGATGCTGTTCAGCCCATCGTCGGCGTTCACGGCGATGTCTATCAGTCAGGATGGGTCGAACATAAGGGCGTCGACACCGTAATCCTGCCGCACGGAGACGGCTTCGGACGGTGGAAGCACTGATCAAACCACGTCGGCCTTGGACAGCGTTGGCGGTTCTGGCAGCCGGCAACGTACGATCCCGAATATGGCGCCGAACAATGTCTCGATCTTGGCGAGGGGTGGTAACACGTGCCTGGCCAGGACGTTGGCGGTCCCTGGTGGCTCCTGTTTGTTGGTACCTGTTGGCAAGTCTTATGGTGGTGGAATGATGGCAACCACATCGTCTGGCAATAATCCTGCTTGATGTGCCAACTGCAACATGCGGAACGCCCGTTCTCGTTCCTCTGGTGACAATCTTGCCATTGCAAATTAAACTTTAATTGCGGAGGTACAGCTAAAATGAGAACGTTTTTTGGCCGACGGTTATTTATACCCCTAATCAGCATGTTTTACTCATGTACTTTGCGCTTTTCGTGTGTGTTGTGCATGGATTTTGTTGTTGTCATGTGATGTGTTCCATGATGTGTTCGGGCAATCCGTTCTTTACTGTACAGCATTATTTTTTGTCTTTTGTGTTATTATAAACATTTCCAACGTTCATTTTCACTCTCAAAACAATCCTATTACCACATTTCAAAATTTACAGGTGGTGCGTTTTCAATGATGTTCAGTATATATCTGTTACAAAATTCATTAACTGACCATCAAGTGAATGATGACAAATAACATGTGTTGCAACAAGGGAGTAGTAATCGCTGTATTTTAGACAATTTTAATTGCCTGAAAAAAAACTGTTTCGAGGATACGAACGGAACTTCATATGTTGCATAAGAAATACATATGAGGGTTCTCTGTGTACTTAAGTTAAAAAATATATGTACCTATTTCCTTAAGTAAATTTTCAAATTGTTCTAGCAATTCAAATAAATCAAAGATGTGTGTTTAATATCATAGGTAATAGACGTAATATTTTTACATGACATGATTAAATATCAAGGTAAAAACACAGAAATAGGATCAAATTGGATGAGTCACTATACCATTGAGGCATTAGAAAATCCGAAAAGTCGACACTACTGGGATTCTTTATCACAATCAGACAAGAACTCCCGGGGATATTTTCAATTGACGGCATCTGACGGGCATCCACCCTTCCTAATGTCCCACTGTTTAGGCTGAAGAAATGCTGCCAGGGTGGACAGTAGCCCAGTCCTCGTGTCCGTCACGGTCGAGGGAGCAGGGGCTGGCCAGTTTGTAGCTCGGTTTCGTAATTAGACTGTTGGCGAGAAACATTAATCACTCTGCATCAGTGCCCCTTCAAATGTAATAACGATGAAGGATCTTTCTAATAATGTACATGTTCATTTAATCATTGAGTTTTCAAACGAAATTGAATTAATTGTCAAATTTAGATACGTATTGTTATTAGTATAAAAAAGTAATTTGTGAGAACGAATACATTACTTTCACTGTTAGTGGCATTACCTTCAAAGGGGGGTTGAATAACGCAAAGTGATTGTCCCCCTGAGAAGGTATGTATTTTTTATATTACGAGTTTAACCTTAGAACATGTGTTCTGTCAATATTTAGCTAAACTGGAATACAATCGCCAACGACTGAAGGAATTGTGTAAATCCAGCTAGGGTCCATGCAGGTAGCAAAAACACTGTACGTTTCCATGGTCCTTAGTAAGGTGACCTACCTTCTGTTGCTGGCGATCTATAGCCTGTTTTCATATTGTATTGTATTAATAGTAAGAAAGTTTGAGATTTCCAAACTAGATTTACATTAATATCTTTGATCTTCTAGTGGTTTTACTGTCCTTCGTGGACAGGTGTTTATAATTCAACTCTGCATTTATCATGCATCTAGATTGGTTTTACTGTTGTTGCTAAAATGGTGCTTATGTGACTTTAGATTTTAACTCAGTTTTCTGCATTAGATTCCGGACGTAAGATCTAGTCACAGTTTTATTGTTTTATTTACACACAATTGTAGGTACCGTTCAATAGTACACATGATCTTGCCACGACAGGAAATGTAAAAAAAACTCACAAAGACTGATCCTTCAATCACAGGGGCTCATAACGCAAACAATGGCATTAAGACATATGGCACTATATGAAAGGAAAGAGGTGTAACGAGGTCAACACACCAAGTTCGTTTCAATGCGATTTCAACAATGGTCACTGTATATACCCCATTAAAATTTAGCACACATTTCAAGCTAATAGATTCACCTACCAAAGACATACATGCACCAAAACATGCCGAAGTTATGGTACATTTCAGTTCGCTAATCGCCATTCCTTCGAAGACACTTGCGCCAAACTGTCATAATGAGTTAACTTACATTTATTCATCGCAAACAGTCTGGTATCTCACAGGAACACACGAGACAGAATTACGCACATATAACATTTTGGGATCGACGAAAGGATGTCGCTTCTCGAATACATATGCTATGTTTATTTCATGAGACGTTTGATAAACAGTTGTGAAAATTGTACAGGTGGTATTCAGTTACACCCAGATATTGTGAAGGTATGTTTGTTAGTGTTTGCTGATGATGTCATCATGTTTTACACAGTGAAGGGTCTGCAAAAGAAATGATATGGTCGAAAGCCATTGCCTTGCATTTAAGCTTAATGTAAATACAAATAGAACAAAAGTCGCTGTCTTTATGAATGTCGGTATATTGTTTGAATCAGAAAAGTGACTGTATAATGGAGAATACTTAGAAGTAGTTAAGGGGCATACATGTGTACTGCTTGACTCGTATTAGGTGAGCCTGCGCAGTACAGACGTGTGCGACAAGTAGGCGGGGCAGGGAATCTAGACGAATACACTTGGTTGCTACAGGTAGATTGGCGATTAAGCACGTGCAATACATGCTGACCATGGCATGAACTCAATACCGCTTCTGTTTAACACGTGTCTCGTAGAGCGATTTAGTTCAGCAAGACACCATCTAGTCGAGTCAATCTTTAAATGTTTGCAGATATTAATTATTGTAACATGTCCAAGTTAGGGAAGCATAGGCAAATTGTTCATTCTCAGGCAAGGGAGTTAGCCTACAATGTTATTATTTATATGGAAAAGCCGTGTGCAACCAAAGTAGACGTCAAAGAATGTCAAAAAGTAGCCTTGCTACTGGTCTTTCCAGGGCAACCTTAAAACGTATTAAAGCGGAAGGGATGCGAGTAGGCCTACTTTTATTAGTCCAACCAAGTTGCGCAAACCCAAAACTTCCGCGCACAAACTTGATGATTTTGAACGGTGTGCAGTCCGTCAATTTGTACAAAGTTTATATGGAGTACAAAAGCAACTGCCTACTCTAGATATCATATATGATATGGCAAGAAGCCAATTGCATTACCAGGGTTCAAAGGTAAGTTTTCGAAAACATCTGAAAGACATGGGGTTTAGGTGGCGAAAAAACGCAGTCAATTCGTAAGGTTTTAATGGAACGAAAAGACGTCGTTGCATAGCGCGCATTCAATACTTACGTGCAATAAAAAAATGTCGAGATGAAAATCGAACAATCATCTTTATCGATGAAACATGGTTGCATGCACACCACATTGTCCCAAAATGTTGGCATCATGATGGTGAGGTTGTAATAAATGGGGTTCAGCCTCCGTCCGGTACCAGACCTGGGCTTATTGTTGTTCCTGCAGGGTCCGAAAACGGTTTTGTACCAAATGCTTTACTTGTATTTGACTCAAAGCTCAAATCAGAAGATTATCATGACGAGCTGAATTTTGATGATTTTTCCAAATGGCTGCAAGAAAAAATGATCCTACACATTCCACCCCACTCCGTCATTGTTATGGATAATGCGCCATACCACAGCAAGCAAGTGTACAAATGTCCAACAACGGCTAACAGAAAAGATAATATCAAAGCTTGGTTACAAAGGCAAAATATTGCATTTGACGATAAAATGCTCAAAGCCGAACTGTTGTGCCTGGCAAAATCCAACAAATCGGGCACTGTCTGTAGAGTGAAATACTGGATATGTTCGGTATTTGACCCCTGTGTGGAGAGGATGCACCAGAACATATGCCGAGTATACATCCGTTTGTAAACATAACAAATGATCTTTTCTATAGCACTTGTGTGGGGTGTTTTGTAAATAGAGTTATATTTGTCTTGGTTCAGTTTCTAAGGATATTAGCTGTACACATACTTAGTATGATATAACAATCAAAACACGATTCGCACGAGGAAATTGAACTTTTCAAGTTTTAGACGATAACCTGTTTCCATCATTTTTCAAATGTAATCTTCTGGAGGGCGTTCCCAAATATGCACATTGGGGGTCATTTGTCAGGTCGTGGCTCATCTAATAGTTCATCAGTAGGTGTCCTGTGTTGAAGATATTGCATATCTGACAACATATCGTTGTATATTTTCTTTAAACCAAAACATACATTTAGTTACACTGGAATTCTATATTTGATAGTATGTGTTTTTTGAATACCTATATCGAAACTCAAGCAACCGACACTACACGACATACACATACTGATCAATTTACAAGGAACTTTTGAAAACCTACCAGTTATATACTGAAAGCCATTAAAAATGCAATTTGACATTCATACTTTCTTTACTCACACTAATTTCAACATATATAAACCTAACTGGCAGATATGTTTTAAGTGAACATCTGTGAAAAATTTCATCTGAAAATGTCCAGTCAACAACATCAGTGACGCAACAATAACATCAAACAAAGGAGGGGTCACTGGCAGTCAATATAGTGTGTGTCCACCGTGCACTGCAAGACATGCTCGCAGTCTTTGGGTTGGATGTTGGATGGTCTGCAGCCTCTGATGGTCTGTGGTCTGATCATGACACCACCCCCTCCAAAACGATCATGTTCAAGGACACAGTTTGGCGCAAGTCTTTCTCCTTTACGTCGATAAATCTGTTGACGTCCATCTGCAAAGGATAAGTTTAACCTGGATTCATCTGAAAAAATGACATCCGGCCATGTCCTGTTGCCAAGATTGGCCCCATTTGCTGCCCATCGCTGTCTGGCAAGTCTGTGGCGATGCAATAAGGTTGGACCACGGTACGGGTGACGACACCGGATGTTGAAGGCAGCAAGGCGTCCTTGCACCTTTTGGGCGCTGAAATGACGTTGACTTGTCCCAATTGTCCTCCTTGCCTAATCATCAGCTGTTTGGAACCGATTTCGCAAGTGTGAAACTCGGATATTGTGGTTTTGTCGAGCTGTTATCACAGGTGGTGCACCAGGTCGCGGACGATCAGCAACACTTCCGGTAGTCCGAAAACGTTGTCTGAGTCGACTTACAGTGGATGGATGCACATTAAAGTGCCTGGCAATCATCACATCTGAAGCACCTTGACTGACCATACCGATAACCTGATTCCTTTCGTCTTGTGTCAAGTGTGGCATTTTCTCAAAGTGATTGAGTTCCACAATTCCTTGTGCTTTTACAGGGCCTGGGTGCAGGTAATGCATGTGCACAACGTGTTTCATGAATGTGGTTGTGTTTACGAGAAATGTCAAAGGTTCAGTTTTAAGTGTCAAAGTTCATGTGAGAGGAATGCTCCGGGACTCGAACTCGAAATGGTCCAGAATAACAGCCTTTTATCCCTACATCCTCTGTATCGCAGGAAAAAAGCTCCAATAGAACTTTTGTAAGTTTCAGGACAACAAATACCAATTGCGTTTTTAATGGCTTTCAGTATATGATAACGTGGTTTCTCTGTTTACCTGTCGACGTTTGAGATACAGGTTACACAAAACCTATTGACTTCCATAATAACGTTATATTGTCTTAAAATAACTAGTTCGTTCACAGCCATTAAATGTATAGATGTACACAACATGGCCTTAAAGCCACAATTAAAACTTGGTCAGGTAAACCAATTCCTTTCCCGACAACAGGAAGTTGAACACACCATCAGTTCCGCATCAAATGTCACCGACTTGAACATATCTCTGCATACATATAGGATTTCTTTGAAAACTAAATATTGTCAAACACGGTCATTTTTAATTAATGGATGGATGTACATTAAACAAAAAACACAGAAATCTTAGTAACATATGTTATATTTGGGATTACACTTTCTTTGTAAAGTAAAGATTCTAGTACTTTTGTTGGGTTGAGTCCCATCCGGGATTCGAACCCACACCCTCAGAGTCAGGCACCTAATCGCCAGCAGCACACAAAGTCAGACGCCTAGACCGCTCAGCCACCGGAAACCATGGATGAGACTCAACCCAACAAAAGTACTAGAATCTGTACTTTACAAAGAAAGTGTAATCCCAAATATAACATATGTTACATTTGACCACTTTCTAAATGGCATTGTGTATTTCACAGAAATCTTACACAAAAGAGACTGATAGAAATGTATCAATTCGCACGGAACCTCTTGAATGGAAATAAGAAACGTCTCGTGTAGATGGTCCAAAGATAAACGATGGTAATAAGAGTAATAATACTTGTATACAGGGAGCGTATGTATCAATCTGTTCTTAAAGGAAGTCAATCTCATTGCTGCAAATCACACATCCGTCACCTTCAGTGTATTATTGAACACCATATATAACACTAAATACATACAGTCACAATCACATCACATGGTACTGGAGGCGATGATAGACACCGTATCTTCCCATATAGAGAACATGGTGAGTGAGTGAGAGTGTTTTTTACGCCGCCTTTAACATTCAAAGCAATATCACGGCGGGGGACACCAGAAATGGGCTTCTCACATTGTGGGGAATGGAAGACGGGTCCCCACCACCCCTGGAGAACACGGAGCAGACATGAGCAGCTGGTGAAAATAAGATGTTCCAAGGATTTGTATTTCACATCTATGCACCAATAAAGAAACACCTCAATCCCTCTGTGGCAATATGGTGGCGGTTTAGTCTTGTGGTTAAAGCGTTCGCTCATTACGTTGAAGGCGTGGATTCGATTCACAACATGGGTATAATGACTGAACCCGTTTCTGGTGTCCCCCGCCATACTATTTCTGGATTATGGCTCAAACCCAACTCACTACTCACTCACTGAAGCAATTTCCATCTTTGTTATGCACAGTTTCTCACAGCAAGGGTCCATTTGGGCTGCGCCTTTACTCTCATGTTTGACAGAACGTCTAAGTACCCGGATCTTGAAAGGTGGCACCATGTCGACCCAAATTGTCTCTCGTATGTTACACAAGTGAACGCCTTCTCCCTGATGCACTTTTCTGAGCATTCCTTTGCACTTTTAGTCCTTTCGTCTCTGTTATTGTTGCCCCGGTATCTCGTAAATCCGTCACCATATACATTGCAGCCTGGGGAATAGATTGTTGGACAACTTATATCATTGAAGCCAAAGTCGACAATAAAATATATACCTCAGCAAAAGTCACCGCAAACTATATAAAAACGTTGCGTTACATACAGCTTACTATGAAAAATATAATCATATGCAAAGTTTCTGTGAGTATTTCTTAGGACATTTGTTGCTAAAAAGCTGATACAACGATGTTTTGAGCGGCATCATTTAATGACCATAAAAACCCATTGATTCAAATGACGCAAAAGTATTGTCCTCCTGAAGCTCAACATGGCGGTTCGTCGACAGGTTTTCATAATTTACAAGTATTTACGGTGAATTCAAACCTTGTTTAAAGTCACGATATGGCTGAAATATTGCCGATGCGACTTAAAATCTTAACTCAACATGGCGGCAACAAAATTCTTCTGCAACAAACATACAGCAGACACATTATAGTTTTACAAAGTGAAGTCTTTTCAGTATCGTATGTATCCCCATCTGGCAGCAAAGGTGTCTCTGAAACGTCTCATGCTCTGGATGGGTCTTCTGAATGTCATCATTGGTATCTTGTGCCACTCCTCCACTAAAGCCAAAAATAATTCTTGCAGATTGTTCATGGGATGATCTCTCAGTTAATCTGAGTCCCATAATGCCCCACACATGTTCCAGGGGATTCAAGTCTGGGCTTCGAGCTGGCCATGGTATTGTTTCAATTGCATTGTCTTGAAGGAACGGGCGCGGTGGAGTCGGGCATTGTCGTCACACATCAGCTGTCCATTTAGATTCTCATGAATGATTGACAAATCCAGTTTACAGTCAAGAGAATTTATTATGTGTTACAGATTAAAGATAATGCAGCGGAGAGGGTTTCTGGTGATCCTGGCAAAGTCAGGCTGGTAAGGCTCATCATCAGCTCAGGGCCTTCCCCCCCTCTACACGCAGCGCAGACAGCCAATGGGACTTCTCCCAGGAAACACTGCCTAGACGAACCCACCAAGAACTTTCCGGAGAATATGAAGGCTCCCCGACACTGCAGCCTTCTGCATTACCCAGAGTGTCAGAAGGGCTGTACTCCCGGTGGAGAACCCGGCCACTCTCCTGATCGGCGCCAAGAGATCAGGAGGTACCAAACCAAGGGCACCGAGAACAATGGGGAGCATGACGACAGAAAATTCAATGATATAAATAAATTCATTGGCTTTATCAAAAAGGACTTTATCAGGGTGGTACTATGGATGGACCTCGGCGTCAAAGCAACAAGCATGGCGGAGACGGTAGTAAAAGCAGCGAGCCATGCCATCATGTCTTTTAAGATATGCTGTCTGTGCCAAAGAAGGGCATCCACTGACAAGGTGTTGGACAGTCTCTGTAAATTCATTACACAGTCGACATTTCATATTGATACTTTCTTTAAGAATCACATTTTGGCCATTGCGAGTTGGAAGTGACTGGTCCTGAGCAGCAAAAAGGAAGCCCTCAGTTTCACATTTGATACCAGCCGACCTCATCCAGGCGAATGAGTCGGTGGGATTGCTATTCTGTTCCACACACTGCATGTACACACGATGCAATGGCTTCTCAGAAAGCTTCTCCACAAATGATGGACTCTGGGCAGACTTGGTAAAGGACTTCACCTGGTTTTCTCCCATCGCTGTACCGTCCAGCAGTACATCGCCATCGATTATTATTATTATGTTTTACAGATTAAAGATAATGCAGCAGAGAGGGTTTCTGGTGATCCTGGCACAGTCAGGTTGGTAAGGCTCATCATCAGCCCAGGGCCCTTGCCCCCTCCTCTACATGGAGCCCAGACAGCCAATGGGACTTCTCCCAGGAAACACTGCCTAGACGAACCCACCAAGAACTTTTCGGAGAAGATGAAGGCTCCCCGACACTGTAGCCTTCTGCATTACCCAGATTGTCAGAAGGGATGTTCTCCCGGTGAAGAACCCGGACACTCTCCTGATCTGCGCCAAGAGTTCAGGAGGTACCAAACCAAGGGCACCGAGAACAATGGGGAGCCTGACGACAGTGTACATGGGATGCATGCGAGACATTTCAAAGGCAAGGTCCGCATATTTATAATGCTTTTCCTGAATCTTGCCAATCACACTGCTGTCAAAAGGGACAGAATGATATAAATCAATTCATTGGTTTTATCAAAAAAGGACTAGATCATGTTTGTTAGCTGGAATCCTTCTGAGGCTGTATATGGTATTATTGGAGGTAAACTGTTCCTCGTGACCGTCATACCCTCGCACGACCATCAGTGACGTGCTGCTAGAAGTGACTTTCGTCGGACCAGTGAAAACGGCGCCATGACCTCATGTTCCGGTTCTGCCTTGCCATGCACCAATTTAGACGATTTTGTTTGTGTCTGGGGTCAGTAGTAGTTTAGATAATCAACTGAGATTGTTCAGGGCTATGTCCTCAAAGGGGGTTAAAGTACAGTGAAAGTATTGTCCTCCTGAAAGGGTACGTAAATCCCGAAGCTTTCAAAGTAAATTTTAACTTACCAGGAGTTTTTAAACGTAGTATTTTTGTGATTTTAATTTTGGCTACAGTTTCCTACAGTCGACAGCAACTGAAGGGGTGGTGTGAATCCATCTAGGGTCCATGCAGGTAGCAAGGGTACTGTAAATCTCCATGGTCCGTAGTATGGGGATCTACCTTCAGTTGTTGGCAAGTGAAGCGTCTCATGCAACATGCTTTGTGCGAATATTACGCAAAAAGCTTGTCTCTACGCTGGGATGAACTATGAACGACATCACGTCCGAAATCAATAACTTATTGCAATGAATATTTTGTGATGCATGACTTCTGTGGAGGTGTATATATACTGAACATCGTTGAAAACGCACCACTTATAAAAGTTGAGATTATTAAAAGCACGTGTAAGGAATTGATATTTTTTGAGTGGATAATAACAGATGGATGACTGACAAAAAGAACAACACAGAAAAGACGCTCATTCATTGAAATGTTCCACAGTCAGAAAGGATCAAACACACGTGGGGTCTAATCGTCAAGTCAATATCGCGTGTGACCGCCATATGCATTGACACATGCAGTTCAACGTCTCCTCATTGAGTCAATAAGCGTTCGAAAAGAGTTCTTGAGAATGGCATTCCACTTCTGCAGTAGTGTAGCCTCAAGTTCCCGGATGTTTCGCATCTGTTGTTGCCGCGAAAGACTTTGACCAATTTCGTTCACAAGTGCTCCATGGGGGATACATCTGGCGACTGTGCTGGCCAATGAATAACCTGGATGTGTTGCTGGGCCAGATACTGCATGGAAAGTCTTGTTGTGTGTGCCCGTGCGTTGTCCTGTTGGAAAGTATGGACATCTTGGTGGTGATTGAAGACAGATACGATGTGATTCTGAAGAATCTGCTCACGGTAATAAAGGGCATTAACTCTCCCTTGACAGACATGAAGGCAGTCCTGTGATTGTAATCTATTCCACCCCAGACCATGACACTCCCACCACCAAAAGGTCTGTCTGAACCACACACTCATCAGCATAACGTTCACAACGTCTACGCCAAACACGTACTCGGTCGTCAGCATTACGTAGATGAAGACGTGACTCGTCAGTGACTACCACACCATGCCACTGTTGAAACCTTTACTGAAAATGCCTGCTATCCCATTGTATATGCTCATTACGGTGTCTGTCAGTCAGAATTGGTCCAACGTAAGGACGTCGAGCATGGAACCCTGTAGCGTGTAGACGGCGTCGCATGGAGTCAGCGCTGATGACCCCCACGTCAACCTTGAACTAGTGCAGCAGTCCTGGCAGTCGGCAGTGTTCAATCACTGATATGGACAAGGTCAATATGGCGATCCTGATGGAGCGTCGTAACACTTTGTTGTCAAGGTCATTGAAGGTCACGGGTGCTGCCTGTCTACTGATGTCGTCAATGAAGCCTAACGATGGTGGAGTGGCGAAGTCCAAGTTGTCGAGTAATATTCCTACTGCTGGTGCCAACCTGAATCATGCCTAGTGCACGTTCTCTTTCGTGAGGTGTTAACCTCGGCATCTCTGTCCTCGTTTCACAATCGTTAGTGAAGCAATGAGAATCGGTTCTCATACACCTGCTTTTAACGTCACAGTCAGTACGACCTTCCACACTAGTTTTAAATCTAATTGTGATATTCTAGTTGTTTTACTGTCCTTCGATGACAGGTTTTCTAATATACACATATTCCATTTCAATGTAAAATGTTCTCGTCACGATACGGCTGAAATATTGCCAATGTGACGTTATAATATTAACTCACTCACTCACAGTCAGTATGATTTCAGAATGAAATTCGCTCTTTTTCATGGCGTGGCTCCACGTTGATGCATTTTGGAATTAAGAGTCATACTGTGGACAGGAATTTGTTTCTAAAGCATTTTTTCAACTGGGACATGCCCTTCGACTTAATGTTAGTTATATTCATTGATCATTGTCATGCTGAAATCCATCTTGATGAACATACGGACAATTGTAGACTGGTGCGTTTTCAATGATGTTCAGTTTATGAAAAGTAAATGAGTGAGTGACTTTGGTTTCACGCCGCTATTAGCAGTATTTCAGCATTATCACGGCGGAGGACACCAGAAATGAGCTTCAGACATTGCACCCATGTCGGGGATCGAACCCGGGTCTTCGGCGTGATGAACAAACGCTTAAACCACCACTAGGCTACCCCACCGCCTCTTCTATGAAAAGAGATTTTGTTCACAGGACATACACACACTCTTTATGTAAATTTTAAGTATAGCACAGTTGTCAGATAATTTAACCCATCATTTCATCAGAACGCCAGGCTAGTGATCCAGCGAGCTTGAGGTGCCGGGATCGAGGCCACCTATGACCGGGTGTATAGACCTTGGAGTCAACTTTGTGTGCAGACTCTTTCAGTGTTGACACAACCCCTAGTGTAGAGTACACAACACACCGATTCCGTTGGTAAATGACCAAATGGTGGCCACATGAATACGCGCAAACACCTAGTTGCGGGTACAGCAAAATGCATTAAACTTGGACATAGTACAGTACTGTGACTATGTGTCTCAGTCCCACCCATGAATGGCCATGAATGGGTACCTTGTAAGGATGGATAATATATGTACCGTTTGAGATTGACATCCAAGGATCGAGGTGAAAAAACCCGCCTTTGAGCAGCTGAGCTGGCGCTGTAAATATATTAGCATAATGATATAATAAAAAATAATTAAGTGGGTTAAATGTCACTAAAACCAACATTATGTTTGTCTCCCTAAGTGCGCTCAACCACAGTACTGGATATTGGCTTGATCTAGTCCACAGTGGACTCGATCAAGCCAATATCCAGTACGTGGTTTCGTAAGGGCCCCTGACACAGACCCTTGTTTTATAGCCTGTTGCTTAGAAAATGACTTACGTCTCACTCACTCACTCACTCACTCACCCACTGTTGCTTAGAAACTGACTTACGTCTCACACAGCTGTTGTTGGCAGGGCTGAAGCTGTACCCTTGTATACACTTGCAGGTGTTCGTGACGCACATACACTTCCTGACCGATTAAACCATAGTTATCAGACAATTTAGCCCATGATTTCATAACAACCCAGTGATTAGGTGGGTTAAATGTCACTAAAACCAACAGTATGTTTCTCTCAATAAGTGCGCTCAGAAACTAAAGTTCTTGTCCCATGCCATGTCAAGTGCACTGAGGACGATATCAAGACAATCTCCAATATGTGGTCTTGTAAGGGCTGCAGCCACAGAGCGTTGATTAAAGCCCGTCAGTAAGAAATAGACTTACGTCTCACACAGCTGTTGTTGGCAGGGCTGAAGCTGTACCCTGGTATACACTTGCAGGTCTTCGTGAAGCAGACAAACTTCCTGACTGCTGAACAGTCGGAGTCCGTTAAGCAGCTCGACTCCAGGGTACTTCTGGCAGTGGGACCTGTGAATGTTGGGCTGCATTTTGTCAGAAAATTACATGACATGGTTAAGTTGTACAGTTTGTATTGTGACGCTGAATAATTTTGTAGTTGGACAAAACTTTTATTGTTGTTCAGTGCAACTTGCAACGGCAATGTGGAACACTGCTAAAGTATAGACGAAGGATGCCAACATTTCCAACATGCCACATCATTTTGTTAAAATTACTCCAACCTATCTACCCGCTCGCCCTCATCTACACTTTTACCTTCATCTGCAACCTACTTTACACATGGGAGTAGGGGGTAACCTAATGGTTAAAGCGTCCGCTGAAGACCCTGGTACGATTCCCTATATGTGTACAATGTGTGAAGCCCATTTCTGGTGTCTCCCGCCGTGATATGCTGGAATATTGCTAAAATCGGCGTAAAAACCATACTCACTCACTACTTTACACCTTTATCCTCAGCTACGTCATCACCCTCTTGTACATCATTACCCTCATCTCTACACGCTCACCCTCGTCTACATCTTCAGACTCTTTTACATCTTCACCTTCATCAACATCTCATTTTCAGCATCATTCTCATTTACACCACTTATTTAGGCTATACATGTGTTATATAGCAACCATAAAACAAGGTCTTGTTGCAGCTGCATGTGGGCCATAAAATGAATCTTACCTTCCACACAGACTGCACCTCCGCCACGTCTTCCCACACAACGTGTGTTCAATTCACAGTCCATCGTGGAGCATGCACCTCCTGAAATCTAAAACAAACATACCCAAGGGTTACTCTTGTCAAGGGTGTGATGTAAAGCAAAGTATTGAGTGTCAAGAACAGGTTTTCTAGTATAACTAATTTTCTTTCTCAGAATTACTTTACCATAGCTTGTAAGTTTGGATACCTGCATGTGGGGTTACTTGTATGTGGGGGTGCTTGTGAGTATATGCTCTCTTGACGAGCATCCGCCTCGTGGTGAGTGTTGGATAACGCTAATAGCTTTTCCCCTGAGTGGACCAGGGACAGAATAGGCCCCCAGGCCCCCATTGCTGGTCGTAAGAGGCAACTAAATTGGGCAACCTGTTTGCCATTGGTTGCGTCCGAGTGTCAGTTGAGGACGGGATTGTGGTGGTTGAGGGCACCATGTTCCTATTGTCCAACACTCCACTTTGACCTGGACGTCACCTGGAAAGGCCGGTTCCATCAAAGGCCAATTTGGTGAAGTTGACCTCCGAATATTGTATGTCTCCAATTTCCTGTCATGGGCCGAATCAGCAATGCGTGTCATATTCACTTGGATATCCGTTGATATTTGACACCATCCGTGGTGGTTGTGGAGCATGGGTGCCCAATCATTTCCTTTCATCATGGATCGTAAACAATCTGATTTATCTCATAATGGAAAGAAGAGACGTTTGATCCCACTTCTGGAAATATACTGAGTCAAAAAGAAACTTCACATTCTTTCTTCAGGGCACTATAAAAGAACAAGAGATGGTAAGATGGTTAAATTGTAATTATTTCATTGCTGAGATCTGTGTGATGTACTCGATACACTGACAGTGCCATAATCAGTTCCATTAGGCTACACCGCCGTTCCAAAACATAGGTATACAGAATGTCAAGTCACAAGAATAAAAATGCGACATTTTTCAGTTCAATATCGTATGTATGCCGCCGCGCATTCACCACTGCCAAACACCGTCTCCTCATCGACTGCCTGATGCTTGTGAACACGTCGTTGGGGATTCTGCGCCATTGCTCTTGCAAGGCAGCGCCAAGTTCCTGCAAATTCTGAGGTTGGTTCCTAAGACCACGAAGCCGTCTCCCAAGTGCATCCCAAACGTGCTCTATTGGATTAAGGTCAGGGGACCTCGATGGCCAGTCCATGACGTTGATTCCAGCGTTTTGAAGGAAATTTCGTGTCAACATCGCGGTATGCGGCCGAGCATTATCATGCTGGAACTGTAGACCTGGGCCATGAGCCGCCATGAAAGGAACGAGTTCAGGGGTGAGCACCTGGTCGCGGTAAGCAGCAGCTGTGAGGTTTCCACGGATGACCAGAAGTCGAGAACGGTTGTTCCCACAGAAAGCACCCCACACCATGCAACTTCCGCCCCCGAATCTGTCGACTTCCTGTACACAGCATTGGGCATACCGTTCACGACGTCGTCTCCAGGCTCTATGCCTGCCGTCCGCGAATGTGAGGGTAAACCTGGATTCATCGCTAAAGACGACTCGATTCCAGTCTCTCTCTGGGTCCATTGGAGGTGACGTTGGGCCCACAGCAGACGTTGACGTTGATGAAACGGCGTCAATATCGGCCCACGATATGGACGTCGAGAATGGAGATTGGCAGCCCGAGATTGGCAGAATGGTCTGTGAGGACAGTCGACCTCTAAATATCTCAGCCCTGGTTCGTGTAGCCGGCAGAAATCTGTCACGTAGGTGACGTAGGACGATTTGACGGTCTTCTGCTCGTGACGTCACACGTGGACGACCCGACCTTGGGCGATCAGAAGTGGTGCCAGTTTGTTGTAGACGACCTCGCAAGTCATACACAGTACGACGGCTGCATCCCATTGCTCTTGCGACGTCAATAACTGATCTTCCCGCTTGCAACATGCCAACGGCACGTTCACGTTGCACATTTGACAATCGTGGCATTTCAAGTACCGTTAGAACTGTGGTTTAAAAGTGTTTTTTCAATTCTTGAGGCCAATGCAAACACGCGCATATGAAGAAAACTTCGATGCGAAGATCACGTGATCGACTGCACGTGCAAACCTGATTTGGCACTCAACGTCATTTGCACGACGAATGGATGGGTTTGAGTGGGTTTTGCTAACGTTTTTCTAGAGTCGAAAGATAGGATCCCATTTCGGATACATAGATGTATCATCAGAGAAAATTATTCATTATTTTCAAATTACATTTTGTGAAGTTTCTTTTTGACTCAGTATATTTGAGACATTATTAGTTGCACGGTTCCAAAGGAAATACGGAATTTACAAGTGTCTTACAATCCCGTACGCCCTTTTCAAAACACCGTGTGACGAATTTATTGATTAAGGGAGATTACTCGGATGGCTTAGTTTATGATAAAAATGATCGAAGTTGAGGTTTAGTTAAACGACAAGTGAATACAGACACATTATATTTTTGGGATACTAGTACATGTATATTTATTGACACAAACAAATAAGACATTATAAAACAATTTTATTACTCTGTTTATATTCATAATTCTAAAATTTCGAAGCCACATTCCATCTAAGGTCAAGGTCATTCGTACAACCAATGTAGCGTGTCACGTGACAGATTTGACGGGGTTTTCGGTTCGTACACCCTGGCAAATCCGCCTACATGGTTTCGTATGCTCTAGCTATTAACCAGTCAGAATTTGACAAATTTATCTTAAGGGTAATAATGATTGCCAATATTGAGGTTGCTGTGTCTGTGCACATGACGTTGAACTTTTGCCGTGGCATCTTTAAGACATTGTTACAGAGCTGGAAGATCAGGGTGTTTCAGCAGTGAAACGTTTTACCATACAAAAGAGGGAATCATTAGGAAACACATATCTATTGGCGTTTTCTCGCTCCTCTCTTCCAAGGTCTATCAAAACAGGTTATTTTATCATTGTAGTAAATCTGTTAGTTTACGTTGAAATACATACAACTGAATGTTTTACAAACTTTCTTAACATTATTGAAAAACACATCAGGCCGTTGAAATGTCATCATTACGTTCTTTAAAGTCTGATACATTCTGTTACAAATGACCCATTTCTTATTCATGTAGTGTATGGACATGTATAGATACATATATGGGAGACAACTCCTGCAGCCTTATGTGACGGTAGCGGCAAGCCGATTAGATTTGCGTCCATACGGGACCCCTGTTTGTAACCTTCCTGAGTAAATGCTCAACGTAGAAGTCATGGTTTATTGTGTTCTGTTCGTCCACGGCCTTAGAGGTGTATCGGATTCAAATGCACAACAATTCAAAATGTCAATATGGAAATCCACCTGCCACTTAATGTCAATGATTCGCACGTGAAATTCGCTCTATCCATGGTTTGTGGATATACATAATACACATGCATTGATGCTTTTTCACTGTCGTTCACTGGTCAGGTATCTGTTTGAAATAGCAGCTTAACATGAGACGTTTTTAGACACTTGCTGAAAGGGGTCAGGCTTTGGGCCCTTTGGAATCTGGTCAAACTCAGCGACAGGTTGCTGTCCGCTTTAATATGAGTCAGAGTGCTATTGGTAGACTGTGGCAGAGATTTCAAGCAAGTGGGTTCGTGGAATATGCACGTCGACCAGGTCGCCGCAGAGTCACAACACTCCGAGATGATAGGCACACGATTAACACTGCGTTACGAAACAGATTCCTTAACGCAGCAGATCTTCAAACATAACACTTCAATGTTAACAATGTAAGGATATCCAGGAACACCATTCGTCGACGTCCACCACTAACACCACGTCACAGGCAGGCACGTTCGAGATGGATTAGACATCATGGCCGCTGGAATCCACGTCAATGGTATCGTGTGCTCTTCACAGATGAAAGCAGATTCAATGTCAATGATGGACGGCAGAAGTTCTTTTATCGCATGGGAGAGCGAATGCTACAGATGTGTGTGTGTGTGTGTGTGTGTGTGTGTGTGTGTGTGTTTTTGTGTGTGTGTTTGTGTGTGTGTGTGTTTGTGTGTGTTTGTTTGTGTGTGTGTGTGTGTGTGTGTGTGTGTGTGTGTGTGTGTGTGTTTGTGTGTGTGTTTGGCCTGTACATGTGCTATATACCATCTGTCCCTTTATTAATGACGCCTGGCAATATATGCTATATACTGCCGTTAATCAAGCTCATGAATCAGCAACAGGTGCTGATAATAGTCATCATCAGCTCTTGAAGAATTTGGACCGCCTCCGTGGTGTAGTGGTTAGAGCGTCCGCCCGGAGAGCGGAAGGTGGCGGGTTCGACCCCCGACCGCGTCATACCAACAGACGTTAAAATCTGGTACTTGTTGTTTCCTGCCTGGCGCTCGGCATTAATGGGTACAACAAGGACTGGTCGGCTCGGAGTCAGTATAACGTGTCTGAGTGGGGTATTCATGCTTCACTGCATCATGGTATCTCAGTGAGCTAGCACTATAAAAACAGCTTTAGTCTGGGCTAGTACAAGCAGCCGCACATACACATACACACGCATGCACGTCGCCATATGAGCGAAATATTCTCAAGCACGACGTTAAACCATATTTCACCTCACCTCACCTTGAAGAATTTGACCAAATCATGTCTGGAAACACTGCTAAATATATTTGATATATATTACTTCAGTTGATTAACTTATGTTTTAGACTGTAAATGATTGGTTTCTGATTTCTTAAATGTGGTTACTGTTGGGACATCACCAACTGATATAAGACGAAAGCAGGCGGAAAGTAGATATGTTTTCGAGCTCAATATTGGTAGCAGAAATGTTGAAATGTATTGTAATAAGTAGGGAATTTTAATGTGCTGGAATGAGTCCATAACTTTGCTTTTACCCTAAAAGGGAGTTGAAGAAGCGTAAAATAAGTTTCTACAACCCGCTTTTATATTGTATTGTTCTGGCAAATATCAAATTTTAGAGGTAAATTTTAGTTTTAATTCTGTCTGTGTGATATGGTTGCTGCTTTTTCTGTCCTTCAATGACAGGTTTGTAAAATTCAAATGTATTCATCATGCATTTAGAGCTTGTTTAGTCATGACATGCACATGGCTGAAATACTGGCAATTGTATGCACAGTACTTCTGTACTTGAAGGGTATGGATTTGACTGTATGAAAATAAACCCAACTTACTTGGTCTTTTGTCTTCGGGTGTATAACGGAGCTCCCCATAGTCCAATGTCTTGCATCCTTTTGAGATAGATGGCACGCTAGTCTGTCAATGTCGTATGCAAAACTCATACATGCGCCTCTCTGGATACATAAAACGTTGCATAGCTTGATTCCAACACCATTCACTACTTCTTGGTTTGCTAACTGTCCACGGGGAAGGAACATGTAAATGACTAGCAGAACTAGTAGTGGCATCCTCTCAGCGATTCTAACGTTCACGTTGACCACAGTCTCAGAATATGTCAGAACTCTCCAGACAACTCTCTTCAGTTTGAGCACGACGCCGCCGTTCTCAGAATATATCATGGTCCTCTGGATGGCTCATTTTAAATAATATATACCTCAAGCCAACGATAATGGGTCTCAGCCCAACTATACCAATTATATTAAGGTACCAGACACCACTCTGCTAGTTAGCATTTTTACAGAGACATAGGGTTGCTGATATTACATGCCACATTACATGGTCTTTATGATAGATATCAGTCGGCATATAGAGCCTGTCATAGCACGGAAACATGTCTGTTAAGAGTTACAAACGATCTTCTGCGCTCTACAGATAAGCGGAACCTAAATCTGCTAGTGCTATTAGACCTGACAGCGGCATTCGACACAATCGATCATGACAAGTTATTTCACTGCCTCAAGACACGAATTGGATTGTCAGGAACTGCTCTGAAGTGGTTTGAATCCTATCTTCATTATAGATGCCAATCAGTGGTCAGCGATAAAGCCTCATCAGATCCAGTTCCCCTTAACTGCGGCATACCTCAGGGTTCGGTCCTTGGACCGATCCTATTCACCCTATATACAGCTTCTCTTTGTGATGTCATCGATGCCCATGACGTTGCTCATCACTCGTACGCTGATGACACACAGCTACTCAAATCATTTCCCGAACGAGATACCTCTACAGCACTTAGTGACCTTGAACACTGCACATCTGCGATAAAATCATGGATGGTGACTAACAAACTTAAGTTAAACGACAGCAAGACAGAGGTTCTTCTTGTGGGTACAGACACCAAACGAAAATCTATCTCTGAATCTTCGCTTCATATTGGTGATTCATTAATACCATTTTCTGATGCAGTGAAAGATCTTGGTGTCTTTCTAGACTCTAATATGACAATGGACAACCATATACAACACACCTGTAGAATCTGCTTCTACCACCTGAGAAGTATTGGCCAGATTAGACATTTGTTGACTCAGGAAGCCACTAGCCAGATAGTCAGGTCTCTGATTCTGTCCAGGATTGACTATGGCAACAGTTTGCTTATCAACATAAGGCAAGATCTACTCATGAAGCGTCAGAGAGTACAAAATGCCTCAGCTCGGCTAATTCATCGCTGCAAGAAAACATCCAATGTAACACCAATATTGATGAATCTCCACTGGCTCCCAGTACAAGCTAGAATCGAGTTCAAAGTGTTATCCCTGACCTACAGCTGTTACCATGATGTTGCACCTGGATATCTGAAAGAACTTCTCCAGAAATATACTTCATGCAAAAACCTGAGATCCAATGATCAACTTTTATTTACCATCCCCAGGACCAATCTCAAATCCTTCGGCCAGAGATCATTCTCATTCTGTGCTCCATCTCTCTGGAACTGTCTTCCTTTTGATATCAAGACCTCCCCATCTTTAGCTGTCTTTAAGTCCAAACTTAAAACCCATCTCTTCTCCAAGTTCTATCCTTGATACCTGCGCTTTGAGCAACCGCAACGGATGGAAAATAGCGCAATATAAATGCACTTATTATTATTATTATGTCAAATCATGACAACTTTAAGAACCCGAGGAGGTCGTTTTTTACATATTTTTCAAACTGTTTGGAATTGCTTTCAAAGTGATCTGTACATTATACGCTCACTCACAAATATGTCCATAATCCAAATTCAAATATTTTTATATGGACAGGTGACCAAATTTTATGGTAACATGAATTTAATTTTCTGATATTTCTGCTTTTTCTGGTGTAAAATGATTCTGCGGAATGTACTGTTTGTGTATCACAATGGTGAAAGGAATATCATGTAGACAAATTTTGCAAACAAGGTGACATACTGAAGATTAACTGTTACTTAGAGGTATGAAGCGAATCCCGCCGAGTGAGTGAGTGAATTAACCTTTAGATTCACATCGACTCTATCAGCCATAATATGAATTGAAGAGTTTTGCATTAATAATAAGTACATGTTGTTATAGAATATAGTCATCAAAAGGCGGCAAAATAACTGGACTATCAAAGATAGCGATGAAAACTAGCATGTAAATCGGAAACTATTTTACTATTGAAACAATACAATATAAACACAGGGTATAGATTGCCAACAAATGACGGACCGTAGCTGGAGTTAATCCGTCCTTCAAATGTTGGCGATTATGACACATTTACGAACATATATTCTATGACTACAAATATGGTACATATAAATACACTTTTGAAAGACGTGGTCCCATGATCCTTTACAATAATTTAACTGTGCTTCAATCTCCTTTGAGGATACAGGCACTAACAATCACAGTTGCCCATTGCTCTTTACAAATCATAATACTCAAAATGGTGAACACAATTGTATTTCTTTCACGAAAATAACAATTATTAAACGATAATAAACATGGTTAAAAAGATCCTTTGCTGGTAAATGGATAGATGTGCACAGTACGGTCATAACGCGAAAGAAAGGACAAATTTTGGCTTAGTAAACCAATTCCTTTTCTGATTACAGGAAGTTGAACACACCATCCCAGTTCCGCATTAAATGTCACCTACTAGAAAATATCTTTGGAAACATTCAGCATTCCTTTAAAGAATACAACACTAAATATTGTAAAATATGGTCAGTTTTATTTACTGGGTGGATGTACATTTAAAAACACACAAATCTTACACAAACTTATCCTATCACAGAAGTCAGATGATTATGCCTGCACTGAAGGCGAAAAGTGTTTGTTAAACTACGGAATCTGATTTGCTGCAGTTTAACTGGTGCCTGCAAAGTTAATACGCCATTGTAATTGATCCTCACCCTGCGCAGAACTTTAGCTCTTGTAGATGCAATATCCCAAATCTGATGACGTTGATTTTACATATGGTAAGGTTCAGACTGATCAAACTTGCGTGGACAGTTGTGATCCGATAGACGAACTTAAACTAATCGTACGGACCTCTCTGATTAAATGGACGAAATTATTCTCCACTTTATAGGGGGTTTGTTTCGTTGGTTTGAGGATTCGTAGTGCTCCGTGTATAAGAGATTGCTAGAAATAGATTATTGCTCACTGAAGCTAAGTTGAATGGTCGCGTGTAAATGGTTCAAAGGTAAACGAAAGTAAGAATAAGAGTAATTCCAGTATTTGAACACATATACTGTTTTTTGAAAAGTCGATGGGACTTGTGATACATGGGGCTTCATGGGTAATTAAACAGGGAGTGAACGTATCAATGCGTTCTTAAAGGAAGTCAAACTCCTTGATGCAAATCACACATCCGTTACCTTCAGTGTATTATGTAACACAAATAACTGAATACATAAACGCACAATCACGTCAAATAGTAGTGCAGGCGGCGCCAGGCACCGTATCCTCTCATATAGAGAACATGGCGAGTGAGTGAGTGTGATTTTACGCCACCTTCCAGCAAGGGGGACACCAGAAATGGGCTTCACGAATTGTACCTACGTGGGGAATCGAACGCCGGTCTACAGCGTGACGAACGAACGCTTCACAATTATGCTAACCCGCCGCCCCTGGAGAACATGGAGCAGACATGAGCAGCTGGTTAAAATAGTTGTTCCAAGGAAGCAATTTCCTTCTTTCACATCTGTGCTATGCACAGTTTCTCACAGCAAGGGTCCAGCCGGACGCCGCCGTTTCTCTCTTGGATGGTGGTACGTCTAGGTACCCGCATCTTGAAACAAGACAAGTTGTCGAAGCGATGCTTCTGTCGTATGTTACACAAGTAAACGTCTTCTCCCTGATGCACTTTTCCGAGCATTCCTTTGCACTTTGAGCCTCTCCTTCTCTGTCATTGTTGCCACGTATACCCAGGCCTGGGTATCTCGTAAATCCGTCACCATATACATTGCAACCTGTGGATTAATTTGTCGGACAACTTATATCCTTGAAGAATATGTCGTCGATAAAATACAGTGAGTAAGTGAGTGACTTTGGCTTCCCGCCGCTTTCAGCAGTATTCCAGCATTATCATGGCGAGAAACACCAAAAGTGGGTGTCACACATACCCATGTTGGGAGTCGAACCTGGATCTTCGGCGTCACGAGCGTACGCTTTAAGTAGTTAGGTATAAGCTACGCTGACAAATTTTTGAATGGGGATTCCCATGTTAAATTTTTCGATAAAAAGAGGTCCCCAATTAGCGAGCTCTGTCACGGCGAGCGACCGTCGCCCACTAATTAAACACCTCGCCTCGTAGGGTAAACACCTGTCCCGGGAAGCTATATAGGGAGAAAAGAACACAGACGTTGACTCGTAAGTAAACAATATACGTACTCACGAGAACCATAAAACATACAGACATACAAACACCGAACTCACTGTATATTTCGTAATGGATACGAAACAATATCAATGGGTTAATGTCGCCAAGCCACCACAACGGCATAGTCTGCATTTCGACGACGAATTCGTATTGGGATGTAGTCAACGTTGGTATTATTCAAAAGGAGAATGTGTGCGATATCTGGAAGAGAAGCTGCGATATCGACCCGTGGACATTCCGGACTCATGGGGAAGCCCGTGCACATTTATATATTCTCGGACAGCGTACAATCACCGTAGTCCTTACATCATAGCAGACAGGAAATGAACTTACCAATAGAAGTGGACGAAATAGACTCTGAGAGAGTAACGGCATATTTGGAATACTATCTATCGTGCGCATATGCCTTTGTGGTATGGACATTCATAAAAAAGTATGAGAGGGAGACAGAGCACGATTTCGATACATTTTTTCATACGTCTATGAAAGCGATTGACGAAGACGCGGTTATTCTGAAGTGGCGTCAGTACGTGGATGGTGATCCGTATCTACGCGTCATCTCTCCATTATATTTTCTGAAATATCAATGTAGAGACTACCGAGACACCAGTGTCAAAACCGACCAGTGGATGAACCATATCAAACGCACGGTTAAACGTTGGCGTGGGAAAGTATAGTCATATAGACAATCGATCTCGACATTCATCAACAGTGGATACGATATTGAAGGAATACTATTCCACGAGCCGAACGGATACATTTTATCAGTGATTATCCTCGCATGTATCACGAATCGACTGCGAATACAGTATGTAAATAGCTCCATGTACAATCGTAGCGCTACTTCTCTATATGTGTATATGTATATGTATGTATTCTGTTTGCGCTATCTATGTATCCATCGTATATAGTTCTCTCGATTATATATTTTATCCATAACCGACCTCTCAATGATAGTGAATCGAGATTATGAGAATACAATTTGTAATTAGCTTCTCGTAAAATCGTAGCACTACTTCTCTGTTTGCGTATATGGGTGGTGTACAAGTATCACGAATCCACAGTATGAATAGTGTTTTTGTAAATAGGACGATGTGAAATCGTAGCACTACTTCTCTGTTTGTATATATGCGTCGTATATGTATGTATTCTGTTTTGCGCTATCTATGTTTCCGATATATATATATATATAGTTCTCTTGAGTATACGTAATTACTGATTAACTGGTGTTTTGTGACTATGTTGTTATATTGTATAGATCACATCGGGTGCATGTAGTTGTATGTAACGACGAATAAAAAACTCATGAACACAGAAGTACATAATAGTTGTATTTTATTTATATAGATATATGGATATACACCAATACCAAGGATATATGTATAAATATATATATGAATCCACATTTCTGAGCAGACTGTTCACCAAAACACGTGAGATTACAGATCAACATTATCTGGAAACGGGTTTCAAAGTCAAACGTAACGGTCGAGTAGTCACTCCGTCGGACATCACTACTCGTTTCGCGTAGAAGTAGAACAGTACCTAGCGCCTTTGCTGATACGTATACATGGTATTGTTTCTACTTCTGAAACCGGTATTGACAATCGATCTCGACTTTCCATCGCGCAAGACAGACAGATAGAGATTCATTGGGTCGTGTATCTTTCTCTTGTTCAAGCCCTTGCAGCTCAATTTTTACACTCTTATCGCTCTGACGAAGGGGATACGTTTTGGAATTCAGCGATACCATCTCATCACCCTCGCTCTCAACTTTGAAAAGCCCTGGAGTACGTTTGTCATGCATGGCGTGTTTGGTGCAACATTCACGAGGTAGAAAATGCGTTTTATCGTCCGCCTCGATGTCATCTTTGTCGCAAAACCCGTACAGCATCCCATCATACTAGCGACACAAATCAGATCATGACGTGAGAGAGGCGGCTCAAGTGCTCGTGTCCAGGAAACCGTTCTACCAATGCTCGTTCATCAAGATAGATAACTATTTGTACGCGGATTTTCGACGCTTTAAGGGCCAAGAGGGTACTCTCTACCAAAAAGATAACGGGATATGCTTCCCCGTCGAGGATCTCCTGAAAGTGAACAGATATTTGAAAAGAAAACTAAACATCAAACAGAGAGAGTAGGATGTACGGTAGCAACAACAATACGAACAAAAAAGATAAACATCGGCGGTGTAGACTTTGTAATCAGTGGGTGAAGGGACAAGCATTTAACCAACACGTCGTAGATTGTGCCTGTATGCAAAGACGTTGTTTCGAGTGTAGACTGTGTCAGACTCGATTTGACACGCGCAATCATCTTATTCGTCATATTGACGCGTGTAGTAACTGGCAAACTAATGATAGAGAGGACGATAATCAACGTACTCCCAGCAACGTTTATTTGTGCGAGTCGTGTGGACTGTCCGCTATGATGTAAGGACTACGGTGATTGTACGCTGTCCGAGAATATATAAATGTGCACGGGCTTCCCCATGAGTCCGGAATGTCCACGGGTCGATATCGCAGCTTCTCTTCCAGATGGCGCACGCATTCTCCTTTTGAATAATACCAACGTTGACTACATCCCAACACGACTTCGTCGTCGAAATGCAGACTATGCCGTTATGGTGGCTTGGTGACAATAACCCATTGATATTGTTTTGTATCCATCACGAAATATACAGTGAGTTCGGTGTTTGTATGTCTGTATGTTTTATGGTTCTCGTGAGTACGTATATTGTTTACTTACGAGTCGACGTCTGTGTTCTTTTCTCCCTATATAGCTTCCCGGGACAGGTGTTTACCCTACGAGGCGAGGTGTTTAGTTAGTGGGCGACGGTCGCTCGCCGTGGCAGAGCTCGCTAATTGGGGACCTCTTTTTATCGAAAAATTTAACATGGGAATCCCCATTTAAAAATTTGTCAGCTTAGCTAATACCTAACTACTTCTTTAACCACTAGGCTACCCCACCGCCTCTTATATGAAAAGAGATTTTGTACATACACACTCTCTTGCTTCGAAGTTCCTCGTTGTTATATTTTAAGTAAACCATAGTTATCAGACAATTTAGCCCATGATTTCATAAAAACCCAGTGATTAAGTGGGTTAAATGTCACTAAAACCAACAGTATGTTTCTCTCAATAAGTGCGCTCAGAAACTAAAGTTCTTGTCCCATGCCATGTCAAGAGCACTGAGGACGATATCAAGACAATCTCCAATATGTGGTCTTGTAAGGGCTGCAGCCACAGAGCGTTGATTAAAGCCCGTCAGTAAGAAACAGAATTACGTCTTACACAGCTGTTGTTGGCAGGGTTGAAGCTGTGCCCTGGTATACACTTGCAGGTCTTCGTGAAGCAGACAAACTTCCTGACTGCTGAACAGTCGGAGTCCGTGAAGCAGCTCGACTCCAGGGTACTGCTGACAGTGGGACCTGTGAATGTTGGGCTGCATTTTGTTAGAAAGTTACATGGCATGGTTAAATTGTACAGTTAAACAGTTTGTATTGTGACGTGGTACGAGTTTCCATTTGAACAAAACTTTAATTGTTGTCTATTCAAAGTAATTTCTAACAGCAATGTCGAACACTAATGAAATATACACGAAGGACGCCAGCATTTACAACATATCTTTTTTGCTGAAATTACTCAAACGTATCTACCCGCTCGCGCTCATGTAAACGTTTACCTTAATCTGCAACCTACATCACACACAATGGTTAAAGCATCCGAAGAAGAAGACCCGAGTTTGATTCGCCACATGGGTACAATGTGAGAAGCCCATTTCTGGTGCCCCCGCCGTGATATGCAGGGATATTGCTAAAGACGGCGTAAAACAATACGCACGCACTCATTAACTACTTTACACCTTTATTCTCAGCTACGTCATCACCCTCTTGTAAATCATGACCTCCATCCCCAGACGTTCACCCTTGTCTACATGTTCAATCTCCCCTACACTCTCATCAACATCTACATCTCATTTACAGCATCATCTCTACACCACTAATATCAAGGCTAATATGGTATATAGAGCAATCATCAAACAAGGTCTTGTTTCAGCTGCATGTATGCCATGAAAGGAGTCTTACCTTCCACACAGACTGCACCTCCGCCACGTCTTTCCACACAATTCACAGTCCATTCACAGTCCATCGTGGAGCACGCACCTCTTGAAATCTAAAACAAACATACAGGGTTACTCTTCTCAAGGGTGTGATGTAAAGCAAAGTATTGAGTGTGAAGAACAGGTTTTCTATTATAACTAATTTTCTTTATCATACTACTTTACCATAGCTTGTGAGTTGAGATACCTGCATGTGGGGTTACTTGTATGTAGGGGTACTTATATGCACTCTTGACGAGCATCCTCCTCGTGGTAATAGCTTTTTTACTGAGTGGACCGGGGGTAGAGTAGGCCCCAGCACTCCATTGCTGGTCGTAAGAGGCAACCAAAATGGGCAACCTGTTTGCCGTTGGTTGCGTCCGTGAGTCGGTTGAGGTTGGGATTCTGTGAGTGTTGAGTGAGTGAGTTTAGTTTTACGGCGCTTTTAGCAATATTCCAGCAATATCACGGCGGGGGACACCAGAAATGGTTCTGGTTGTTAAGGGCACTGGAGGCAAGAGCCATTTTACTTTTGTCCAACACTCCACTTTAAACTTGACTCCACCTAGAAAGGCCGGTTCCATCAATCGGCCGGTGAAACTAAGTCCTGTGCATGGTGAGTTTTACTTGCACATAGTTAATTTATCATTTGGTCTTGGCCTTTTATTCTTGATTCATTTTATTGTCTAGAGTTCTATGCCAGAAGGCGGTGGCTCATGGGCCAATTTGGTGATGTTGACTTCCGAATATTGTATGCCTCCAATTTCCTGTCATGGGCCGAATCAGCGATCCGTGTCATATTCACTTGAGTATAATACCCTGTATCCCTTGTGACAGCATCTTGGATATCCGGTAATATTTTACACCATCCGTGGTGGGTGTAGAGCATGGGTGCCTAATCATTTCCTTTAATCCTGGATCGTAACAGTCTGGTTCGTCTCATGAAGAGACGTTTAGAGGATGTAGATCCCACTTCTTGAAATATTTCTTTAAAAGGTGCGTCTTCGGCTCGATTTCTTGTAATTGAGGCTGCATACTGCCTCCCACATAAACCCAACCTATTTGCTATTTAAAGGCTATATCTGGAATTCATGGAATAGTCAAGAATGTTACTCGTCTGCGATGCTTTTGCCAATTCTTCAGGTGGCTGTGTCTGTGCAGAGAACGTTGAACTTTTGTCGTGGCATCATGACAGAGCATGTTGTCCCTCGGATATTGTTACAGAGCTGGAAGATCAGCGTGTTTCAGCAGTGAACATTCATTCTCCACTAACAGGCACCAATACCATGCTTTTGTGTCGCTCAATCGTTTCACTCTTGACACAGCCATACAAACCACCAGTTACAGTTGACTTTCATATAACAGTGTGAGATCTATCTTTGAATAGAAAACAAAGGGCAATATTTCCTCATCTTTCTATTTTACAGTTGTCTACAGTTGACCAAATGTATCAAATAATGTTGTCGCCCGAGCACACTTTGGTAGATATGGTCTGTCTAAAATCTCATCTGTAATCAGCATGAGCCAGATTATTATCTTATGTGTCGCCAACTGGCTATGTAAAAAATATAACAGCCTAAAATATGTTTTTCCTCCAAAGAATTTCTACCATTGACATCAAATGATGCTGTCGCCTCACGGGTGAACAGATACGTTCCTTCGACCACAAATACTGTGTGTTTAGGTGTAACTGATTGTTGCTAAGGAAAACTATTTTTACCACTGTTGTGTAGATTTATTTTTTTTACGCGAGATTTTAAAGGTCACATGCAACAAAAAAACCCAAACATAATTAAAACACAATTATCACTTATTAATGACATATAATACACATTGCTGATTATGAAAAATCAATGTTTAACTCTGACAATGGTGAAAACTATGATGAATTATTTTCATTTCATAAGCTACAGACTGCTCATGATACGTCAACAGGGGCTGATAATAGTCATCATCAGTTTTTGAAGCATTTGTCCGAATCATGTCTGGAAACACTGATAAATATATTTGATATACACGTAGATATGACTTAAGGACATTTTCCACTTTGGTGGCGAACTGCCATTGTAGTCCCTTTATCTCATTACAGACTGATATATTTTACCAGCTGTGCCTGTAAAACCATAGAATGAATGATTAATAATAAGATTAATTTGGTGTCTTAAAACCAATAACCTATTTACAAATATACAATGTGGTTTCCGGAAAAAATCATCGAAGTACTAGTGTTCATTTAGTACGATTGGTATGAATTCAGTTGATTTACTTCTGTACTTTTTAGACTGTAATTGATTGGTTTCTGACTTTTTAAATGTGGTTAAAGTTAGGTTGACGTGGGGCCTCACCGATTGCCAAGAGACGAAACATAAAAGGAGGGGAAAGCAGATTTTCGAGCTCAATATTGGCAGCATAAATGATAATTTTTTATGTATTGTGATAAGTAGGGAATTTTAATTTGCAAGAATGAATAAATAACTTTGATTTTACTCTTAAAGGAAATTAAAGTAGCGTAAAATAATTGTATATGGCCGGCACCCGTGAAGAGCCACCTCCTCGTGGTGGGTGCTGGGTAACGCTAAGCGCTCTTCGAACCCCCGTTGTGGACCCGGGGGTATATTTGGTCCACCAACCCGTTTGCCGTGGGTTGCGCCCTGTGTCGGTGGAGGACGGGAGTCTGGTGGTTGAGGGCACTGGTTCCAGGAACAGTGTTCCTTTGCCCAACACACCACTTTGCCCCTTACTTCACCTAGACGGGTGGTAGAACTGGCCCGGTTCTATCAATCGGCTGGTCACGCCAAGCCCTGTGCTACATCTGTAAAATTTTGCACAAAATTTGAGAATTATTAGGTGGTATTTTTAAGTCTTGGCAATTTTTGATCTTTGAATTTTTGAATTTCAACTGCACAATTTCAAGTATGTTTTTGCCTAGAGTCGTATGCCCAGAAGGCGGTGGCTCATGGGCCAATCTGGTGGAATCATTAATCTTTAATTTTTCTGCTGGAGTATATCATCCGGGTATCCTTGGTGCTGCAAGTCGGAGACCCGCTTGTTTTAGCATTGTCCTTGTGATACTCCGTGGTGGGTGGGGAGCTCGGATGATGAACCATATAAACAATAACCATGGATTACCAAACCCCCAACAAAAACAAAACGTCCACTTGACATTGATCCTGATGAAACTGACCACAGATCTACCAAATCAATTGATTACTGGCCACGCTTTATCGTAATTGAGACGCTGGATAAGACGCCATTGAAATTAAACCCTTTTGCGGTATCTAAGGGAATACAAGGAATTGCGGGCGAAGTTAAAACATCAAACGCTTGCGTTCGGGTGCTCTACTTGTTGAATGTAGTAAAGACAGCAAGCCGCGAACCTGATGGCGACTGAATTGTTTGTTAACATTCCTGTGTCGGTCTCAGCACACAGAACCCTTAACACCAGTAAAGGAATAGTGCGAGACCGTGATCACTTGTTTGCTGACATGACAGAATTCTATATTGTGTCAGAGATGACGGATCAAGGTGTCACTTATGTTAAGCGATTCACAACTCGTAGAAACAATGAAACCATTCAAACAAACACGTACCTGTTTTCCTTTTCACGTCCTACTGCTCCAAAATCAATAAAGGCTGGCTACTGTAACATCAGTGTGGATACTTACATCCCAAATCCTTTAAGATGCTTTAAATGCCAAAGATACGGCCATGGTGTAAATACATGCAAATTATCTGTTACGTGTGCTCACTGTGGTGAGAAAACTCACACGACAGATGACTGTAATAGCAATTTAAAAAAATGCACCAACTGCCAAGGAAATCACTCCTCTTTCTCAAAAGACTGTCCCATTTGGAAACAGCAAATGGCAATCAATAAACTAATATTTACGCAAGACATTAGTTTTGCAGAAGCAAAAACTAGTCCAAACATCTGAACTACCGGAAACTTATGCTTCCAAATCTATACCTCCTTCTGATACAATCAATGTAACTACAACATCTGCAAGCTGTCAAACCAATTTGACATGGCTTAAAACTGATTCCCCTCAGACTCTCTCACCTGAAATATCCACTCAAACTGCAGAAGTTCTTCCAGAGTCAACCCGTGTTCAGGATGCATCTTTATGTAAGTCAACTCAATCTCAATCCATATCTGATTCTCAAACAAATGTCAAAGAAATCGCACAACCAAAAGTGAAATCAAGAAGTGAATCTTCACAAAAATGTCAAAGTGGCAGAGCCCCAAAAGGATCTACAAACAAAATCCAGCTTTTCAATAAATTTGGATCGTTGGAGGACATGGATGTGTCCGAAAACATCTAATAGGACACATAGCGTGTCGCCCTCTAGAAAGGCAATGGGTAGATCCCCAATAAACCCCCCGAAGAAATAGTTTCTTCGAACATTATTCAGTGGAATTGTAGAGGCCTTAAAACTAATCTACATGAACTACATCTATTGGACCAGGAGTTTCAACCGTCAGCGATCTGCTTACAAGAAACGTATTTGAAGCAGACAGATTCTTTAAACTTTCGTCAGTTCTTTTATCATTCTCCTGCAGGTGATAGGGCCACTGCAGGATCATCCATTCTTGTAAGACATGGTGTGATCCACAGCCCCGTGACACTCAAAACAAATCTCCAAGCAGTTGCAGTGCGAATTACCTTGAACGTTACACTTACTCTGTGTTCATGGTACATTCCGCCATCATCAACTCTTATGCAGGCTGATCTTCAAACACTTTATGATGATCTTCCCAAACCATGTGTACTCATGGGTGATTCGAATGGCCACAACCCACTCTGGGGGAGTGCGACCACAAACACTAAAGGTACAATTCTGGAGGAATTTATTTCAAATAATAATTTATGTGTATATAATGATGGTACAGATACATATTTACATCCTGGTACAGGAACATATTCAGCCCTTGATTTGTCAATAACTGACTCCAACTTACTAAATGAATTTGAATGGTCAGTCCACGATGACCTTTGTGGAAGTGACCATTTTCCTACTATACTCAAACGTGTAACCCCATCTGATGCTCCTCCATCCTCAAGATGGAATTTTAAAAAAGCTAACTGGCCTTTATATGAAACGTTGTGTGCTGACAAACTTAAACCTGAATGTTTTATTGATGTTCCTGATGCTATCACATGTTTTTCTGATGAACTGACTACCATAGCTGACGAGTGTATTCCAAAGTCCTCTGCAATTCCACACATTCGAAAACCATGGTTCAATGATGAGTGCAAACAAGCTCGGAAGGCACGGAAAAAAGCAGAACATTATTTCCGTCGCCACCCTATGGTGCATAATTTGAATAAATTTAAAATTTTAAATGCTAAAGCGCGGCGTGTCTTTAAACAGAATAAACGCCAATCTTGGCAAAATTTTGTATCAAAAATAAATTCTCGAACTCCCATGTCCAAAGTATGGAACATGGTACAGAAAATTAAAGGTAAAGGTACTAAATCTAGTGTCCATCATCTTAAAAATGGAGATCAATTACTTACCAATAAATCAGATATTGCGAATAAACTTGGTGAAACTCTCGCTAAACACTCTTCCTCTTCTAATTATGTGCCTAAATTCCAACAATATCAAAAACAACAAGAAAAGAAAACTATTAACTTCAATTCAGATAATGGGGAAGATTATAATGAAACATTTTCTATTTATGAACTCCATACTGCTCTTGAGCAAGCTCACGATACTGCTACAGGGGCTGATAACATACATTATCAACTCCTGAAGCACTTACCAGATTCATGTTTAGAGACGCTCTTACACATTTTTGATGATGTTTGGACGTCAGGGACATTTCCTTCCTCGTGGCGTGACGCTATAGTAGTACCAATACCTAAACCTGGACGTGATCATACGGATCCGTCCAATTATCGACCGATTTCACTAACTAGCTGTGTTTGCAAAACCATGGAACGAATGATAAATAATCGACTTGTTTGGTACTTGGAAACAAATAACCTTATAACAGATATACAATGTGGTTTCCGTAAAAACAGAAGTACTGTCGATCACCTAGTGCGTTTGGAATCATTTGTTAAAAACGCTCTAATTAATAAACAACACGCCGTGTCTATCTTTTTTATCTTGAAAAAGCATATGACACTACGTGGAAATATGGCATTTTAAAAGATTTACATGGTTTCGGATTGCGAGGCCGTTTGCCTCAATTTATAACTAACTTTTTAAGTAACAGACAATTTCAAGTCCACGTGGGTTCTACCCTGTCTGATCATTACAATCAGGATCAGGGTGTCCCACAAGGCAGTATTTTGTCTGTCACTTTATTTAGTATCAAGATTAACAGTTTATCAAAGGTTTTAAATGATTCAATTGATGGATCACTTTTTGTGGATGATTTTAATATTTCTTGTCGCGGTAAGAATATGCATACTATTGAACGGCAAATGCAGCTGTGTTTAAATAAAATAAATAAATGGTGTCTTGAAAACGGCTTTAAATTTTCTAAATCCAAAACTAATTGTATACATTTTTGTAGAAAATATAAACCGCATAAAGACCCGGAACTGTTTCTCAATGGCACTCCCATCAAAGTTGTAAAGGAGGCCAAGTTCTTGGGTTTAATGTTTGATTCTCATTTAACGTTTCTGCCGCATATTAAATCCCTTAAAACTAAATGCATGAAGGCACTTGACTTGTTGAAAGTTGTTTCCAATTCTAAGTGGGGAGGGGATCTAGCCACTCTCCTACATCTATATCGATCATTGGTCCGCTCGAAACTTGATTATGGCTCCATCGTATATGGTGGAGCCTGCAAAAGCAACTTAAAACTATTAGATTCTGTCCATCACCAAGGTCTAAGACTTTGTCTTGGATCCTTTAGAACTTCTCCTGTTGACAGTCTCTACGTCGAGGCAGATGAACCATCTCTTACACAACGCCGTATAAAATTGTCCTTGCAGTATATAACAAAACTTTATTCTAACGAGTCTAACCCTGCATTCAACTGTGTCTTTAATCCTCTTTATGAGGATTTGTACAACAAAAAGCCTTCTCTTGTTCCACCTCTTGGTTTAAGAATTAAACCATTCATTTCTGCTGCTGGCATTGAGCTGGAAAATATAGCTCCTTCCCGTCTTCTTTCTTCTCCTCCTTGGCAGTTGGTTAGGCCACAAGTTGACCTAACATTAACAGCATTTAAAAAAGCAGAAACTAATGAATTACAATATAAACAAGAATATAATCAATTAAAAGTAAATATAATACATATAAATCCTTATTTACAGATGGGTCCAAGGATGGTGGCGCGGTGGCTTGTGCCACTGTCATTGGATCCAGAACAATCTCTTCTCGTTTACCAGATAACAGCTCTATTTTTACAGCAGAAGCAAACGCCATATTAACAGCCTTAAAATATATTAAAAACACCCTAAATATCAACAATATATCATCTTTTCTGACTCACTTTCTTGCCTTCAGGCTATTAAAAATATTTCTTGTAAACATCCACTTTTATTAGAAATTATTGAATTGTATAATGAGCTTGCTACTGGCCAATGCGACATCGTCTTTTGTTGGTTACCCAGCCACGTTGGCATTTCTGGGAATACAATGGCCGATCTTGCTGCCAAGGCAGCACTCAACAAATCTGTGACACCACTTCTAATTCCATACTCTGATTACAAAGCTAGCATTAGAACTTACATCCGTGATCTGATGCAGAAGAAGTGGGACACCCAAGTAGGTATTAATAAATTACATGCAATAAAACCCTATATTGGTTACACCTACTTGGGTTGTCAGTCCAGATTTGAGGAGGTCATCATACGACGATGTCGTATTGGCCACACAAGATATACTCATGAGTACCTATTGAAAGGTGAGGATCCTCCGTTTTGTATCCCTTGTGATGAGAGAACCACGGTCAAGCATGTCCTGCTTGACTGTGTTGAATTCTCCATCATAAGGGATAGATATTTTAATGTCAAAACAGTAAAGGACCTTTTTAGTAATGTTAATTATCATTTAATCATTGATTTTTTAAAAGAGATAGACTTGTTAAATGAATTTTGATATATGTTTTGTAAATAGATGAGGTTTTATAATTGGTAGTTCAGATTTTCAACTTAGATTGTTAGTGGCTGTATCCTCAAAGGGGGTTGAAGTAGCGTAAAATTATTGTCCTCCTTGAGAGGGTACGTAAGTCCCAAAAACTTTCAAAGTAAATTTAGGCTGGCCACGTTTTTAATCGTAGAATATGTGTGCTTTTAATTTATGGCTAGATTTCTCTTCTGTCGCCAATGGCTGATGGGATGGTGTAAATCCAACTAGGGTCCATGCAGGTAGCAAAAGTAATGTAAGTCCCCATGGTCCCTGGTATGGTGATCTACCCTCAGTTATTGACGATTTATAGCCCATTTTTATACTGTATTGTTTTTCCCTATAGTTAAAACGTTTTAGATTTAATGACTAGTTTTACATACATATCTGTGATATTCTAGTTGTTTTACTGTCCTCCGTCGGCAGGTTTTTTATAATATACATATATTTCATTTCATTATCAAATGTTCTCGTCACGATATGGCTGAAATATTGCCGATGTGACGTTAAATATTAACTCACTCACTCACTCATCTGGATGGCTCATTAGAAACAATATATACCCCAAGCCGACGCTAAAGGGTCTCAGCAAAACTATATCCATTATATTAAGTACTGGATGACATTAAGTGCAAGATGACATTTTAACAGAGACATATGGATGTCACATTACACGTCAAATTATAACAGCTTTAAGAACCCGAGGAGGTTGATGTTGATATATTTTCAAAAACAATTTGGAATTGCTTTTAAGAATACAACTGTATCTTACATTGCACTCACTCAAAACTATCTCCATAATTCTTACTAAAATATATTTAAATAGACAGGTGACCCAATATTTTGTGGTGATATGAATACAGTGTGTCTGATATTTCTTGACAAGACAATCAAGTGATTAACACCACGGCTTAGATCTACGCATCAACAACAATTGTATTTGAAGGGTATGGATTTTACGTTATTAAAAGAAAACAACAACTTACTTGGTCATTTTTCTCCGGTTATACAACGGCTCTGTCCATAGTCCAATGTCTTGCATCCTTGGGAGATAGATGGCACGCTATACGTCAAGCCGACAGTAATGGGTCTTAGCAAAACTATACCACTTATAAATGTAAGTTCCCCAGACACCACTCTCTAAGTTTCTACAGAGACATATGGATGCTGATATTACATGTCACATTTCATGTCAAATTATGACAGCTTTACGAACCCGAGGAGGTTGTTTTTGATATATTTTCCAAACCAATTTAGAATTGCTTTTAAAAAGACAACTGTATCTGTACATTAGACGCTCACTCAATATCTCCGTTATTCTTACTCCAGTATATTTGAATAGACAGGCGACCAAAAATACTGTCTCAAACAAGAAACGTATAACGAAAATGGCATTTTGATGCAGCAGTGTATTGGTACAAGGAATAATTATAAAAAAATGTTTTTTCTTTTGTTTACTATTCCTATGGTGTTTTTGTCTTAAAACATCATATCCAGTCCCGCATAAAATACCTGTATGTAACAGCATGACTTGCAATAGACGCATGTAATGTCACAGAACACATAACGCACTTACATTGCACGTGAAATTTGGGGATCACATCGTGTCCATTGATGGTTGTAAAAAAGTCGATCACCGCCTTTGGTTTATTAACTGTATGTAGGAGTTTTGGGGGAATGCAGAATGCCACGACTCGGCCTCGCCAATCGACATATTGCTATAGGTCTCCTGGAAGCAGGACAGTCTCAGCTTACAGTTGTCCGTCGTATGAACGTCCATCAGAGCACGGCTTCTTGTTTCTGGGAGAGATATCATTACCAGTTCAGACAATGATCTACTTTTTCAGCCGATACAAGTTTTCTCATGTGAAAGTGAAAAGAGACACTAGAAACTACTATGGTTACACTAATTTACAAATGTATTTTAATTTTCAACTAAAAAATCGTATTTCTACATGTTATGTCTAGGTTTAGGCAGAATGACGTTGACGGTAATGGGTCATTTCACCCCAAACACGTTCACCCCAGCAGTTTCACCCCATTTAGAGGTTGTTTCACCCCAGCAAAAAAATATTATTATTATCAGCTATAAAACTGTTTCAATATTTTATTCACCTATGTATAGTGTCGAAACAGCATATACCAGATTGTTTGAATAATTATATCAGATCATATTGGCTGTGTTGGATCGGGTGACGTCCTTCAGTGACGATAGCAAGTAGCTGCCTTGGACAGGAATGAACTTGTGGAGAGTTCCTTGTCTGTGAAAAGTGTACTGTGTCCTTAGGTGAAGTAGCTTCTCGTGGATCTTCTTGAATTTCTGTCTATTGTCTCTCGATAGAAGACCATTCTGAACCAGGCGCACTTGCGTTTTCCATTGGTCAGTTTCACTTCTCAAGGGTGACACAAGAACATAGATGTGATATAAGCTTAAGTCTGATGTGCCATCTCAACTGAACTGAACTTTATTTACACTCCGGACGCGTTCTGCGGCATGAGATGTACAAGTTTACATCATAATTATTACAACCAAAACACATGTATACATATCGCTTGGTTGCAAGAATAAACTGTCTGAACATACATTTAACCAGTTAAATGAACAATGTTACACTGTTATCAGTTATCTTTTGTTGGGCGTTGACTAATAATGAGACATTAATATTTTGCATAATCGGGTTTCTACAGAAATAGTTGTTGATATATTTTTTTCCTTTCTTGAGCCAAGGTATGGCAAATAAACAAAAGGTGAAATTCATCTCCAATATCGTTTGCGTTACAGAGAGTACACAATCTGGGTTTTTTATTCATCGTCCTGTTTCAATTGGGAGATAATGGTTTGAAGTTCTGAAATTAAGTAACGCCCTCCCATTATTATAATGTAATAAAGTGAGGATACTAAACGATTTTTCGCGTATAATACAAATTTTAATAAAATAAATTGAAAATATTTATATTCAGTGTTGAAATGGATTGGGCACAAGTTATGTAACTTATTACCGCCCGCTCCCATCAGAAATATGAACAATAATGAATGGACGTAATGAATGGACATAATAATATTTAGACATATTATTGATTAATCGAAGCGCTTACTTCGTACAATGTATTTATGCACATGTCTCAAGATATTTTCATTAATAGTGTTTGGCATAGCATGGTTGCCGTACAGAATGGTATCAATGTCTAAGTGAACATTTGATAGTTCAAAGTCGTGCTTCAGATCAAAACGATCAAAGCAAATGCTTCAGATCAAATTTTGGACATATTAAAAAGAAATGGTTAGCATCTTCCACCGGAGCACCACAATTGCAAGCTCTACTCTCTGATAGATTAACACGAAACAGATCTGCATGTAATGAAGTACACGAATGTCTTAACTTCGTGTGTAGTATATTTGTCTTTCTTTCACCAATAGAAAATATTTTGGAACCTTGTCATTTTTTCCAAATAACTTTGATTTGAACGATGATAATAAATTTGTACATTTTGTTGTAGAGGAGAGAGCATTCCATAAAATAAATGATTAGGTATCAAACGAGCGAAAGCGAGTTTAACACTAAATCTTTCACGAGTTTAATATAAATGGCATTTCACGGAAGCGAGTTTAGCATTCTGTTTATTACTTTCCAACATAAATTGATAGAAACTGCCTACAGTGTGATGACTCTCATATCAATTTTCCGCGAGTCAAGCAAGGTATAATACCATTGCGACAGAGGCATTAGCATTGTGACGTCATAAATGTAACCATTATGACGTCATATGTCTAGCGGTATTACTACTAGTGTAATATTGCCGTAAAAATATTACACCGCGGGCGAGTGATAAATTCAGATAGGTTTCATATTTTAATTCAGAATTTTTTAAAATATTATAAATAGCGCTTCTTGAAGATTTTACTGTTTGATATCCAGGTCTGTAGATTGATTTCTGTGTCTGTGTAGCCCAAATATAACTCATTCCAATCTTGTCAACATTGTCCTTAATATAGGCAATCCATTTATAGCCAGATGTGTTACAAGTTGTATCATTATAGAGTAATTTATAAATTAGGAGAGAACATTTAGAAGCCTTTCCTGAAATGAGTTTTCCCCAAAAGAGTAACATTCGTGATTTAATTTCAGTTTGACAAACGCCTGTATATCTTGATATATAAAGGTTCTCTTCCTAGTTCCCAATATACCATAAAATTTGGTGTAGCGTTTCGTAGGCCGGCAGCGGGCTTCAGGAATTTTAGATGAACTTGTTCAATTAAGTGTAGGTTTTCAAACCCTAAACCACTTAGCCATATGTTAAAATTGGAACAACCAAAGTTTCAAAAGCTGATAATAAACAGTCTAGCGGTAAGTTGATATTTCGAGACTTCCTGAGTGTAACATACATTGCTTTTTGTGCATTGTGGGGTGTGCCTTAAGGGACAGAATGCTACACAACCGCCATGGCTTCGTCTCGTAAGATTACAAGTGTCAAAGCAGGACAAATACGTTGTACATTTCAATTGTCATGTGCTGTCATGGTAACGAGTTTAGCCAACCGGCATAAACCTCCGTTGCACGAGTTTTACATGCGTGTTCTTCAGTGTCAGAGGTCGAAGCAGACGTGACGAAATTTATCAGTGACACGGTGCACGTCAAAATAATTCGAACAAGCTGTCGAGAATATTCAGTTTAAAATCGATATTAAGATGCGCCTAGATTTCCCGCGTTTTTTACATTATTCATGCTCTACGGTGAACGTTGTGTCTTCATGTTGGTTTACATTCTGCATTACGAAGACTGCCTAAGTAGAAACATATTTCAACGCGGTTCTTCTGCCCTGCCATATTGTGTTTGCTTGGAGAGAAGGCTGAGTACAACGACAGGGTACGTACAACATTCAGCAGTGTATACATGTAATTACTGTTTATTGGTAATGGACATATACTACCCATCAAACGTTTAGACTCACTAGTGTAAATATAGCCACTGACTTCAGGCAACTGTTCTAAACTAAATTTTGCAAAATACTCTGTAATGTTTAAAAGTACTGTAATGTTTAAAATGTATTGTAAAACAAATTTGTAACGTTGAAAAGATTATTGTCATGAGTTCAATAAAAATATCAGTGAAAATTGGCAAATTCTTAACAAAACTTTACACCAAAACGCAGCTGTTCACATGCAAGATATTTGCACATGCATTTCAGCAATGTGATGCATGATCAACCTCAGGAAAATCGGTTTTGCTATGTTCCAGACTCACGATCCCCATATGTATTTTGTTTGACTTTTTATCTTGGTACCTCTCTAAGGCGCAGAATCTGCAATAAATGCATTATAAACTTCAAGAAACAAATTATACGAGAAACCTTTTGTGTGTTTGAAGTCCGCTAGAATCAAACTATTATATGAAACAACAATCGCTTGTTAAAGTGACTTCCCCTTTCATGTTTGCTGAAAGAGGTTGTTTTGGAGACACTATCCACACCCTTTTCAGATGACTTAATCATGACGACATAACTTATTCTAAGGTTTTCGATTATTCATACACGATACCAAGGATTCAAACTAAATACTGAATGGTCACACAAGTGTGAGCTCTCAATATATTATAAACAGTGCAGTGGCATAGGTACCATTACAAAAAAGCCCGGGCTTTGCTAAAAAGGTTGTGTAAGCCCTCAGTACTATCTAGATATAAAGCTTTCAAACCTATCGGGCTTACACGAAATAATTGGCTTGCTACGAGCCTGCAGTACCAGCCTGAATATCTGGACACAAAGTTTTTAAAAGATTAAAATGGGGGTGTCTCCGTCTAAATATAAACCAAGCAATCCAAATCTTGTATTATGACGGGTAGTCATCCAATACAATACTGGACATATGTTATATGATAGTATCTGAGGGCATACCATTATCCAAGAGGCACCAAACGACAGATGGTTTTTCATTTTCTGCAATTGTTTAAGAAATATTATACCCCAGTGTGTTGTGATGACTAATATCTCGTTAACCACATTACTCACATATGTGAAATTTTGGACATGACGTTGCTAATGATTCCTTCAAAATATAATGGAAGCTTTTCAAACATTGGACATCGAAATTATAGTTGGTCTGACTACTTTTTGAACGCCCCTCGTATAACATATTGCAAAACAATATGCTTGCAATTAGGTGCCTGACTGTGAGGGTATGGGTTCGAATCTCGGATGTGACTCAACTTAAGAAAATGTAATCCCAAATATAACATATTTTACCCTCCGGTCGGACTAGTCTGATGTTAACAGCCGAACTTACGATGACCGTAATAATTGGCCAGTTGTTTTTCGGACAGACACATTCGCTGCTCAGATTTCTGACCTAATAACAATAATTACAGTAGGACAATGTGGAGTAGAAATGAAAGGAACTAAAAACAACTGTACTTGTAATTTACCAATTACAATTAGCTTGTCATTATTTAATTATCTATCTAGCATTATTACACGTCGATAGTTGACACAAATACAAACTAACCATACATGAAATAATGATAAATATCGGGACCAAAGGGAATTATTGTCGAAACATTTTGTTTACACTCAAAATCTTTCCATTTTGCGCGAGTACACTGTGTATGTTTGTATGAAGTCTTCTCGAAAGGAGATTTGTGCGCGTGTCATATTTCTCAAGTGACTTTGGTAATTTTTTCGTTGCTATAAGTGATGCATTTAAAGATATTTAGAATGATTATTTGAACTCTAAAATGATACGTTTCGTATTATATTGCAGTTTGTAACATGATATAAAACAACACATGCTGACAACAATTCTAACAATATCAAATTCGCTGTTATTGTTATAAAGTATATCTACAAAAGGTTTATTGGACTTTTCGAAAGAATTTATTGAAATGCATAGATAATACACAATTACATAATAGCAGGACTAGTGAATCAAGATAAAACTAAAACTGGCTCGAATTTATTTTAATTTATGGAAACACCATGTTGCTATTAGAGAGTGCATTGCATCAAACAAAGTTGCCACTAAGAGTGAGTGAGTTTAGTTTTATGCCGCACTCAGCAATATTCCAGCTATATGGCAGTGGTCTGTAAATAATCAAGTCTGGACCAGACCGTCCAGTGATCAACAGCATGAGCATCGATCTGCGCAATTGGGAATCGATGACATGTGTCAACCAAGTCAGCGAACCTGACCATCCGATCCCGTTAGTCGCCTCTTACGACAAGCATGGGTTACTGAAGATCAATATTCTAACCCGGACCTTCACGGGTCTTGCCACTGTGAAATCAGAGAATATACTGTTGAGACAAGCAGTAATAATGATGGAAGTAGTTTACGAACCAACTGAGTGAGTGAGTGAGTTTAGATTTACACCGCATTCAGCAATAGTCCAGCTATATGGCGGCGGCCTGTAAATAATCGAGTCTGGACCAGACAATCCAGTGATCAACAGCATGAGCATCGATCTGCGCAGTTGGGAACCGATGACATGTGTCAACCAAGTCAGCGAGCCTGACCACCCGATCCCGTTAGTCGCCTCTTACGACAAGCATGGGTTATTGAAGCTCAATATTCTAACCCGGGCCTTCATGGATATTTTTCCAACAAAGTGTAAACGCGTAGAAAAAACCTAGAGCAAAATATTAGGGTAGTGAGCACCTTGGTTTCAGGTGCAAGTGCGTGTGAACGCTGGGTATCAGGCATAATATGATAATAATAAATGCATATTTATAGTGCGCCTATTCCACATCCTGGGGCATGCTCAAAACGCTATGTACAGATAATTTACACGAGAGTATTTACAGCCGAGATTATAAGTATTACTAATATACTGAGAACAGGTTTTAAGTCTGGACTTTAAAAATGTCAATTGTGTCAGTGCCTGAACCTTGTCAATCAGAATAAACAAGGCGTGAGGAGGCATCCTCTATAACGTATGTAGAATCTGTCAGTGGTCTTGAATAACACGCGGCCTGTATTTAGAATCCCCCACCAAACAAGCGCACGTGAAATCAAACATATTTGTATCTTTTTGTTTCAGAACATTGTTCACTTTACGGCTGTCGTTATGTTGTACAAATGTGTTACAACGACTCGCTCGGTTGTGTTCCCATGACGACAGTGGTCAGACTGGCCTGACATTTGTAAGGCTTCAGTGCAGTGTTTGTTTACATCACAGAAATATACAAATTCATTTCATGGGGGATTTTAGGGGACGCTCACGGTGAAATGCTCGCTCTTATTTTTCACATAGAATAGGAAAGCTACCATTTTGGTTTCTCTACGACTGATTTTAGCTATCCTAAGTTGGTCATGGGCAACTTAGACTTTGAATCTTAACTTTACGATTGACTTAGGTAAGATTGGTTAGTGGAACGGTACGCCGTAACGTCACGCTAAGATTGGGATTTTAGGGGTTTACGTTTGACATAGGGCTAAGATCGGTTAGTGGAACGGCACCCAGGACGATAGACAAAGTCTTGGTGATTCCAGAACACTAATTGTTTTGACCGTTGACTAAAGTCAACTGAGATACCGACTTTTAAAGAGGGAACTATTTCTTCTTAAGAACTTCTTAAAAGGAACATGACCCCCGCGACCCCGGCTGCATTTCAATGATTCGCTCCCGTGTCAAAACGTCTTCTTGCTGCGTTTGGGGCGATTTCTAGCCCTCAAATACAATTCAAACACCCGTAACTCTGAAACCAACAGTCCGATTTCGACCAAAATGTACCTGTACAAGTGGGGATTATAACTAACGATTGCAGTAATGTATCTCCAAAGACAACAAAGGGACAAGTGAAATTATATTTTCCACAATTTAGTTGCTATCTTCATCGGTTCTCTAGAGAACACAATGAAAGTTAGCCGTATGTATCTCAAACTTTAGCTGATCAGTTTCTGTTCTACGGTTCATGTGAAAAGTATCACCGTTTGGTACATATCTTCTTCATGATTTTTTGTTAGAGGTAATTAAGATAGATGTTTGAACAAAGGGTTCTTCTGTTTTGAGATTCATGATACCCAAGTGATATTTTCTAATCTAAGAAAAAAGGTTTGGTGATGAATTTATCGAAACTTAAAGACCTTCCAGTGCTTCCAGTCGAAGAGCATTCGACTAGCAGTGATATGATTCATATTAACTAAAACTATTACTACTTTCATCAGTTATGTGACAGACACAATAGGCTAGATAGAACTAAAGCCAAGGAGCCTACTGAGTCAAAAAAGAAACTTCACATTCTTTCTTCAGGGCACTATAAAAGAACAAAAGATGGTTAAATTGTTATTATTTCATTGCTGAGATCTGTGTGATGTACTCGATACACTGACAGTGCCATAATCAGTTCCATTAGTCTACGCCGCCGTTCCAAAACATGGGTATACAGAATGTCAAGTCACAAGAAGAAAAATGCGAAATTTCTCAGTTCAATATCGTGTATGGCCGCCCCGCGCATTCACCACTGCCAAACACCGTCTCCTCATCGACTACCTGATGCTTGTGAACACGTGGTTGGGGATTCTGCGCCATTGCTCTTGCAAGGCAGCGCCAAGTTCCTGCAAATTCGGAGGTTGGTTCCTAAGACCACGAAGCCTTCTCCCTAAGTGCATCCCAAACGTGCTTTATTGGATTAAGGTCAGGGGACCTCAATGGCCAGTCCATGACGTTGATTGAAGGAAATTTCGTGTCAACATCGCGGTATGCGGCCGAGCATTATCATGCTGGAAATGTAGACCTGGGCCATGAGCCGCCATGAAAGGAACGAGTTCAGGGGTGAGCACCTGGTCGCGGTAAGCAGCAGCTGTGAGGTTTCCACGGATGACCAGAAGTCGGGAACGGTTGTTCCCACAGAAAGCACCCCACACCATGCAACTTCCGCCCCCGAATCTGTCGACTTACTGTTTACCGTTCACGGCGTCGTCTCCAGACTCTATGCCTGCCGTCCGCGAATCTGAGGGTAAACCTGGATTCATCGCAAAAGACGACTCGATTCCAGTCTCTCTGGGTCCATCGGAGGTGACGTTGGGCCCACAGCAGACGTTGACGTTGATGAAACGGCGTCAATATTGGCCCACGATATGGACGTCGAGAATGGAGATTGGCAGCCCGCAACCGATTTCGAATGGTCTGTGAGGACAGTCGACCTCTAAACATCTCAGCCCTGGTTCGTGTAGCCGGCGTCACGTAGGTGACGTAGGACGATTTGACGGTCTTCTGCTCGTGACGTCACACGTGGACGACCCGACCTTGGGCGATCAGAAGTGGTGCCAGTTTGTTGTAGACGACCTCGCAAGTCATACACAGTACGACGGCTGCATCCCATTGCTCTTGCGACGTCAATAACTGATCTTCCCGCTTGCAACATGCCGACGGCACGTTCACGTTGCACATTTGACAATCGTGGCATTTCAAGTACCGTTAGAACTGTGGTTTAAAGTGTTTTTTCAATTCGTGAGGCCAATGCAAACACGTGCATATGAAGAAAACGTCGATGCGAAGATCACGTGATCGACTGCACGTGCAAAACCTGATTTGGCACTAACGTCATTTGCACGAGGAATGGATGGGTTTGAGTGGGTTTTGCTAACGTTTTTCTAGAGTCGAAAGATAGGGATCCCATTTCGGATACATAGATGTATCATCAGAGAAAACTATTCATTATTTTTCAAATTACATTTTGTGAAGTTTCTTTTTTGACTCAGTATATATTTCATGCTATGATTGTTCCTATGGTGTGTTATGGTGCAGAGGTATATGGTACCTCATTCTTATTGAACTATTGAAGATGTTCAGTATAAAATGTATAAATGGTTTCTCAAAACAATGGTATCGTTTTGGGAGAATGTGGCACAGCCCCTCTCCAACTTATCAACACCACAAGGGCTATTAAGTATTGGTGCAGGCTACTGCATTTGGATGAATGCAGACTGCCAAGGCTACCTAATGGATGACTCTGGCTGTACCACATGGGCTACTCATATTAAAGATATTCTGTTTAGACCTGGATTTGAATATGTGTGGTTAACACAAGATGTGGGAAAAGTGAAGATATATATTCTCCTTTTTAAACCATGATTATTTAACAACCTACAACTATCATGGTGTTGTTCTATCAACAGTTTATCTGATTCCTTCTATTTATATTCCATAATGTGTCCGTTTCCGATTACATAAAAACAACTGTAGCTGTATCTGGAGTGGGATGGGTAATGGGGTACATTCAGTTTTATTTTTATCATAGTCATGTGATTTTACATATCCAGAAAATGACAGGCATCACGCAGATGTTGTAATGCCATGGTCACTGAAGATCATTATGTCTATTCCATCACCATGATCAACCTCATGCAAAATGGAAGAATAGAAATGGATGTTATTTTGAAATGATATATGCAAAATGAGTAAAAATAATAAATATATTCTTCTTCACATACATTGTCAAAACAAATGGTTGAATTAATCAGTTATGTTACACATGTATTAGATCTATTTATTATTGATTACATAATGTGGTAAACAACAATTTTCTAGTTACTATTACTGGGTGTTCAGTTTATTTCCAGCATACAACAGGAAAAAATGGGACCAAATCATCGAATTATACGTCATCAACTATGTTAAAATAAAGATGCTAACTATATTCAATCAATGTGGTCGTTCAGAACCATGTTTTATGTGTACGATTTTGACACAATAGCGAGATGGCAGGAAATATCAACGCAAATGTCGGTGTTGAAATTGGGGTCTTTGTTATTGTAACGATTTTCGTGTCTCGAACCTGCATAAATAACGTTTTCGTACACGGAAAGATTTACGGAAACTGTCGATGTTTACCGAAGAGAGGCCAGACATTTGTTCAAAGCAGAGGGTAGTGCTAATGCGAGGGTCAGTGTTCAAATATCAAAAGCGGGTAGACAAATTGAATACAATGAGCAGAAAGGTAAAAGAATAACCTACAAGCTCAAAACAATGTTTTGTGAAAAACGTAAGTTTTGATTGAACCGCACGTTAAAATAGTCGGGCTGTCCGGTTTTCGATAAGGTTTTGAGCATCGCCAGTGTCACCCTTTGAGTATTGTATGTAATGAGTGTAGCGGTAGAATTTTCTTAAAAATTCATTTCTTCACCGATCTCGTTCAAATTTGAAATATAGGTTAATCATAACATAAAAAACAACAATATACGATTGCAACAGTCTAGACTTTTATTTGTATTGTCCAAACAGTGATTCGAACTCCTGTGGTTATATAATACATACTGTACTCAATATTTCAACAAAGCGCGACACGCGACGCGCGACAACGCGACATTTCATCAAAATGTCGCGTTGTCGCATTGTCGCGTGTCGCGTTTTAGTCAAATACGTTATAATACATACTATACTCAATATTTTAACAAAGCGCGACACGCGACGCGCGACAACGCGACATTTCATCAAAAATGTCGCGTTGTAGTCAAATACGTTATAATACATATTATACTCAATATTTTTATCGCGTGTCGCGTTTCATCAAAATACGTTATAATACATACTGTACTCAATATTTTACTCAATATTTTAACAAAGCGCGACGCGCGACGCGCGACAACGCGACATTTCATCAAAATGTCGCGTTGTCGCATTGTCGCGTGTCGCGTTTTAATCAAATACGTTATAATACATACTATACTCAATATTTTAACAAAGCGCGACACGCGACGCGCGACAACGCGACATTTCATCAAAATGTCGCGTTGTCGCATTGTCGCGTGTCGCGTTTTATTAGTTACCGCGGAATTTCAAAACTATTACAAGGATGATTATGTTGAGATGTTTTTTAAAGGGCTAAGATACACAGGGATCGAACTCAGAGTAATAATAAATGTGGCCGTGAAGTCTGTGGGTTAAGAGTTCTTGGTTAATGGAATGGATGTGTTGAAAATGGCCATTTTGCCATTTTGCTGAAAATTATTTTGATTGAGTAGGTGTATGTTTGAAACGATACAAGTACATGTGTATCGCTTGGTATATTATTATTATTATTATAAATAATATAGGATTCAAATAGAATTGAAAAACAGACATCACGACACATTATTGTAATGAAATATCTTGCTAATTTACCAAGTTCCCTAAACCTTGAGTGAGTGAGTGAGTGAGGAGTGAAAGTGTAGTGGAGCGGAGAGGAGAGGAGAGGAGTGTAGAGGAGAGGAGAGGAGTGGAGTGGAGAGGAGAGGAGAGGTGAGGAGAGGAGAGGAGAGGAGTGGAGAGGTGCGGAGAGGAGAGGAGAGGAGTGGAGAGGAGAGGAGAGGAGTGGAGTGGAGCGGAGAGGAGCAGGGTGGAGAAGAGCGGAGTGGGGCGGAGCGGAGCGCAATGGAGTGGAGCTGAGTGAGAGAGGGAGGGTTGATTTCTGCCACTCCAAGGGTACGCAACTCTGCTAAGCGATTTCATCGTTTCTAATATCATAATGATAACAGTCCATTTGTAAGGCGTTTTCCCAAGAAGAATATCACGTTCAAAGCCGACCTAGACTGTCTTTGAGGTGCTGGATGGTTAAGTGATATTACCATCTCATTCTACCTGGTATCCATCCACTGCTGGTTGAACAGAGGCAGATGTCGGACAAATTCATCAGCGTCGGACAGGACTGTACCAATTAAGAAACTCTGTCAGGAGCCACACTGTCGAACATAGTGACCCATTGGAGGACTTCACCTGATGTTTATGCCGATGTGGCCTGAATTTTAACAATATTTGAGTTTTTTCACAACCTGTGAGCTTGATATAGGTGAAATGTTCAAAGTGATGAATGTGTATGGTGCTGGGATTAGAACCTATGATCATAGTTATCTAGTGTGACTAAGAGACACAACCCTGCATAGCAAATTGCCTCGCCTTGAATGACAGGGCCACCGTGTGCCGTCATTACAATGAATAGTAGCGCTAATAATTTGTCTTGCTGCTAAAACACACTTGATTGGCTAAACACAGTTACAATATATAAAATAATAAAGCAACAATGAAAGATTTCCATTAAGTTCAAGAAAAGCAGCCCCCATTGCCATTACGAGCACTACTTCATTGTAAAAACCATTGGAGGTAACAAAAGACCAGTGAAGTCTGAAATAGAGTATAACATTGTCTGCGCATGCGTAGACTAATTGACTTTCTACACATGCGCACCTGTAATCGAAAAGGGCGAAAACGCGACACGCGACAATGCGACGTATAATATGTCGCATTGTCGCGTTTTAGTCATATGTTATAATACATACTATACTCAATATTTTAACAAAGCGCGACACGCGACAATGCCACAACGCGACATTTCATCAAAATGTCGCGTTGTCGCATTGTCGCGTGTTTGTTTTATAAATTTTTAGGCTGTTTTACACATCTTACATAGGGCGACGCGCGACAACGCGACATATTTTGACCTTGAAAATTGTCGCTATGTCGCTTGTCGCCCTATGGAGCGAACGAAAAATATATTATTCAAAACGCGACACGCGACATCGCGACAATGCGACAAATGGGCGAAATGTCGCGTTGTCGCGATGTCGCGTGTTCAATCGCGTTTTGTTTAATTTTGCTTGTATTTGAGAGGGCGACAACGCGACGTTACCATAATGCGACAGGACCGGTCGAGCCAATGTAATGTGTCTGAGTCGGGTATTCATGCTTCACTGCGGCATGGTATCTCAGTGGGCTAGCACTATAAAACCAGCTTTAGTCGGGGCTAGTACAAGCAGCCGGACATGAAAAACACACGCATGCACGTCGTCATATAAGCGAAATATTCTCAAGCACGACGTTAAACCCAATTTCACCTCACCTCACTTCCAATCTATCAACTGGCTCTGCCATGTTCTTAAACTCAACACTTACTTTATCAAAGTTCGTCCTTAAATCATGCAACTCTTTCTCAACCAATCCAAACTTGTCGTTTAAATATCTGTTAGTTTCATCACTTCGTTTGTCCGTATGTTCCGTCATTTGAGTGAATAGCGTTTCCAGATCCGCTTGGTTCACTGGACTGGGGTCTTGCTCGACATCACCCGCACACAACAACAACAACAAATTACCATATGTAAACAAACCAGTAGCTGGGGTCAAGGTCGGGTCATGGTGGCCCCACAGGATTCTTGCTGTCAGCGTACCGGTAGATGGAAAACACAGGCCCCCACTGCGGGTCAGAAAATCGGTAAACTAGGCCCCGGTTTAGTATCAACACCCTCTACTATATAATACATAAAGGTTCATCACAGAAATACGGTGACATGATCGAAAACCGGACAATTACGCACATGTCAATGAATATACCGTATTTAAAAGGTCTCACAAGTATCAAAAGCTTTTGTCCATATCTCCGATGTATGTAAGAGGCATATACATGTGCTCTCCGTGGTGATGCATTTGATGGGTTTTATTAAATCGCCAAAGACCGAGTTGCTGTGCCGGAAGTATACAAAACTAGCTCGTCGGCGCTTGGCTTCACTACCTCCGGCGATCTGATTGGCTAACACATTACACTGAATGAATGTGTTTCTTTAAAAAATATTTGTACTCGTTTTTAAAATTATTCTTACCAAGATAAAATATCAGATAGTGACATCTTGGATGATAGACGTTTGAGTTTCCCTCTCATTTTCGCACGTGCATTCGTTGTCATTTTATTAACCAATTTGATTGCGCTGACGACCTAGTTTTGTACACTTCCGTCACAACAACTCGGTCTTTGGCGATTTAATAAAACCCATCAAATGCATCGCCACGGAGAGCACATGTATATGCCTCTTACATACATCGGAGATATGGACAAAAGCTTTTGATACTTGTGAGACCTTTTAAAAACGGTATATTCATTGACATGTGCGTAATTGTCCGGTTTTCGATCATGTCACCGTGTTTCTGTGATGAACCTTTATGTATTATATAGTAGGGGGTGTTGATACTAAACCGGGGCCTAGTTTATCGATTTTCTGACCCGCAGTGGGGGCCTGTGATGGAAAAGTACACTGTGTAAAATACAAATTGTATAATACACTGGTTATCTGTACAAATCATTTTCAAACTACCATCATAGTTGTAATAAGTACCTTGAAAGAGCAGATCCTAGTATCACTATGCTTATCCAAACAACGAAACACACAAATATCCGAGACATCCATTCCGTCCGACCATCGTGCATATGGCTGCTAGGGTAGTATCGACTCAATCTGACAATGTCCCCGTGGATGTCTAAAACACCCAATTCGGCATCTCCACAACTCCAACGTTATCTCCATTGCCAGCGAAACACTTCAGTCGTCGCACCATTCAAAATTAGAAGAAAAAAGGAAATTTGTTTGGCAGAAAATGTAAATATTACTGTACAACTTTTGTTATCGTCCGGTGGCCTAAAAGCAACAAATAAACGAGTGAGTGAGTGAGTGAGAGTGAGTGTGAGTGAGTGAGTGAGTGAGTGAGTGAGTGAGTATGGCTTGACGCTGCTTTTAGCAATATTCCAATAATAACACTGCGGTGGGACACGTTGTACCCATGTGGGGAATCGAGCACGGGTCTCCAGCCTGACGTCTATACTGCACTCTCCTTCCAGGTATAATGAGCTATCTTTTAATGTTTTAGCTCCAGCAGTTGCACTCTCCTTCCAGGTATAATGAGCTATCTTTTAATGTTTTAGCTCCAGCAGTTGCACTCTCCTTCCAGGTATAATGAGCTATCTTTTAATGTTTTAGCTCCAGCAGTTGCACTCTCCTTCCAGGTATAATGAGCTATCTTTTTAATGTTTTAGCTCCAGCAGTTGCACTCTCCTTCCAGGTATAATGAGCTATCTTTTTAATGTTTTAGCTCCAGCAGTTGCACTCTCCTTCCAGGTATAATGAGCTATCTTTTAATGTTTTAGCTCCAGCAGTTGTTACTCTCCTTCCAGGTATAATGAGCTATCTTTTAATGCTTTAGCTCCAGCAGTTGCACTCTCCTTCCAGGTATAATGAGCTATCTTTTAATGTTTTAGCTCCAGCAGTTGCACTCTCCTTCCAGGTATAATGAGCTATCTTTTTAATGTTTTAGCTCCAGCAGTTGCACTCTCCTTCCAGGTATAATGAGCTATCTTTTAATGTTTTTAGCTCCAGCAGTTGCACTCTCCTTCCAGGTATAATGAGCTATCTTTTTAATGTTTTAGCTCCAGCAGTTGCACTCTCCTTCCAGGTATAATGAGCTATCTTTTAATGTTTTAGCTCCAGCAGTTGCACTCTCCTTCCAGGTATAATGAGCTATCTTTTAATGTTTTAGCTCCAGCAGTTGCACTCTCCTTCCAGGTATAATGAGCTATCTTTTAATGTTTTAGCTCCAGCAGTTGCACTCTCCTTCCAGGTATAATGAGCTATCTTTTAATGTTTTAGCTCCAGCAGTTGCACTCTCCTTCCAGGTATAATGAGCTATCTTTTAATGTTTTAGCTCCAGCAGTTGCACTCTCCTTCCAGGTATAATGAGCTATCTTTTAATGTTTTAGCTCCAGCAGTTGCTCTCTCCTTCCAGGTATAATGAGCTATCTTTAATGCTTTAGCTCCAGCAGTTGCACTCTCCTTCCAGGTATAATGAGCTATCTTTTAATGTTTTAGCTCCAGCAGTTGCCTCTCCTTCCAGGTATAATGAGCTATCTTTTAATGTTTTAGCTCCAGCAGTTGCACTCTCCTTCCAGGTATAATGAGCTATCTTTTAATGTTTTAGCTCCAGCAGTTGCACTCTCCTTCCAGGTATAATGAGCTATCTTTTAATGTTTTAGCTCCAGCAGTTGCTCTCTCCTTCCAGGTATAATGAGCTATCTTTTAATGTTTTAGCTCCAGCAGTTGCACTCTCCTTCCAGGTATAATGAGCTATCTTTTAATGCTTTAGCTCCAGCAGTTGCTCTCTCCTTCCAGGTATAATGAGCTATCTTTTAATGTTTTAGCTCCAGCAGTTGCACTCTCCTTCCAGATATAATGAGCTATCTTTTAATGTTTTTAGCTCCAGCAGTTGCACTCTCCTTCCAGGTATATAATGAGCTATCTTTTAATGTTTTAGCTCCAGCAGTTGCACTCTCCTTCCAGGTATAATGAGCTATCTTTTAATGCTTTAGCTCCAGCAGTTGCACTCTCCTTCCAGGTATAATGAGCTATCTTTTAATGTTTTAGCTCCAGCAGTTGCACTCTCCTTCCAGGTATAATGAGCTATCTTTTAATGTTTTAGCTCCAGCAGTTGCACTCTCCTTCCAGGTATAATGAGCTATCTTTTTAATGTTTTAGCTCCAGCAGTTGCACTCTCCTTCCAGGTATAATGAGCTATCTTTTAATGTTTTAGCTCCAGCAGTTGCACTCTCCTTCCAGGTATAATGAGCTGTTTTTTAATGTTTTAGCTCAGCAGTTGCACTCTCCTTCCAGGTATAATGAGCTATCTTTTAATGTTTTAGCTCCAGCAGATGCACTCTCCTTCCAGGTATAATGAGCTATCTTTTAATGTTTTAGCTCCAGCAGTTGCACTCTCCTTCCAGGTATAATGAGCTATCTTTTAATGTTTTAGCTCCAGCAGATGCACTCTCCTTCCAGGTATAATGAGCTATCTTTTAATGTTTTAGCTCCAGCAGTTGCACTCTCCTTCCAGATATAATGAGCTATCTTTTAATGTTTTAGCTCCAGCAGTTGCACTCTCCTTCCAGGTATAATGAGCTGTTTTTTAATGTTTTAGCTCCAGCAGTTGCACTCTCCTTCCAGGTATAATGAGCTGTCTTTTAATGTTTTAGCTCCAGCAGTTGCACTCTCCTTCCAGGTATAATGAGCTATCTTTTAATGTTTTAGCTCCAGCAGTTGCACTCTCCTTCCAGGTATAATGAGCTATCTTTAATGCTTTAGCTCCAGCAGTTGCACTCTCCTTCCAGGTATAATGAGCTATCTTTAATGTTTTAGCTCCAGCAGTTGCACTCTCCTTCCAGGTATAATGAGCTGTCTTTTAATGCTTTAGCTCCAGCAGTTGCACTCTCCTTCCAGGTATAATGAGCTATCTTTTAATGTTTTAGCTCCAGCAGTTGCACTCTCCTTCCAGATATAATGAGCTATCTTTTTAATGTTTTAGCTCCAGCAGTTCACTCTCCTTCCAGGTATAATGAGCTATCTTTTAATGTTTTAGCTCCAGCAGTTGCACTCTCCTTCCAGGTATAATGAGCTATCTTTTAATGTTTTAGCTCCAGCAGTTGCACTCTCCTTCCAGGTATAATGAGCTATCTTTTAATGTTTTAGCTCCAGCAGTTGCACTCTCCTTCCAGGTATAATGAGCTATCTTTTAATGTTTTAGCTCCAGCAGTTGCACTCTCCTTCCAGATATAATGAGCTATCTTTTAATGTTTTAGCTCCAGCAGTTGCACTCTCCTTCCAGGTGTAATGAGCTATCGTTTAATGTTTTAGCTCCAGCAGTTGCACTCTCCTTCCAGGTATAATGAGCTATCTTTTAATGTTTTAGCTCCAGCAGTTGCTCTCTCCTTCCAGGTATAATGAGCTATCTTTTAATGTTTTAGCTCCAGCAGTTGCTCTCTCCTTCCAGGTATAATGAGCTATCTTTAATGCTTTAGCTCCAGCAGTTGCTCTCTCCTTCCAGGTATAATGAGCTATCTTTAATGCTTTAGCTCCAGCAGTTGCACTCTCCTTCCAGGTATAATAAGCTGTCTTTTAATGTTTTAGCTCCAGCAGTTACACTCTCCTTCCAGGTATAATGAGCTGTTTTTTAATGTTTTAGCTTCAGCAGTTGCACTCTCCTTCCAGGTATAATGAGCTGTCTTTTAATGTTTTAGCTCCAGCAGTTGCACTCTCCTTCCAGGTATAATGAGCTGTCTTTTAATGTTTTAGCTCCAGCAGTTGCACTCTCCTTCCAGGTATAATGAGCTATTTTAATGTTTTAGCTCCAGCAGTTGCACTCTCCTTCCAGGTATAATGAGCTATCTTTTAATGTTTTAGCTCCAGCAGATGCACTCTCCTTCCAGGTATAATGAGCTATCTTTTAATGTTTTAGCTCCAGCAGATGCACTCTCCTTCCAGGTATAATGAGCTATCTTTTAATGTTTTTAGCTCCAGCAGTTGCACTCTCCTTCCAGATATAATGAGCTATCTTTTAATGTTTTAGCTCCAGCAGTTTCACTCTCCTTCCAGGTATAATGAGCTGTCTTTTAATGTTTTAGCTCCAGCAGATGCACTCTCCTTCCAGGTATAATGAGCTGTCTTTTAATGTTTTAGCTCCAGCAGTTGCACTCTCCTTCCAGGTATAATGAGCTATCTTTTTAATGTTTTAGCTCCAGCAGATGCACTCTCCTTCCAGGTATAATGAGCTATCTTTTAATGCTTTAGCTCCAGCAGATGCACTCTCCTTCCAGGTATAATGAGCTATCTTTTAATGTTTTAGCTCGAGCAGATGCACTCTCCTTCAAGATATAATGAGCTATCTTTTAATGTTTTAGCTCCAGCAGTTTCTCTCCTTCCAGGTATAATGAGCTGTCTTTTAATGTTTTAGGTCCAGCAGATGCACTCTCCTTCCAGGTATAATGAGCTGTCTTTTAATGTTTTAGCTCCAGCAGTTGCACTCTCCTTCCAGGTATAATGAGCTGTCTTTTAATGTTTTAGCTCCAGCAGATGCACTCTCCTTCCAGGTATAATGAGCTGTCTTTTTAATGTTTTAGCTCCAGCAGATGCACTCTCCTTCCAGGTATAATGAGCTATCATTTAATGTTTTAGCTTCAGCAGTTGCATTCTCCTTCCAGGTATAATGAGCTGTCTTTTAATGTTTTAGCTCCAGCAGTTGCACTCTCCTTCCAGGTATAATGAGCTCTTTTTTAATGTTTTAGCTCCAGCAGATGCACTCTCCTTCATGATATAATGAGCTATCGTTTAATGTTTTAGCTCCAGCAGTTGCACTCTCCTTCCAGGTATAATGAGCTATCTTTTAATGTTTCAGGTCCAGAAGCTATACACTTATTCCAAGTAAAATAAGTTTGGCTTTCATTGCTTTAGCTCGAGCTGTGACACCACCACCAAGTATATTGAGTTTTAATTGAGTCTTTGTTTTAGGTGTCAGATTTAATATTGGTCTTTCCTTTCATGCTCTTGTTGAGCTGCACCACCTCCTAGTATCACGAATGTTTCTTCTTAGGGCATCATTCTTATTTTCTGTGTATCTCATCGCCTGACCGACCCTCATTTTATTGCCGACCAAAAATAGAAAACAATTTATTTTTTCATTCCAACACCGCCGGCTCGGGGACTGTCAGCTTCCTATGTCTGTGAGCCCTGACTGTCTAATTGATGTCTAACTGTCAAACTGTCACTTTTTACAGAATAACTGAAACACATTTACGAGAATGTATCTTGAATTTAATTGCAAAACATTCTATTAAAATCGATTGATCTGCAAAGATTTCATTATTTAATGCTAGTATTTTATTCATAGGTGTTATCTTATTTTGGGTGAGTTTTATCATTAAATACTGTTATCTTTTTCTCAGTTGCCAAAAGTAGCCCATTTCTGGTGACCCCCGCCGTGATATTGCTGGAATATTGCTAAAAGCGGCGTAAAACTAAACTCAGTCAGTCAGTCAGTCAGTCAGTTGCCAAAAGTTTGAAAAGCAGAGAACGCGAGAAATTATAATATCAATTACAATAAATGAGAATCAAGAACACTATTCAGATAATTTTGACTTTACTGTCCTTTTTAAGGTTTAGAAAGGCCTATAATACCGAAATCGAGAGACCGTGGGGGCTATTTTCTGCCAATAACCTCATGTTCCTCCTGGTAGTTTTTAATAATTCTGGCCCAAAGTACAGGGGCATTGATAACTATGAGTTGGAATGGTTCATTGGTAAGACGTCATGATAATACTGGCCACAGATTGATTTCTTGAATGCTACTACTTCCAATTTCTTGAAGGTGACGCGGCCCCATACCATCAAAGACTCTGTATGCAGCAAGGGCCGACATACTAACTGAGGTCAGTTTACTTCATCACCCTTTCTCCACACATACACACGCGTGTCCCCTCCAATAACAACCTGACTTTCGTAGGAAGCTCCAGTAATTACCAACTGTGAAATTCTTCCGTCCCCAACACCACAACCTGTGTTTATTTCAAACTGACTTCCTCAAATGATGCTGTTTAAATCCTTTAAAATTTCATCGTTTCCCAATTGCACAGGTCGATGCTCATGCTTTTGATCAATGGGTTGTCTGATCCAGACTTGATTATTTAAAACTAAAACTAAAGTACTCACTCCTTTCAAATTTCATTTTCTTCTGACAGTTCTCTCACTGAATGTTTGGATATTTTTTGCATTGAATTTGTTTGTAATATTCCCCGATGTTGCCCGACGATTGTTTTTTTGACACACCTTATCAACAACGGTCACGATCCGTAAACAGATTTCTTCGTTCGCTTCGCCGTTGGGTTCATATCTTGTAACTACAATTTTTACAGTAGACCAAGATTTGTCCAACAGCTGAACTTTGCTACTCAGCGTTTGTGAATGATATTTTATACAGAATAGTTACCCGTATTTTGATTTTGAGATTGCCGATGAAAATTCGTATTGGCCAGCTGCTCAGAGTGGGAAGCGTATTTTCTTTCAAACCAATCCATCGGGCAATTCGCGTTCGTCAATTTGGACTTAGTCTCCAAAGAGAGCGGTGGGCATCGTTTCCGGAGCACAACCGTTCAATATCTTTCAACAAGACTTGGCAGATATATCAAACAGATCTTGTGGTGTCTTTTGCTATTTGCAGATTGTTGGCATTTGTGTTTTGTTTCGATTCCTATGGAAATGATTTGGACTTCTTTAAGTAACTGTCAGATGATTTGGTCTCTTCTGATGGGGTGGGTGGGGGTGGGTGGGGGTGGGGTGGGTGGCTGTAGTTTTTTGTTTTAGCTGTGTCATTCCCATTATGAATCCTTGAAAAGAGTTCTAACACGACGAACAATTCGGGTTGAAATACTTTATATGTATATTCGACAATCATTACATTCATTTGTTACATGCTTCTATAACGTAGTGTGTTGTTCATGAGCAAAGTGTCCTGTGTGTGTTTACAACCACGAGTAAGAGTCTTTTCCGCCGCTTTCAGCAATACTCCAGCAGTACCACTGCAGGGGACACCAGAAATGAGATTCACACATTGCACCCATGTGTGGAATCGAACCAGGGTCATCGGCGTGACGAGCGAACGCTTTAACCACGAGGCTACCCCACCTGTCCAGCCACAAGTAAGAACCGCGCCAGGTGTTTCCGGGTTAAGTACATCCAGAGAACCCCATGTATTTAAGACGCAACTGTTGACAATAGGTCAGGTACAAACTGTGAGCTGGTTGGCCGAGTGTTTTCGTTCCCCATCTGCTCTGTTCCTTCATCACTCTGCTCACCGCAGTGATGAAGTAGAACACAATGTCCTCACTCACTCAACAGTGATGGCTGTTACCACTGTCATAATGGCATCAATGATCTGATGACTCTTCAAGATCCGGGTTAAAATTGGTCTTCAGCAACCCATGCTTGTAGGAGGCCACTAACGGGATCGGGTGGTCAGGCTCGCTGATTGGTTGACACATGTCATCGTACCCCAATTGCGTAAATTGATGCTCATGCTGTTGATCGTCGGATTGCCTTGAGTATAACAGACCGCCGCTGTACAGTTGGTCTATTGCTGAGTGTTAACAACAATAAGAACACAAATCATTGATCTGATAGTTTGATCAGTAAGCGACTAAGTCTAACAAAACATCTCAATAATTTGTTTCTGCATTAACATATCTGAAATATCCCATCCAATAACATATGGTGTTATGTTAGTAAAATATGAAGTATTTTGACAGGAATAATCTCATCACAATCAGATTATTGAATTACGACTATATCACAATTATTGACACATCATGAAATGCTGATGATACAAGGTGATGTGAACCGATGGCATTTGATACAAACACTTGCATAGGCATGTCACTTGTTCAACTGCAGAAACTCGGTACCATACGAAGAAGTAAAACTACGAAAGTACATTTTCTTCCAGGATGCGTCAAATTTATATAATGTTCTCCACATTTTAAGATGTTTTGAAATTTTTAAGGCCTTTGATTTGCAACCCTTATTTTGAAGAAGAGTTGTCTGATGCTCTTAAATATCTATGACCCGTGAAGGTCCGGGTTAGAATGAGCCTTCAGTTACCCATGCTTGTCGTAAGAGGCGACTAACGGGATCGGATGGTCAGGCTCGCTGGCTTGATTGACACATGTCATCAGTTCCCAATTGCGCAGATCGATACTCATGCTGTTGATAACTGGATTGTCTGGTCCAGACTCGATTATTTACAGACCGCCGCCATATAGCTGGAATATTGCTGAGTGCAATTAAACTCACTCACTAACTTAAATATCTATGACCAGAAGCCAGAGCCCAGAGCTCTCCTGCTTCATGTCGTATGCAAAGATGTTTGATCAACTGAAGGTAATTGATTAATATCATTATCCGCATTCAGCGTGGTCAAGGAAATAGAAAGTAGGCCCTCTGTTGGAATGTTCAGTGTCTGTGTCTAGCGAACACCCACAGTCCTTCAGTTGACTTCATCACGGCGGCATTCCTTCGTCCCACTTTGTGGCTTGTATCTACCTCTAACTTGTATCTGGAACACGAAATAAACACGCATTTTCCACATTGCAGCATATATGTTTGTTGTCTAACACCGCACTCGGCAATATTCTAGCAATATGGCGGCGGTCAGTAAATAATCGATTTTGGATCAGACTAGCCAATGGTCAACAGCATGAACATTGATTTACGCAAGTGGTATGCTATGACGTGTGTCAACCAAGTCGCCTGACCCCGTTGGTCGACTCTTTGGACAAACATGGGTTGCCAAAGACCAATTTTAACTCGTGATTGACATCACATCACAGGTTACCCGTGATTGAAATCATATAATGATCAATCGTTAAAGACAATATACCTTTGAAGGATTCTTCCAAGCATGAGCTTCTCTTCGTTCAGGGCAAAATGTTGTCCGATACAGTTTCTGGAAAGTAAATATCAGCATGATCACATGTTCTTTTCGGATATATTTGTGAAGCGGAAATGAAATATCACAAATCGGTTCCCGAAAAAACCCTATAGAGACGTAATTTGTATTGTCAATAGATTATCATGTTTCTACACGGTTTAATTCATAGAAAAGGGGCTGCAAAAGTGATTTTTGTTACACATTGAACTTTAACAATATCTTTAGTAGGAATCGGATAATGAATGATGGATTGTCGCTCATTTTAAGTGAAAAGAACGAACTAATTTCTTACTTTCGATGGTCAGGTTCAATCTTGGGGATACGAGTAATATTTCATGTTTCTGTATAAACTAGAGCATTAGAATCCGCCATTATGAGTAAGAAAGCTATCACAACAAACCTAACCCTACAGAGAGACTGGCTTGACACACCCGCTAAAGTTGTAGTATTACCATGGGGCAATAGGTTATCTCAATCCGACAGAGACTGACTTGACCCATCCACTTAAGGTGTAGCATTACCATCGGGCACTACGTTATCTTAACTGTACAGATAGACTCACTAAAGATGTGGTATTACTATGGGAACCAATGCGATCCTAGCCTTACAGAGAGACTGGCTCGACACACCCACCGCTGTTGTGGTATTACCATGGGCCATAAGGTATTCCTTACCCTTCAGGGTAACAGCTTGACACACCCACTAACGCTCTAGTATGTAAATCTACAGAGAGCCCCGAGAGCATGGAGGATTACCTCGGGCCAGCGGAGAAGGGGATGTATGCGTAGCTGTCCTTCTTCTGGATGTTCTCGGGCAGAAACCGATCAGGGTCATATACATCTGGGTCCTCCCATACGTCCGGGTTGTGATGGACTTGCCATATTCCTAGTGAAATGAGTGTTCCAACCGGAAAAACCTTCCCGTCGATGTCCATAGGATGTTCCAGTTCCCGACTGACGAACGGAACAGGCGAGTGGAACCTCATCCCTTCCTTTAGACATCGTGTCAGGTACTCCATCTTGGGGATGTCATCCCTAATTAATAACATATACAGGTTGCATGAAGGTTCCACCTACAGAAGGCTCATCAATGTCCAAATATGAGGCTAATCGGTTTCTGAAGATCTGAAAAAGTGTTTGGTGTGGCGTCAAACCAAGCCAGAAACTAGTTCTGAAGAGTAATCTGTAAGTGGGGATCTCGGATTTCAAAAACAACAGGAATATGCCATACCAGGGGAAGAATCATACCGTTTTATGCATTTCCAGGAAATGTTTATTTCTACTTGTGTTCACTACCAGGTGCAATGCCTTACCGGGTATAACAACCCCGAGATGTGGCATGTGATCTGCTCTCCCCGAATATGAGCCCTTCAAGTTATGTGCCCGACCTAGGAATATGCCCTACTGGGGTATGTACGTCAGGTGCCCAACCAGGTGATCTGCACTACCAGTTGATGTCTCCTGCCAGGTGACGTGCCCTACCATGTAATCTGCCCTACCATGTGGTGTGCCCTTCCAGGTAATGCTTTCTACCATGTGATGTGCCCTTCCAGATAATGCGTTGTACCAGGTAATGTGCCCTACCATGTGATGTGCCCTTCCAGATAATGCGTTCTACCATGTAATCTGCAATACCATGTAATGTGCCCTTCCAGATAATGCGTTATACCACGTAATGTGCCCTACCAGGTGATGTACTTGGACTCTCTTCCGTCCAGGAGTGTGTCCAGTTCCTCCTGTATCCTGGTCTGGAACTCCGGTTTGGAGGCCATGGTGAACAGCGTCCATGATATCCCACTGGCCGTTGTGTCGTGACCTTTACAACAAAAGATCTACTTTAAAAGATATGCTGACACACTTTTCCTGACAGCAATAACGAATCTGAAGGCGGTGAACAGCAAAGCATTTGCAGACTTCCGTCCCACCTTTTCAAGATACCCCTGCCACAAGTGAACTCTTCCATTTAAATTTATATAGAGAGCAATACTACAGAAAAGCGTCAGCTCTGGATCCCTGTCCTGGCCAATGCAAAGTACATGAAAGTACATTAGGCAAGGAAACTTTTTCCAGGAAATGGAAATAAACATAAAGACACTTATCAGTTAAAATAGACCTTTTGCTTATTTAATTTTGGATCAGAGAGCTACAACGATGTTTCTAAAACAGTGAGGCCTTGCATTAGGATTGTATATTGTCAGATGCACATGCGGGGCGGTGGGGTAGCCTAATGGTTAAAGCGTTAGCTTGTCACGCCGAAGACCCGGGTTCGAATCCCCACATGGGTACAATGTGTGAAGCCCATTTCTGGTGTCCCCCGCCGTGATGTTGCTGGAATATTGCTAAAAACGGCGTAAAACCAAACTCAGTCAGTCAGATGCACATGCTCATGCTTGCAATACCTGTTTCATCAAAAAGGCTAAGGGCAACAACACTGTCCCTGTTTGAGTAATGATATATGCCACAGACAGTATCCCTGATATAGGGATAGTGACCGTACCTTCAAATAGAAACGTGTCGACTTCATTCCTGATCTCTAGCGGGGTGAGACCCTTGCCATCACCATCTCTGGCACTGAGCAGGACGTCCAGGAAGTCGAGGTAGCGGGTCTTCGGGGGTCCATCTCTCTCCTACACACAATACACCGTATGTTACATACCACACAATATTACAAACACAAACTATGAGTGAGTTGTACACCGCTTTTAGCAATATTCCAGCAATATCACGGCGGGGGACACCAGAACACAAAACTGCAACACGCAAAGGGAACCCACACGTATACAACATAATGTCACACAATACACTTTTGTACACTTATTGCAGTTTTACACCCACAGACCAGTGTTACGCTGTCGCATGTCAACACACAGTACAAAGTCACATGTACATACACAATAGAATGTCCACGCAGAGTACAATGTCACATGTACATACACAGTACAATGTCCACACACAGTATATTGTCACTTGTACATACACAGTACAATGTCACATGTACATACACAGTACAATGTCACATGTACATACACAGTACAATGTCACATGTACATACACAGTACAATATCCACACAGAGTACAATGTCACATGTACATACACACTACAATATCCATACAGAGTACAATGTCACATGTACATACACACTACAATGTCCACACACAGTACAATGTCCAGACTACAATGTCAAATGTACATACACAATACAATGTGCACACAGAGTACAAAGTCACATGTACATACACACAACAATGTCCACACAGAGAACAATGTCACATGTACATACACACTACAATGTCCACACAGAGTACAATGTTACATGTACATACACAGTACAATGTCCACACAGAGTACAATGTCAAATGTACATAGACAATACAATGTGCACACAGAGTACAATGTCACATGTACATACACTATACAATGTCCACACAGAGTACAATGTCACATGTACATACACAGTACAATGTCCATACACAATACAATGTCACATGTACATACACAGTACAATGTCCACAGAGAGTACATTGTCACTTGTACATACACAGTACAATGTCACATGTACATACACAGTACAATGTCCAGACTACAATGTCAAATGTACATACACAATACAATGTGCACACAGAGTACAATGTCACATGTACATACACAGTACAATGTCCACACAGAGTACAATGTCACATGTACATACACAGTACAATGTCCACACAGTACAATGTCCACACAGAGTACAATTACAGTGGTGGATCGTGGTCCTATTAGAGCCCAGGCCACAAATCAGTTGAAGTTAAGCAACGATGGGCGCGGAGAGTCCTTGGATGGGTGACTGTATTTAGCTGCTAGACTCCTGAGAGTTTCCAGGACTTCAGTACTTCACCACAACGAAGCACAAGTGATACATGTGGTCTTACCTTAGGCAAGTGAGTTTGTTCAAAATTGCCTATAATAACTGTCTATTTGAATACTCTTTGAGCATGCACTTGGTGTATGGAACATAGCGCTATAGAAGTACACATTATTATAGTATCATTACAATACTACACATATAATACACTTCCCACAGTGTTACAAAACACTACATTAGTACATTCACTGGACAATATTTCCAACAATATACACTGCAATGTTACATACTCGTTACAATCTTACAAACAGACAGTTACATACACACTGCAATGTTACCATACAATGTTACATATGAAGTACAATTCTAAACAGTACAATGTTTCACATGAAGGCCACACACGGTACAATGTTACACTACTCAGTATATTTGGGTGTGTGTGTGTGTGTGTGTGTGTGTGTGTGTCCTATTTCGGCCTTCAATCACCAAGGACATTTCTACAAATGAATGGTTTCAAAGTTTGACACTGACCAAGGCCTGTCGCCTCTTCTCGATGATGTCCTCCGCCCAGCGATGTACAAAGTCACACTGTTTCTTAAACTTCTTACCAGAGGAAGAGTTGAAGAAGATAAAGTCAGGGTGATGCCATGGGGTACTGAAAGCAAATGTATCACCATCTACTCTCTGGACAATATTACTTTTACAAGTTCAAATATTGCCTTCAAAATACAATAAAGCTCCTCTGATATAATGTGGGGCGGTGGTGTAGCCTACTGGTAAAAGCGTACGCTCGTCACGCCGAAGACCCGGGATCGATTCCTCACACGGGTACAATGTGTGAAGCCCTTTTCCGTTCTCCCCTCGCCGTGATTTCGCTGGAACATTGCTAAAAGCGGCGGAAAACTAAACTCACTCACTCTGTCTGCTATTTTGTGTAAATGACATCATTCTACAAAAATAGTTTGGGCTTTTTGCTCTCAGAAGAACTAAATATAATATATTGAAGGCACAATGATGGGTTGCAGGCACTTGTAAAGAATTTTTTTTTTAAACTATGGACTTACATAACTGATGCCGTTTTCTTTAATCTACGCGATTTCTACGTGCTCCATTGCCTAGATGATCTATTCGCACGCAGTAGAAGCTCTAGGACATGTATGCTAAACTTATTTCTTCAAAAGCATTCCCGCCAGAAGCCAGAAATCATGCTGTTGTTCATCACTAGACAATCTGGTCCAGACTCGCCTATATACAGACCGCCGCCATACAGCTGGAACATACTTAATGCGGCGCTAAATAACAAGCAAGCAAGCAAGCAAGCAAACAAACAAACAAGCAAACACTTTGTATAAGTTTTTGCCGGACACCTCGTGGCCCGAGGTATTCTCTCATACTTACAGGACTCGATCGGTAGCCAGGGCGAGTAAGTCATTCACTGCGTTTACATACGGGTGTGTTTCCCTGAAAGCAAAGTACTCAGCTGTTTAAAAATACAGGGTTCGAACGTAAATCGTTAATTATATACATATACATTAAAATATATTATCTGAAGCAAAATATATCTTTTGTTCGTAAAAATCGGATAATAATGCTATAAGACATTCGTACATTCCCCGAACTCACTTATATTGTCATATTGTGTCCGTTCTTATCCGTGTTGCTGTATCTTATCTTCACCGAACTCACACATATTGCCATATTGTGTCCGTTCTCATCCCTGTTCGTGCATGTCACAATCACCGAACTCACCCATATTGCCATATTGTGTCCGTTCTCATCCCTGTTCGTGCATGTCACAATCACCGAACTCACCCATATTGCCATATTGTGTCCGTTCTCATCCCTGTTCGTGCATGTCACAATCACCGAACTCACCCATATTGTCATATTGTGTCCGTTCTCACCCGTGTTAGTGCATGTCACATTAACCGAACTCACACATATTGCCATATTGTGTCCGTTCTCACCCGTGTTAGTGCATGTCACAATCACCGAACTCACCCATATTGTCATATTTTGTCCGTTCTCATCCCTGTTCGTGCATGTCACAATCACCGAACTCACCCATATTGTCATATTGTGTCCTTTCTCACCCGTGTTAGTGCATGCCACATTCTCCGAACTCACCCATATTGTCATATTGTGTCCGTTCTCACCCGTGTTGGTGCATATCACATTCTCCGAACTCACCCATATTGTCACAACCAAGTCAGCGAGCTTGATCACCGGATCCCGTCAGTCGCCTCTTACGACACGCGTGGGTTACTGAAAATGAATTCTAACCTGGATCTTCACGGGTAATAATTCCTCGTATTATGACAAACTGCTTATTATAAGTCCTCGTTTTCGCCTATGTTGCTGTCCCATGTCCAGTTCTCCGTACTAGTCCTTGCTGCTGTCTAAAAAATTCTCCACACTTTCCGATGGTGCATCATTTTTTATTCTCATTACTTCAAATGACCCTGTCTGTCATTCACCGTTCTTACACATACTGCTGTCTGACAGATCCGCCGTATTCGCCCGAGATGTAAGATATCTAACTCCCGTACTCACCCCTGTTGCTGTATGTTTTCCTTGACCGACATGGCGCATCTCAACAGGATGTCAAATGTACACAGGCCGACCATGTTGAACAACTCGAAGCTGGTGCCTTCCTCCACGTGCTTGTCAATCTTCTCCTGTTAACCAAATCGTGTTAGGTAAGATGCTCACGTCGCAGAATGATCTCAGCTTACATTGGAATCATGTGAATAACTGAATCCGAGTCCTCACTATTTCAAGTAAATAGCAATCGTGAACATCCGGGTTAAAATTGGTCTTCAGTAACCCATGCTTGTCGTAAGAGGCGACTAACGGGATCGTGTGGTCAGGCTCGATAACTTGGTTGACACATGTCATCGTATAACAACTGCGTAGAATGATGCCCATGTTGTTGATCACTGGATTGTCTGGGCCAGACTTCATTATTTACAGACCGCCGCCATATAGCTGGAATATTTCTGAGCGCGGTGTAAACTAAACTCACTCACTCACCCAAGTATATCGCGACCAACTGTTGTGAAGCTCGCTCTGAATTGGGGCACCTAACACGACTTGACCCTCCTATATACAGGTAGTCAAACCCGGAACTTCAGTGTCTCAAGCTTCAACTATACCGTGGTCAGGTCAAGCATAGTGGATAATACTTATTCTGTATAATATGTCACCTAAAGCCTGACGTATAAGCTGACGCTGAAGGATAGGACAACTCAGGGACAGTGATAGTTAAAGGAAGTATACAGGAAGAACTATATACAGTCACAATATCAACATCATCATCAATTATCATCAATCATCATCTTCAGCCATCATCCATCATCATCAGCCATCATCACCATCCATCATAATAAATTATCATCATCCATCATCGGCCATCATCAACCATCATCCACCATCATCAACCATCATCATTAAACATCATCGATCTTCATCAATCATCATCCATTATCATCAAACGCCATAATCCGTCATTATCAACCATCATCCAATGTCATCAACCACCATCCATCATCATAAACCTTCATCCACCTTCATCATCCGTCATCCATCATCATCATCATCATCATCATCATCATCATCATCCATCATCATCATCATCATCATCGATCATCATCGATCATCATCACCATCATCGATCATCATCAATCATCATCCATCATCATCATCATCATCATCATCATCATCATCATCATCATCATCATCATCCATCATCCATCATCATCATCATCATCATCATCATCATCCATCATCATCATCATCATCATCATCATCATCATCATCATCATCCATCATCATCATCATCATCCATCATCATCATCATCATCATCCATCATCATCATCATCATCATCCATCATCATCCATCATCATCATCATCATCATCATCATCATCATCACCATCATCATCATCATCATCCATCATCATCATCATCCACCATCATCATCATCATCATCATCATCATCATCATCATCATCCATCATCATCATCATCATCATCGTCATCATCATCCATCATCATCATCATCATCATCATCATCATCACCATCATCATCATCCATCATCATCCATCATCATCATCATCAATCATCATCATCATCATCATCCATCATTACACATCATCATCATCATCCATCATCATCATCATCATCATCATCATCATCCATCATCATCATCATCATCATCCATCATCATCATCATCATCATCATCATCATCATCCATCATCATCATCCATCCATCGTCCATCATCATCCATCATCCATCATCCATCATCATCCATCATCATCATCATCATCATCATCATCATCATCATCATCATCATCATCATCATCATCATCCATCATCATCAATCATCATCCATCATCATCATCCATCATCATCATCATCATCATCATCATCATCATCATCATCATCATCATCATCATCATCATCATCATCATCATCATCATCATCATCATCATCATCATCATCATCATCATCATCATCCATCATCATCATCATCATCCATCATCATCATCATCATCATCATCATCATCATCATCATCATCATCATCATCATCATCATCATCATCATCATCATCATCATCATCATCATCATCATCCATCATCATCATCATCATCATCATCATCATCATCATCATCATCATCATCATCCATCCATCATCATCATCATCATCATCATCATCATCATCATCATCATCATCATCATCATCATCATCATCCATCATCATCATCCATCATCATCATCATCATCATCATCATCATCATCATCATCATCATCAATCATCATCATCATCATCATCATCATCATCATCATCCATCATCATCATCATCATCATCATCCATCATCCATCATCATCCATCATCCATCATCATCATCATCATCATCATCATCATCATCATCATCATCATCCATCATCATCATCATCATCATCATCAAATCGTCATCATCATCATCCATCATCATCATCATCATCATCATCATCATCATCATCCATCATCAATCATCATCATCATCATCATCATCCATCATCATCATCCATCATCATCATCATCATCATCATCATCATCATCATCATCATCATCATCATCATCATCATCATCATCATCATCATCATCATCATCATCATCATCATCATCATCATCATCATCATCATCATCATCATCATCATCATCATCATCATCATCATCATCATCCATCATCATCATCCATCATCATCCATCGATCATCATCATCATCAATCATCATCATCATCATCCATCATCATCCATCATCATCATCATCATCATCATCATCATCATCATCATCATCAATCATCATCATCCAGCATCATCATCCATCAACCATCATCATCATCCGTCATCATCCATTGTCATCAACATCATCCGTCATCATCAACCATCATCAATCGTCATCATCATCATCCATCATCATCAACCATCATCCAGCATCATCAACCATCATCCAGCATCATCAGCCATCAACCGTCATCATCCGTCGTCATCAACATCATCCATCATCCTCAACCATCATCCATCATCATCAACCATCTTTCATTATCAACCATCTTTCATCATCATCAACCATCTTTCATCAGCATCAACATCATCAAACATCACTATCAACCATCATCATCAACCACCATCATCATCCATCATCCCTCATCATCACCCACCACCATCCATCATCATCAACCATAATCCATCATCATCAACCATCATCCATCATCATCAAACACCATCCATCATCATCAAACACCATCCATTATCATCATCCGTCATCAGACATCATCCATCATCATCATCCATCATCCATCATCATCAACCATCATCGATCATCATCATCATCATCAACCACCATCCATCATCATTATCCTTCATCAACCATCATGCATCATCATCATCCACCATCAACCATCATCATCATCCATCGTCATCATCATCATCAATCATAAGCCATCATCAATCACCATCATCCATCATCATCGTCCATCATCACCAACCATCTCCATCATCACCAACCATCTCCATCATCACCAACCATGATTGCTATTGACACAAACCTGTGTTAACTAATCAGCAGGTGTGCCCTATCACACAAGTGAGGTATCATTTGAACATTGCAAACTTGAAGTTATATGTGTTGTATGCATGTAACATGTCGTAATTGGCTTACCAGCATGGTGTCAATGGCGTTGTTTGAGACGTCGATGTAGGGTTTGAGGATGTCGAAGTGGAAGGCGGGGGTAAGGAGACGACGAGCTCGGTACCAGCGTTGTCCCCCCGGCAATCAGGAGACCCTCCCCAAGCCAGGGTACCAGTGGTTCATATGAGACTCCTATTCCCCTTGGTTTTGGCTCTGTGCAATATCAAGGGTGAAATATCCCTGAATGATAGTTCTTATCATATTTGCATGGAAACACATTTCAAATACACTCTCTCAAAAAAGAAACGCAACCCCTGTTTTTTGGGGTAATGTTTATATCAATTTTAACTGGTTATTACATTTGTATTTTTAAAGAGAATGCCATGAAATTTGACATGGTGAACCTTAGGTCAGCACGGTATAAGGTAACAGTTAATGCAGGTCAGTATCGAACTCTCAATTTACGCTAGGGGGCGTTGTCTTCAGTATCTCGTTGTAGAGCCACGAGCTCTAATCACAGCAGTGCACCTCCTCGGAACAGAACGAATCAGACGGCGGATGTTTTCCTGGGGGGATTGCTCTCCACTCTTCCTGGAGTGCTGCGGCCAGTTCAACCAACGTGTGCGGTTGTGGTGTACGTGCACGAACACGACGATCCAGCTGGTCCCACAGATGTTCGATAGGATTGATGTCTGGCGATCTGGAGGGCCACGGCATCACGTTGACGTTTGAATTCTGTAGGAATGCCACTGTTGCACGAGCTGTATGAGGACGGGCATTGTCATGTTGAAACAACTCCCTCTGTTGGTCGATTATCGGCAGAAGATGTGGCTGTAAGACGTCATCAATGTACCGTTGTGCCGTCAAATTGCCACGAATGATGACCAAGTCTGACCGTTGGTTGTAAGACATGGCTCCCCATACCATGATGCTTCCTCCTCCAAATCTGTCAACCTGTCGAACGCAGTTCGGTGCAAAACGTTCATTTGCTCGTCTATAGACACGTTGTCTACCGTCACGTCGTTGAAGAAGAAAACGAGACTAGTCACTAAACCAGACTCTTCTCCAGTTTCTGAGGGTCCATCTCCTTACGTTAGTACACCACCTGAGACGTTGGCGTCGATGTTGGCGTTTCAAGACGGGCCCAACAACTGGTCTTCTTGCACGTAAATTTGCCTCATGTAAACGGTTCCTGATGGTTTGGGCCGATACTCTCCTCAAACCTGGCACCTGTGTTGCAGTGATGGTGGGTGTGGCATGCCGATTACGTAGGTGGCTGAGTCGAATAAAGCGATCCTGAGCCGGTGTGGTGATCCTAGGTCTACCGCTCCTGGGACGATCTTCAATTGCATGGAAATGTGTGTAACGATTCCAAAGTCGTGAGATTGTTGTTTTGTGTACGTTTAGATGACGGGCAACTGTTCCAAAGCTTTCCCCGGCCTCAATGCGACCAATGGCAATATTTCGATTTGCTGTACTCAAACGGGGCATTTTCGAACTTGATTTGCAGAGCAAAATATGAGAGAAAAATTACAAACTACGCGTGCTTTTAAAACCCTCTACATGAACTGTGTTTTCAACGATTTGCACGTGCAACAGGCTTTTAGCATTTTGTACATGACAATTTCGCACTTTCTCAAATAACACGGATACAAAGGTCATCATGTGTGAAAATGGTTCCGTTTGGGAGCTTATACTGATCAGATGGGAACGTATTAACAGTATTTTGAAGAAAATTCTAATAACACGTCACAATTTAATTCTGGACTCACAAAAGTCCAGAAACTCTCCGCACTGTGGGCACTTTCTGACAAGGGATTTGACCTAATTAAACATGCAGTTGTTATGAATATATGCCAAGGATGAAAAAATGAAAAAAAATTCTTTCGAAAACTTTAAATTTAAACTCGCTCGCCCATGGGCAGGCCCATGGGCGAACAGTGGCCCATGGGCGAGAATGTTTAATTTCGATCAGAATTCATGTTTTGGAGGTTGTAAATGAATGAGTGTATGTTTGTAAGCATCATGAAACAAATTTCGACTCATTTTGACTTAATTCGACTAATTTAGAGCGATATTAAAAAATCTCGCCCATGGGCGAAAAACATTTTGGCCCATGGGCGAGAATATTGACTTTTACTCAAAATACATGTTTTCCCATGTTTTTGAGGTTGTAAATGAATGAGTGTATGTTTATAAGCATCATGACACAAATTTCAACTCATTTTAACTTAATTTGACTAACTTAGAGCGATATTAAAAAATCTCGCCCATGGGCGAAAAATAGGTTGGCCCATGGGCGAGAATATTGACTTTTACTCAAAATACATGATTTTCCATGTTTTGGAGGTTGTAAATGAATGAGTGTATGTTTATAAGTATCATGAAACAAAACTCAACTCACATTGACTTAATTCGACTAACATAGAACGATATTAAAAAATCTCGCCCATGGGCGAAACACATTTTGGCCCATGGGCGAGAATATTGACTTTTACTCAAAATACATGATTTTCCATGTTTTGGAGGTTGTAAATGAATGAGTGTATGTTTATAAGTATCATGAAACAAAACTCAACTCACATTGACTTAATTCGACTAACTTAGAACGATATTAAAAAATCTCGCCCATGGGCGAAACACATTTTGGCCCATGGGCGAGAATATTGACTTTTACTCAAAATACATGATTTTCCATGTTTTGGAGGTTGTAAATGAATGAGTGTATGTTTATAAGTATCATGAAACAAAATTCAACTCACATTGACTTAATTCGACTAACTTAGAACGATATTAAAAAATCTCGCCCATGGGCGAAACACATTTTGGCCCATGGGCGAGAATATTGACTTTTACTCAAAATACATGATTTTCCATGTTTTGGAGGTTGTAAATGAATGAGTGTATGTTTATAAGTACCTTGAAACAAATTTCAACTCATATTGACTCCATTTGACTAACTTAGAGCGATGTTAAAAAATCTCGCCCATGGGCGAAACACATTTTGGCCCATGGGCGAGAATATTGACTTTTACTCAAAATACGTGATTTTCCATGTTTTGGAGGTTGTAAATGAATGAGTGTATGTTTATAAGTACCTTGAAACAAATTTCAACTCATATTGACTCCATTTGACTAACTTAGAGCGATGTTAAAAAATCTCGCCCATGGGCGAAACACATTTTGGCCCATGGGCGAGAATATTGGCTTTTACTAAAATACATGATTTTCCATGTTTTGGAGGTTGTAAATGAATGAGTGTATGTTTATAAGTACCATGAAACAAAATTCAACTCATATTGACTTAGTTCGACTAACTTAGATGGATGTTAAAAATCTCGCCCATGGGCGAAAAATAGGTTGGCCCATGGGCGAGAATATTTACTTTTATTCAAAGTATATGTTTTCCATGTTTTGGAGGTTGTAAATGAATGAGTGTATGTTTATAAGTATCATGAAACAAAATTCAACTCATATTGACTTAATTTGACTAACTTAGAGTGATATTAAAAAATCTCGCCCATGGGCGAAAAAGAGGTTAGCCCATGGGCGAGAATGTATAATTTCGATCAGAAGTCATGTTTGGGAGGTTGTAAATGAATGAGTGTATGTTTAAAAGCATCATGACACAAATTTCAACTCATTTTGACTTAATTTGACTAACTTAGAGAGACATTAAAAATCTGGATTATTTACGGTAACATGGATTAGCTAATAGCGAATTGCCGGGAGACCCACTTTCACACGATCACTCAACCATACCCATTGCCGGTTGAGCCAAACCATTTTCAACTCTTGTTCTCTTAAAAGTGGCTTTCCCGGACTATAGCTATCAGCACACCCCAATCCGACCATCTGTCATTAATTACCTGTCATGAGCTATCAGTTGTATTATTGAAGCTCTCGCCTATTGTTTCATTACTTAATTGTTTCACGGATTGGTATGTAGTCACTCCAAATTCACCCATATGTGCGTGACTGTCCTCTCCGACGTCCGCGCCCACCTCTCAACCCTAGCAATCTCGATCCACTTTCTGCTCACTATGCCATCTCACTTCATCCAACCACCTGTCTTCTCAGCCGCCTCTATATTCCTTCACAACTCTACCTCCAACAACTACTGTCTCCTCCGAGGTCCGCGCGCCTACAGCCACCACCGACCCCGCCGCCTCTCAAGTACCATCCATAACAAACTCCACGGTCAAGGCCGCCCATAGCCCCTCAATTACTACACTCGCTCAGCCTGCCTTGCCCCCTCAATGCTCCCATACCACCCCTTCACCCCACCCACCCTAGAAGGACTTACAAGGTCCTTTCATACGTTGGCGACTGTGCACAAATTTAGCCATCACTTAAAACACAAGTATCCTACTATTATAAACCTGGTGTATCTAAATTTACTTCAAATGTTTTTAGACATACGTACCCTCTCAAGAAGACAAAACTGTGAAACCCGTAAAGGTCCGGGTCAGAATTGGCCTTCAGTAACCCATGCTTATCGTAAAGGTGACTACCGGGATCGGGTGGTCAGGCTCGCTGGCTTGATTGACACATGTCATCGGTTCCCGATTGCGCCGAACCCGTGAAGATCCGGGTTAGAATTGATCTTCAGTAACCCATGCTTATCGTAAGAGGCGACTAACGGGATCGGGTGGTCAGGCTCGCTGGCTTGGTTGACACATGTCATCGGTTCCCAATTGCGCTGATCGATGTTCATGCTGTTGATCACTGGATTGTCTGGTCCAGGCTCGATTATTTACAGACCGCTGCCATATAGTTGGAATATTGCTGAGTGTGGCGTAAAACTAAACTGACTCATCCAACTGCTTAGATCGATGCTCAATTTGTTGATCACTGGATCGTCTGGTATAGACTCGATTATTTACAGACCGTCGCCATATAGCTGGAATATTGCTGAGTGCAGCCTAAAACTAAACTTACTCGCTCACTCACTCCAAACTGTGAAAATTAGGAACACCTCTAGCTACCAACAATGTCAACAAGAACATAATGGAGTCCCTGCATCAATACATCTTCAAGACTAAACGAATCGATAAATTATTCTAGACCAATATCTGTACGCAAATAATTAAATGTAACTGCAAGTTCAAGGTTCCTAAGCACGTACGTACAATGCACATTTACCCTACCTCATGTAATAATGTCCATCTCTGATTGATTCACGTGACCTTGAACAAATGGTGGACGGAAAAAAGTCATAGGAAAAAAAGTCATGAAAAAAGACATAGAAAAATAACTATTATAAAACATCATGTCCTCCAGTTATTTACTTTGTTTATACTATTTCACTTTCAAGTTAATTATTCCTTTAGTGTGACGCTTTAAGCAATTGGATCTTATCAAAACAGGAGAGATGAACAGATTGTGGGATTTAAAGTCACAAGTCACCTGATTGTTTATTTAACTAGCTTTGAGCTTGACGATATCACAGCGATTAATGAACTCATGGGATTATCAGTTAATGCTCTTACTCAAATGGCTCCCTTCTAGCAGCTAATATAAGACTCGCTGGCCGTCAGACTGTGATCCAAACTCTTCATGGCATTGGCTGGAACATTCGGTTAAATATAATAAAAATATGCTGGGACAACTGACTGATGTAGTGCTGTTGCAGATCAAAGTGTTATGATGACAGTGCATTTTCTGATGTCATGTATTTTACTTGAATGATTACATTAATTTTATAAGTTAGGTTCAAATGTGGTAGTGCTGTTGATGATAATATTGTTATGACTTGTTAAAAAAATACATCATCAATACTGACCTTTTTGAGTTTATGACTTTTTCCTATGACTTTTTTCCTACCCAAATCTATTACTTTTTTCCCTATGACTTTTTCTACAACCGAACAAATTACAATGTATGCCGGGTGCACGGTTGTGCACTGCTTAGGTGGTGTTGTACAAATCATTAGGCAGAATAAATCATTTATATCCCGCCCCATTGAAAAAACGGTATCTTCCCATAAGACAGACAAAATAGTTTATTTATGTGTCACGTGAATGTACATAAGATAGACCTCCCAAAAAGCCAGACCGCTTAAAACAGCACGTTTTATGGTTGGTTGCATAAGGCTTAATGAAGCTGTACCCTTGAAAATGTGCATCCACGGCAGTCAGTAAACCGTGAAGCAGTGGTTCAAATCGACTGGTCAATACCTTGTTAGTGAAATATATGACTGAATTTCAAGCTATATTTACATGAAGAGAGATTTAAGATATTTTTGCCTAAGGTTATGTATAAATATGGTTTTATAAAATCTTTCTATGATGTATATTTTGACCCTCTAGATAACAGTGTTTCATAAGCCTGTTAAGGCTGGATGTATATAAAACATTATGCGTTTATGTTATATGTATTATATATCTTGTTTACATACATGGGGCACTTTGATAAACTATGTCTAGCTGTCTGTCTGTCTTTAAACATTCGTTAAGATAAATTCTGTTTACTATTGTGATGCGGTGTATTCGAGGATTTTTGCGTCCCGTTTTATCCACCTAGCCGAAGGTGTCAGTGACAGTTGCTACTACTTATGATAGGAATTAATTTGACGTTTTGTTTATCCAGTTCTTGTGTATTCTGTTATATTTTATATGTACCGGTGAGGTATTAATAAAAGCAATGTTTTGCTTGTTTACCAAACCAGATTCTCTGATAATATAAATATGTTTAAACCATATGTTCAAAACTGAAATACAATATGAACATGCACACAATAGCAAAATTGAAAAGCACATCTTGCCAAACAAAGGTTTTCAAGAGCATATACGCATAAATGTGCACGTCTTGAGAAAGGTCAAAGTTCCTATTCCTGTCTCAGTAAACAGGGTTGTTCAATCACACATATATACACACCAATTTTGCATGACAAATAAGTTGATGCACAAAGAGAATTTAACACCATTTCGACACCTTATAATACAATCAATTCGAGATTTCCTTAGAATGTACGATATTTGGCTGCGCGATAAGCGCAGTCAGTCTTTTTAAAAACACCCTCACGAGCACCTGTACATCTCACACCTAGCCCAGAGTGATCAATGGATTGTATATATTTGGAAAGCAAAATACACTTGAAAGTCGTGGCTGTATAACTCCAATACACAAGACCAACGGATGGGACACAACGACTTTTCGACGCAAATTGCCGCAGGCGCTTTGCGGAAATTACGTAACTGAACGCGGAGATACACTAAACGTCATCGTTCCGCTCCGTGACCTCGTCTTTGCGAGCCACACTGAAATACTCAACTAAGGTGAAACTCAGAATGATGAAATTGGAAATGAGGAAGAAACCAGCTAAATCAACATGTGGATGACAACACAATAGCTTGAAAATCTCTCTTGAATTCTTATGACAATGCAATATCTGTTGAGACCATGATAATTTGAACAACGGAGAAAGTTATATGGATATACAACTTCTTTATTATATTGTAAAGCGGCGTTTCGGCGCCCCTAACAGGCAGCAGGGGTTACCTGGGATACGAGGACACACATGAATGAGCGTGCAGGGCAGGTTGTTCCGTTTGTAATATGGTCCAGGATATTTTGGCTGCCCATAAAATTGACGCTGTGACTTCATTCATTCATTTATGTCAATATACATATTATCATCATCATCAATCTCATCAACAGTATTATGAAATACAACCATTAGGCAATATTAGCACTACCACCATGATACAAACATACATTATTATAAAATATCACATTATACACAATATCACAAGCATACATCATTATTCATAGTCCCACAAGGTGAGACACACCGTAAGCAAGTGGAGTCTCGACATCATCTTGCAGCAGTCTACCTAGCCGTTCTTCAAGCTGGCGATATTTGTTTTCTTAGGTCTCACACAACCACGACCCTGCAACTACATCAATGTTATTTCTGTGTAGTTCTGTTATGACCTTATCAGATTGATATGTCAACGAGATAAGTGATGTGTTCAGTTTAAACATAACACCAATCATTAATTTAATGACTCACTCGTGTTAGTGTCAGTTCAGGTGAACTCTGTTCACGGGCTCAGCGCAGTGGTAAGGTGAACCGTAATCCCATAAAACCAGTGAGGCATGAAGTCCCACATAGCCTAATGAGCGGTATCTGCCTAACTGGATAATTTTAGGCCTAAAAAGTGTATCACCTGTTGTTTCAAGAGATTAGCATGGTTCAGTGACCTGAAACCTTTAAAATATCTGCTGGCAAACTGGGGACACCCCGTTTCGGCGTAGCTGCTAAAACCGTTATCAAGCAACTGATGTCTACTGGGTAGACCCGTAAGTTAGACCAGAGACCATATAATAGATCTATTATATGGTCTCTGGTTAGACTACTGGGTCGAGGTAAAATCCTTGGATGTTTGATGTTGTGACGACGGTGTTGTTTTAAGGGAATAGGACACTAGCTTTCTACCAAATGTAAAATGTGTTAACTCAGCTCACCCTACATTTCGTGGTGAAAGATACCTTTGTGTAAATGGTTATAAGTTCATAGTGAAAAGAGGAAAAGGGGAGAATGGATCTCGTGAAAATGCATGCAGAAAGACTGCATACAGATCAACACTCTCAACTGTCTTAACGACATAGTTTCTAAAATACCGAGAGACCACATCCACGGACCTGTGCATAACGAGGTCAAGGTAAATCTTTTCGGCTGTTGCAAAATATTGACAATTTTTAAAAGGTAAAATCAAACTCAGTCTTGAATATATTGTGTATTCCTCATTGCCTAATGTAAAGACTACATATTAATACTATGGATAGTTCAATGTATAGTTTAAACATGTTTTCTTCAAGTAATCATGACGGGATTGGCAAACAAACATAAACATGCATGTCAATGCCGCTCCATAACAATAATACAATTACATAGATAGTGATGTACACTGTCTGCAAAACATAATGTGTGCAAATCATAATGGCAATCCACAAGGGCAATATTTAAAATATTGCATGCAACTTACTCTCTGGTGTCCTCCGATCAGTTAGACGTCCCAGACACGTCAAATCAACATAAGTTATGGTTGGTTGCACGCAGGTACACTGCACTGTTACCTTTAACAAAGTTATGTGCTTAAGAATATATTAAGCCATATAATTAATAGGGCTGTAATGATGCATCAAACTATCGATGAATTGCAATTATTCCGAAAGCAATTAATCGATGGTAGAAATGAAAAATTATCGATCCATCAATAGAATGTGTGACTATCGATAGCTTAGTGATGGTTATTTATTCTTATTAAATATTTGTGTTGTTTTGATTTTTTTTATTGTTAAGGTGCAAACCTGCAGCTTCATTGAGTTTATGTTTTAACTGTTTACTCCATCTTGGTTTCAAGTTTCTTGTCAGTTATTCATAGGGGGGAGCAGAGGAAGCCCAACAGCCATTCGTATCCACCATTGTACCGCTGGGAGTAACTCAATTAGTTACATGGGAAATCTATAATCCTGTTTTGATCAAAGTGAACATTATGAACACAAACTGTGAGAAGCCGAAGTCAATTAATATTAGTATTCTGATCAAAGTATTTCTGCACAAAAAAGTAACAAACTCATAATTAGTGTTAAAATATACCACTAACCACTAATATGAAAACATCTCGTTAGTCTATGGGACGGGTCTATTACGCCACTGGGTAAAACTAGGTTTGTAATCACAGTCACGCCTGATTGATCCAAAGTTGTCTGATAATTGGCGTGTCTGACAAATGGGATGTCTAACTTATGAGAGCAAAAGCATACATGGAATTTGAGACCCCCTTCTTCATCTCGGTTAAATGTGTGTTTAGCAATAATAAATCCTAAATAAAAAAACCCAACTTGCTTATATATACAGGATGTACAGGAGGACTGCAACAGTCACAATGGATTGACATGAGAGTGACGATGAGAGCTATCGGGATAGGTTTGTATGTTGAGGTACACTATCTTCTTATAAGTTTTCATTACTATCAATGCATCCCACTAATATATGATAACATTCATGATAACAGCACTCCGTGTCCAGCTCGTTAAACGACACAATAAAAATACAATTAATATAATAGACTCACTCCCTTAAACCTCGGGCGAAGAATAGCCGTGACGGGCAGACGGGAATTACAAAATAATTGATCACAAAATATTAAAACAGAAACGTGCGAACCTGGGTAGGTACACCTCGCAAGTGTGGGGTTGCCCACGATAGAAGTTATTCAACAATGAATACTATGACGACATACCGAGTGTCACGTAGAATAAAAACACAGTTTTGATGCTTTTTTTTCCTTTGTGAGGAGGTTTGACAAGGCCCTTCGCTCCCGAGTGGTGACGTGTGACGTCCTGGGCAGGAAGTGACAGTGTATTGACTTCTCTCCTTAATTACCCAGTTGGGGCTCCCTAATTGACCTTTATTTGTTCTGAAGCAGCATGGACTATTTATTTTATTTGGAAGTGGTTATTGGCAAATGTCAATAGGATTGACAAGACATATTTCAATGCAGTTACATTTTTTTAAGCTCTCACAATACTGTTTATGTTCCAAGAATTACAAATTAACAGTAATATTTCATATTCAACAATTTCTTAATTTTGACTGTTCTGACGTGTATGTTTTGATATTATCTGTTCGTACACGCATACCATTGACGAGCCACATTTCATGGCATTACTTCTAATGTTTTAAGTGCCTAGTGACTACATATGATGAGGTAGGTGAGAGCTAAAGTAATAATTAATATGTTTATAATAAGGGATAAACCACCATACCCCAAAACATGGAAAACATATATTTTGAGTAAAAGTAATTATTCTCGCCAATGGGCCAACCTATTTTTCGCCCATGGGCGAGATTTTTTAATATCGTTCTAAGTTAGTCGAATTAAGTCAATATGAGTTGAATTTTGTTTCATGATACTTATAAACATACACTCATTCATTTACAACCTCCAAAACATGGAAAAACACATATTTTGAGTAAAAGTAAATATTCTCGCCCATGGGCCAACCTATTTTTCGCCCATGGGCGAGATTTTTTAATATCGCTCTAAGTTAGTCGAATTAAGTCAATATGAGTTGAATTTTGTTTCATGATACTTATAAACATACATTCATTCATTTACAACTTCCAAAACATGGAAAATCATATTTTGAGTAAAAGTCAATATTCTCGCCCATGGGCCAAACTATTTTTTCGCCCATGGGCGAGATTTTTTAATATCGCTCTAAAGTTAGTCGAATTAAGTCAAAATGAGTTGAATTTTGTTTCATGATACTTATAAACATACACTCATTCATTTACAACCTCCAAAACATGGAAAAACACATATTTTGAGTAAAAGTAAAATATTCTCGCCCATGGGCCAACCTATTTTTCGCCCATGGGCGAGATTTTTTTAATATCGTTCTAAGTTAGTCGAATTAAGTCAATATGAGTTGAATTTTGTTTCATGATACTTATAAACATACATTCATTCATTTACAACCTCAAAACATGGAAAAACACATATTTTGAGTAAAAGTCAATATTCTCGCCCATGGGCCAAACTGTTTTTCGCCCATGGGCGAGATTTTTTAATATCGCTCTAAGTTAGTCGAATTAAGTCAATATGAGTTGAATTTTTGTTTCATGATACTTATAAACATACATTCATTCATTTACAACCTCCAAAACATGGAAAAACATATATTTTGAGTAAAAGTAAATATTCTCGCCCATGGGCCAACCTATTTTTTCGCCCATGGGCGAGATTTTTTAATATCGTTCTAAGTTAGTCGAATTAAGTCAATATGAGTTGAATTTTGTTTCATGATACTTATAAACATACACTCATTCATTTACAACCTCCAAAACATGGAAAAACACATATTTTGAATAAAAGTCATTATTCTCGCCCATGGGCCAAACTATGTTTTCGCCCATGGGCGAGATTTTTAATATCGCTCTAAGTTAGTCGAATTAAGTCAATATGAGTTGAATTTTGTTTCATGATACTTATAAACATACATTCATTCATTTACAACTTCAAAACATGGAAAAACATATATTTTGAGTAAAAGTCAATATTCTCGCCCATGGGCCAAAATGTTTTCGCCCATGGGCGAGATTTTTAATATCGCTCTAAATTAGTCGAATTAAGTCAAAATGAGTTGAAATTTGTTGTCATGATGCTTACAAACATACACTCATTCATTTACAACCTCCAAAACATGGAAAAACACATATTTTGAGTAAAAGTAAATATTCTCGCCCATGGGCCAACCTATTTTTCGCCCATGGGCGAGATTTTTTAATATCGTTCTAAGTTAGTCGAATTAAGTCAATATGAGTTGAATTTTGTTTCATGGATACTTATAAACATACACTCATTCATTTACAACCTCCAAAACATGGAAAAACACATATTTTGAATAAAAGTCATTATTCTCGCCCATGGGCCAAAATGTTTTTCGCCCATGGGCGAGATTTTAATATCGCTCTAAGTTAGTCGAATTAAGTCAATATGAGTTGAATTTTGTTTCATGATACTTATAAACATACATTCATTCATTTTGCAACTTCAAAACATGGAAAAACATATATTTTGAGTAAAAGTCAATATTCTCGCCCATGGGCCAAAATGTTTTTCGCCCATGGGCGAGATTTTTAATATCGCTCTAAATTAGTCGAATTAAGTCAAAATGAGTTGAAATTTGTTTCATGATGCTTACAAACATACACTCATTCATTTACAACCTCAAAACATGGAAAAACACATATTTTGAGTAAAAGTCAATATTCTCGCCCATGGGCCAACCTATTTTTCGCCCATGGGCGAGATTTTTAATATCGTTCTAAGTTAGTCGAATTAAGTCAATATGAGTTGAATTTTGTTTCATGATACTTATAAACATACACTCATTCATTTACAACCTCCAAAACATGGAAAAACACATATTTTGAGTAAAAGTCAATATTCTCGCCCATGGGCCAAAATTTTCGCCCATGGGCGAGATTTTTTAATATCGCTCTAAGTTAGTCGAATTAAGTCAATATGAGTTGAAATTTTGTTTCATGATACTTATAAACATACACTCATTCATTTACAACCTCAAAACATGGAAAAACATATATTTTGAGTAAAAGTCAATATTCTCGCCCATGGGCCAAAATATTTTCGCCCATGGGCGAGATTTTTTAATATCGCTCTAAAATTAGTCGAATTAAGTCAAAATGAGTTGAATTTTGTTTCATGATACTTATAAACATACACTCATTCATTTACAACCTCCAAAACATGGAAAAACACATATTTTGAGTAAAAGTAAATATTCTCGCCCATGGGCCAACCTATTTTTCGCCCATGGGCGAGATTTTTAATATCGTTCTAAGTTAGTCGAATTAAGTCAATATGAGTTGAATTTTTGTTTCATGATACTTATAAACATACATTCATTCATTTACAACTTCAAAACATGGAAAAACACATATTTTGAGTAAAAGTAAATATTCTCGCCCATGGGCCAACCTATTTTTTCGCCCATGGGCGAGATTTTTTAATATCGTTCTAAGTTAGTCGAATTAAGTCAATATGAGTTGAATTTTGTTTCATGATACTTATAAACATACATTCATTCATTTTACAACTTCCAAAACATGGAAAAACATATATTTTGAGTAAAAGTCAATATTCTCGCCCATGGGCCAAAATGTTTTTCGCCCATGGGCGAGATTTTTTAATATCGCTCTAAATTAGTCGAATTAAGTCAAAATGAGTTGAAATTTGTTTCATGATGCTTACAAACATACACTCATTCATTTACAACCTCCAAAACATGGAAAAACACATATTTTGAGTAAAAGTAAATATTCTCGCCCATGGGCCAACCTATTTTTCGCCCATGGGCGAGATTTTTTAATATCGTTCTAAGTTAGTCGAATTAAGTCAATATGAGTTGAATTTTGTTTCATGATACTTATAAACATACACTCATTCATTTACAACCTCCAAAACATGGAAAAACACATATTTTGAATAAAAGTCATTATTCTCGCCCATGGGCCAAACTGTTTTTCGCCCATGGGCGAGATTTTTTTTAATATCGCTCTAAGTTAGTCGAATTAAGTCAATATGAGTTGAATTTTGTTTCATGATGCTTATAAACATACATTCATTCATTTACAACCTCCCAAAACATGGAAAAACATATATTTTGAGTAAAAGTCAATATTCTCGCCCATGGGCCAACCTATTTTTCGCCCATGGGCGAGATTTTTAATATCGTTCTAAGTTAGTCGAATTAAGTCAATATGAGTTGAATTTTGTTTCATGATACTTATAAACATACACTCATTCATTTACAACCTCCAAAACATGGAAAAACACATATTTTGAATAAAAGTCATTATTCTCGCCCATGGGCCAAACTGTTTTCGCCCATGGGCGAGATTTTTAATATCGCTCTAAGTTAGTCGAATTAAGTCAATATGAGTTGAATTTTGTTTCATGATACTTATAAACATACATTCATTCATTTGCAACTTCCAAAACATGGAAAAACATATATTTTGAGTAAAAGTCAATATTCTCGCCCATGGGCCAAAATGTTTTTCGCCCATGGGCGAGATTTTTTAATATCGCTCTAAATTAGTCGAATTAAGTCAAAATGAGTTGAAATTTGTTTCATGATGCTTACAAACATACACTCATTCATTTACAACCTCCAAAACATGGAAAAACATATATTTTGAGTAAAAGTCAATATTCTCGCCCATGGGCCAACCTATTTTTCGCCCATGGGCGAGATTTTTTAATATCGTTCTAAGTTAGTCGAATTAAGTCAATATGAGTTGAATTTTGTTTCATGGTACTTATAAACATACACTCATTCATTTACAACCTCCAAAACATGGAAAAACACATATTTTGAATAAAAGTCATTATTCTCGCCCATGGGCCAAAATGTTTTTCGCCCATGGGCGAGATTTTTTAATATCGCTCTAAGTTAGTCGAATTAAGTCAATATGAGTTGAATTTTGTTTCATGATACTTATAAACATACATTCATTCATTTACAACTTCCAAAACATGGAAAAACATATATTTTGAGTAAAAGTCAATATTCTCGCCCATGGGCCAAAATGTTTTTCGCCCATGGGCGAGATTTTTTAATATCGCTCTAAATTAGTCGAATTAAGTCAAAATGAGTTGAAATTTGTTTCATGATGCTTACAAACATACACTCATTCATTTACAACCTCCAAAACATGGAAAAACACATATTTTGAGTAAAAGTAAGTAAATATTCTCGCCCATGGGCCAACCTATTTTTCGCCCATGGGCGAGATTTTTTAATATCGTTCTAAGTTCGTCGAATTAAGTCAATATGAGTTGAATTTTGTTTCATGGTACTTATAAACATACACTCATTCATTTACAACCTCCAAAACATGGAAAAACACATATTTTGAATAAAAGTCATTATTCTCGCCCATGGGCCAAAATGTGTTTCGCCCATGGGCGAGATTTTTTAATATCGCTCTAAGTTAGTCGAATTAAGTCAATATGAGTTGAATTTTGTTTCATGATACTTATAAACATACATTCATTCATTTACAACTTCAAAACATGGAAAAACATATATTTTGAGTAAAGTCAATATTCTCGCCCATGGGCCAAAATGTTTTTCGCCCATGGGCGAGATTTTTTAATATCGCTCTAAATTAGTCGAATTAAGTCAAAATGAGTTGAAATTTGTTTCATGATGCTTACAAACATACACTCATTCATTTACAACCTCCAAAACATGAATTCTGATCGAAATTAAACATTCTCGCCCATGGGCCGGCCCATGGGCCACTGTTCGCCCATGGGCCTGCCCATGGGCGAGCGAGTTAAATTTAAAGTTTTCGAAAGAAAATTTTTTCGTGTTTTTTCATCCTTGGCATATATTCATAACAACTGCATGTTTAATTAGGTCAAATCCCTTGTCAGAAAGTGCCCACAGTGCGGAGAGTTTCTGGACTTTTGTGAGTCAGAATTAAATTGTGACGTGTTGGCCGTTTGCAAGGTGGTATACGACGGTACGACCCGTTAGAGTCCGCATTTCCTTCGGTCGAATGAAACTTCCGTTCAGATATCACTGGAACATAATTCAATACATAGGTGATTGAGAAAATAAATATATTTAAAATATCACCTGTGGACTTGATGATAGCTCTGATTGTGTCTGGATGGTAGACTCTGATGAGTGGATTGAAGGGCCCTATCCAGACCCGGTAGTACTTGGGGTATTTCCTCATCCATTCCTGCTCCACTGCAACGCGCTTCTCAAACAGCTTAGGGTACTGAAATATATACCTATAACCCTCATCAAGCGGTACCTCGACCATATCGTCTGTACAGAGTTACTTCCCTTAAGTGTGTTAGAACCCGTGAAGATCCGGGTTAGAATTGATCTTCAGTAACCCATGCTTGTCGTAAGATGCGACTAACGGGATCAGGTGGTCTTCGGGCTGGTTGACTGGGTTGATACATGTCATCGTATCTCAGTTGTGTAGATCGATGCTCATGCTGTTGATCACTGGATCGTATGGTCCAGACTCGGTTACTTACAGACCGCCGCCATATAGATGGAATATTGCTGAGTGCGGCGTAAAGCCAAACTCACTCACTCACTCCATAGGTGTCTCAGAAATTTGTGATCGGACATTTGAAACATCCGTTCTTATTGATTATGTGGGATATACTACTCAGTCGCTGATATAGATATAATCATTTGTGTCTTTTGGGCTTCTCCTTCTTAAATTGGATGCTGTGAATATATTTTACTTGACCACTGTCTTTCTCCCCGGCATGTATCAATGAGAGTGAGCTGTGGTTTTACGCCGTCTTTAGCAATATTCCAGCAATATCACGGCGGGGGACAATAGAAATGAGCTTCACGCATAGTACCCACTTGAGGAATCGAACCCAGGCCTCCGACATTACGAGCGAACGCGTTAACCACTAGGCTACCCCACCGCCTCATCCTATTTATAGAACACTCATGGCACTGGGACAGAACAGATTCCCAGCTGATAGGGTGTATTCATGGACAGGGACGTGAGCTGATAATTATGCGCGCACGCTCATGATTAGTGCTCACTAAAGCTTAGTCTCTGAATATGTATTTTTTGATAGTAACAAACAAGCCCATTTAAATTGAAAAGGAGCCCCAGGGAGACCAGAGAACCTGAGGAAATCTAGACTTGCTTTATTAGGGCTTTAGCCCTGCAGAGAGGGTTTGGCAGTAGGGAAAATAATGTGGTTCAGGGACTGTGAGACAGACTAGCTCATCATTTGTCTGACCTAGCCCCAAAAGGTCAAAGGTCGTCGTGACACAGCTTGACTTGCATTGACAGCTGGGTAAAAATAGGACATTTGAATGGTCGAAGCAACCGAACAGTTTATCTCAATATATTGCAAAACATATATAATTCACCTACAATTAACTATTCTCTGTTTACATGTCCACGGACTCGGATGCTTTTATGATCATTTACTAATGATATTTGTGCAAAGCCCAGTTCGTGCAGTGAGTGAGTTTGGTTTTGCGCCGCATTTAACAATATCCCAGCAATATCACGGCGGGGCACCAGAAATGGGCTTCACACAATGTACCCATGTGGGGTATCGAACCTGGTCTTCGGTGTGATGGGCGATAGCTGTAACTACAAGGCTACCCCACAGCCCCGGAATATTATAAAATGTACCGTGTTGACAGTGATGACCAGTGTCTGCAGCAGATAACGTTGTAGAACACGTTGCAACAGTAAACAACGCATCAACTGCAGTTGTGGCAGAAGTACTCGTAAAAATATCCATCTGTACATAATTTTAGGCGACTCACCAAATGCAGGTTGCCTGTCCTCCAGGAGAAGTCCTTGACCCCCTGACAGTTGTTGAAGAATCTGTAGAGACGCCGATACCAGATCAGGAACTTGATGATGCGGTATATCACGTACAGGAGAACAGATGTTCCTACAGACTTGACAACAGATTTGCGATTGAGACGAGATACAAGCTCCAGTGGGCCCATGTTTGTAAACGTCTCTCGCCCACAGCAGGCCCCGCTCCAAAGATTAAGCGTGTCGCTGGTTGACCTGTTTAAAAGGCTGACTCACTGACTGCGACCTCTTTCGAATGTGGGGTCTTATTCTAGAGGCATGTGCTTCGCAAGGCATGTGCTCCGTTTTAACAGGTGACGAAAGCACTTTGCGCTTTAATATGGAAAGCAGGCCTTTTATATCCTTCATGCTTCGGTGTGTCCCAGTTATTCACCTGTCACCAATCGGGTTCAACAAGGGTGTACACCCTCGATCTCGTGTTTCAGTCACGTGTATATGCTAGACCAAATACCCGTAAATTAGAGTTGCTCTACTGCATTCTATGCTTGTCGTAAGAGATCGGGTGGTCAGGTTCGCTGACTTGGTTGACAGATGTCATTGTATCCCAATTGCATAGATCGATGCTCATGCTGTTGGTCACTGGATTGTCTGATTCAGACACGATTATTTACAGACCGCCGTCATATAGCTGGATGCGGTGTTCAGTGAACAAACAAACAAAATCCTGCACGCCAGACAGATTTAAGAACTAATAATATTCTGCACTCACGGGCTTAAAATCATTCAGACAATTGTTCGTGCACTTCTAAGCTGTAAATACCTTCTCAGCTGTAAATGAGCTGAATTCAATGAATGAGTGAGTTTAGTTTTACGCCGCACTCAGCAATATTCCTTCTATATGGCGGCGGTCTGTAATTAGTTGGATCTGGAACAGACAATCCAGGGATCAACAGCATGGACATCAATCTACGCAAATGAGATTCGATGACATGTGGCAACACAGTCAGCGAGTCTGACCACCCGATCCCGTTAGTCGCCTCTTACGACAAGCATGGGTTACTGAAGATCAAGTCTAACCCGGATCTTCACGGGTTTGAATTCAATGAAGACATTCCTATTGTCATTGACCGGACACTCCGTGATAACACTGTCATTCTGATTTGAAACACTAAACGCACTCACTCTCCAATAAAACAGCCTTAATACGTCAGTCTGAAAATAACCGTATCTGGATCAGCAATCTAGAGACTGACATCATGAACACAATTGGATATTCTATCATACCAGTTCTACCATGGTTCTCACGAGCAGATAACATGTATTGATAGAAAGATTTCAGTTATACATTGGTTACCATTGTTTCCATCTTATAAATAATCGTGTGACAAATCCTTATGAATTAATCATAATTATATATTTAAGTCATTATATTTGCAGAGTTAAGTCAGTTTGTCGCAAAAGGATCCTTGAATTCGAATCCTATATTTGCCCTGATTCAGATGCTTGGTTTGCATGCACCATGGCTTTGCTCGTTCCACCAAAGCGGTTAACGGTGGACTAGAACCTATGATCTGAGCCTCCTACAAGCAGAAACTAACACGCCATAATTTGACTCAAATACCGTATTAAATTCAATTTGACAAGTGACAAGTTTATTAGTATTTGGGGCCACGTGACCCATATTACTAATACATAATAACTGCACAAAGTGCACCTACCGGTATATCATTCATTCACAAAAAATATCAACCGGGCAAGTTTCTTTTCAAATACAACGACAAAGATTTGATAAGTTTTGTGTCAGTGGATGCTAGCAGTTGATACATTTTTGAAGCAGACGGATTCTTATGATAATATTCAGGTAAAACTGTTGTCTGCTTATCTTATAGTAAGGGCAAATAAATCAAAAGTGAAATTCGTCTTCAATACAGCCCAGGAGACATTCGGTACATAGTAACGCATTTGGGTTATCATAACATTTAAATCTATCTAACTGAACTTTCAATTAATGAGATGCACAGCGAAACTTACAATATACCCTCAACAGGTCTTTTTCGGGAAACAATTCAAGAATATACTTCTCAACATCCAAAAGAGATTTATAACCACTGTAATGTTTTAGAAATGATGACCTTAAGATCTTACAATGCCAATTTTGGAATTGTATGTCTCTACAGCTTTGTGAAAACAAATTCATGAAAACGTTAATACTACCGCAATCTTGAGTGAACCATACGTACGAAACGCCAGTTTCAAACAATAATATTTGAATGCCAGAAACCCAACATACTTTATCCTGTTCATCAAAATGTTTCAGCATTTCATAACTAGCCTTTGATACCTTGATCTATCCATTCGAGTAAGTCTGCACCAGTAGCTCATACAACGACTATAATAATTAACACACAAATAACTTCTGCCTGTATCACCAAGAATTGCAGTGCTTGATGTTCTTCTGGAGACCCCCAGACACTTCTTTAAAATATCAGTTTGAACCGTTTCTTTTGACTGCCTGAATGCATGGCCCCATATCTCTGAGTCGTATAAGAGGATTGGAGAAACTTTTGAATCAAATATTTTAGTTACAGAATTAAATGGTAACGAGGGGAGATATGTCTATAATCTGTAAACAGGAAACAGCGCCTTCTTGGCCTGAATAGCCAGAGTTTCACACGCCCTGGACCAAATCAATCTTTAGGAAAATATGAGTCCTAAATATTTATAATACGAAACACACTTCAATTCTGTACCAGCATAAAACCACCGCTCTGTCCTTTTTAATGGGCCACCATTTCTAAATGTTACTACATTTGACTTATCCAAATTAACTTCAAAGCCCCATTTAATACAAGCTTTCTCAAGAAAGTCTAATTTCCTTTGTAATCCTAAAATTGTATCATCGACCAAAGCAAGATCATCGGCAAATAAAAGTAACACAAATTTCAAGTTTTCTTGGACAAATATCCCCCTCAACTCGCTCTGTTCAAATTCTGCCACTAGCCCGTCAATAAAGAGGATAAAGAGAACTGGGCTTAACATGCATCCCTGTCGAACACCAGCAGAAGTACTAAAATATCTGTTCTACCTTCTTTCGCCTTGACACAAGCCTTGACCTTTGAGTACATATCGTAAGAACATTAAATAATTTGCCACCTATACCCCTTTTATTAAGAACATACGTAAGCTTTGGTCGATTTACTAAATCAAAGGCTTTGCGGAAGTCGATGAAGACTACATAAAAACGATGTTTTGGTTTCTCAAATATTTCTGACATAGTGCTTGTAAAGTAAATATGTTATCAACTGTAGAATAATTACTTCTAAAGCCAGCTTGCGATTAATAAATAATACCATTTATTTCGATCCACTTCAATTCAATTTATGTACTCAGTTAAATCCGCTTCGAAATACACAATGCCATTTTAGAAAGTTGTCAAATGTAACGGATGTTATATTTGGGATTACACTTTCTTAGTAAAGTACAGATTTCAGTTCTTTTTGGGTTGAGTCCCATCCGGATTCGAACCCACACCCTCAGAGTCAGGCACCTAATCGCCAGCACACAAAGTCAGACGCCTAGACCGCTCAGCCACCGCGGCTTCCACAAAATGGAAGTCGGACTACTGGTAGTCTAGACTGCGGGCTTTGTGTACCCCTCTGATAAGTACTATTTGGCACGGCTCCCACGGCTTAAAGCTATGAAAGCCGTACTGTACTTTACTAAGAAAGTGTAATTCCAAATATGACATATGTTACATTTGACCACTTTCTAAATGGCAATTTGTATTCACACACGACAGTTAGATCAAGGTTTTGTGGTGATACATTTCACGTAACGTATCTGTTCATTTCAACAACGGCAATAATAGGCTGGACAACAGCATTAAGTTTTATATATTTTATGATGATGGAATAAAGAAACACTAAGGCAAATGAAACGTGCAAGAAAACGCTGTTCAAATGCTCATTAATCCGTGAATACGCAACAAGTTTCGACAGGCTTTCGACAATGATTTGCTTGTTTGTTGTTTAATGCAATATTCATTGTTATTTAAAGCAATGTTCATCTTCAATAAATGCATCTTAATAATATAATAATAAATGGATATTTCTTATGCGCCATAGTCCATCCAGAGCATGCTCAAAGCGCTACATATAAAAAGAGTCACTAGAGTTCAAGAGGAAGATATGACAATTAGCCAAAATTAACCGTGAGAATATTTCGCAGTTATAGGTTGTAGACCTTTTTTGAAGAGGAAGGTTTTGAGTCCCGATTTGAATGCTTCTAGGGATGAAGCATTTTTTATGGGAGTAGGAAGACTGTTCCATAGGGTTGGTGCTGCAAATATGAATGACCTATGGCCAAAGTGTTTGAGACGAACTTGGGGAACTGAGAGAAGATGTTGATTCTGAGATCGGAGAGAACGGGCAGGCATATATGTTGACAACATCTCAGAGAGGTATGGAGGAGCTAGGCCGTGTTTGCAGCGGAAAACAAGAGTGCAGATCTTGAAATGAATTCTTGCTTCAACCGGCAGCCAATGCAGACTCTGGAGGATTGGGGTTATGTGAGTCCATTTGGATGTTTTAGTGACAACTCTGGCGGCAGCATTCTGGAAGTTTTGAAGTCTGAAGAGAAGATCATTGGAGATTCCAAACAGTAGGCTATTGCAATAGTCAATCCTGGAGAGAGAACAAGTGACTGAGTGAAAACTTTAGCAGCATCTGTGGTTACAAGATGGCGGATGTTACCAATAGAGTGGAGATGGAAGTAGCCTACTCTACAGAGATGGTTGACATGTTGCTCCATGGTGAGACAAGGATCAAGATAAACACCTAGGTTTTTTACACTGGATGAAAGTGGGATATCTGAGTTGGCTACTGTGATGTCCGTAGAGTTTATCCTTTTCAGACGTTGCGATGTGCCAATCAACATAGCCTCAGTCTTATCATCATTGAGCTTCAGCTCATTTGTCATCATCCATGAACTAATTGCCTTCGTGCACTGACTCACTCTTGATCTGGCTATTTGTACATCCTCTGGTTTGAAGGAATCCATCAATTGGAGGTCGTCTGCCAATGCGTGGTGATTCAGATCAAAGTTATCAATGACCTTCTCCAAAGGGTTTGTGTATAACACAAAGAGAAGCGGCCCAAGGACTGAGCCCTGGGGTACACCACACTCTAGGATCGTTGACTCAGACATGCTTTCAGAGACAAGAACTGACTGACTCCTCATGCTCAGATAGGAACGGAACCAGGCCAATGCATCCCCTTGTATGTTATAGTCATCCTGATGACGGCTAAGGAGCTTCTGATGGTTGACCGTGTCGAACGCCGCTGAGAAATCAAGCAAGAGGAGAAGTGACACATTACCCAAGTCCGCATGGCATCTCAGGTTATTCAGAATTTGAAGTAAGGCGGTCTCAGTACTGTGCCTAGGACGATAGGCTGATTGGAATCTGTTCAGAAAATCATTTGAAGAGAGATAGGATCTGAGTCTGACATCAACTGCACGTTCAAGGATCTTGGAAAGGAAAGAAAGGTTGGAGACAGGTCTGTAATTCTTGAGAGTATTGATATCCAAATTGTCTTTCTTAAGTAATGGCTTTACCACAGCTTGCTTGAACACCTCTGGAAAGACACCATTAACTAAGCTCAAGTTGATCAGTTTCGTGATAACTGGCAAAAGAGTCTCCAAAAAAGTCATCAAGGAGACGAGTTGGCATCGGATCGAGAAGACACAATGTCTTTTTTGACCGTTTGATGAGTGCAGCTATCTCACCCTCAGTGAAAGAATCAAAGGTGTCCAGGCAGATCCTATCATCGGGATCTTGGCAAAATAGTGAGTGAGTTTAGTTTTACGCCGCTTGCAGCAATATTCCACCAATATCACGGCGGGGGACACCAGAAAAGGCAATCGAACCCGGGTCTTCGGCGTGACGAGCGAACACCTTAACCATTAGGATACCCTACCATTCATCTTGGCAATAGAAAGGGAAAAATAGTAGACACTGATGTACTTTGCTTGTCCAGATGTAAACAAACATTTTAAAATTCGTCAGCGTTGTCGTTGAGATAAACTTGTTTCGACACCCCTCCTCGGCTAGGACATTGTGGCTTGAATGAATGCATGTGGAAGTATTATAGATAAAGACATTTCTCCTCAACGTGAATACTACCCAGACTTACACTGCCCAGAAACGGTTCAGCACTATCTCGTGGAATGTCCAACGCACGAAAAACAATAGGCTCTCAAATTAACTGTCCTTAACAAAACCAAAAACATTTTTACAATTAACACAATACTCGGGGATAATGTATCGTATGTTTGCATACAAGAGTCGTGTTAACTTGCTCATTCAAACGTGGACGTATGGCATAATTTAACTGAATATAAATGTAACAGTTTGTTAGTGCTGGGCGCATATAGGCCTTTTTCAGACCCAAGGTGCCCCTAAAACCTTCCCTATCTACCTCGAATGCTGTAAACGAGTTGCACACCTTGAGTTCGTGGAAAGGGACTCCTCGAAAAGTTGTGAAATGTCGACATCAAACATGCCATTGAACTGCCGAAATAATACTTGCCATGAAAGAAAGTTGGGGTTTTGAAGGTTGAAGTCATCTCTCTTCACATAAAGACGTGTGGAGACCTTCATGCGTGTTTCTGAAGAGATGATATGGTCTCATTTGTCTCCATTACGTTTAGTTCAGAAGGTTAAATCAGGTTCAGAAGGTTAAATTGGTTATGTTGGTTATTGAACGATATCCGTTTATCGTATTTCTAACACTTCCACGTCTTAGCGAGATGTACTTGCTTTGAATTAGAAACAGATCAGCAAAGTGGGGATTACAATTGATGCCAAAGGATTTCCTTCTCCATGCCTCAAAATTTTATCCAAAATATTTATTATTTCACTTAAATACTTTCAGTGAGGTCCAGCTTTCCAATCTGTTTCTATATAAAATGACATATGTTTTCGTTTTAGCATATACTACTTGCACTTTGCTAAGGATCACAAAAATCACAACTTTACTTAAAAGTAGATTTATAATGTGAAATTGTATCCATTTAAAACTGGATAAATAGTGATATGGTAACCCCTCAACAGCCACTATAATCTAACCTTATGCACTTGATACATGAGTAACCATAAAAATGGTTTTCATGGCACCAACCAACTATTTTGCAAATCATGGAGCGAGTCATTGACAAGTACACAACACCTGTGAATAGCAGGTATGGGATCCACGAGATGCAATGACATACTGAAACCTAAGATCCTTGCTTACAATAAGCTAAGATATTTAAACCAAATTTGACACCACATCATAGTTTTCTGTTGAATCAATGATTTGATCCTTAGCAAAGAGTGAATAGTATATATTAGCGTGTGTTTATGCTTGCTCCGTCGCTCAAAACAAATCTCTTTCCCTTTCGTGTCGCAGCACATGTTCAGGTGAAGTGTCATGTGCCATGTTCGTGTCGCAGCACATGTTCAGGTGAAGTGTCATGTGCCATGTTCGTGTCGCAGCACATGTTCAGGTGAAGTGTCATGTGCCATGTCGATTATAGACTAAGTGATGAAAGTCAAATTATGCAGAGTAAGATGTATATTACTCAAATTGTGGTATTGTGTGGTTATTTCCATAACCCCAAAAGAAGTGCAACCCTTTGGACTGGGAAAATATAATCTCACCATAATCTGAAAAGAAGAATCCGCAAACGGTTTAGTCCTTCAAACGACAGCATATGTTATATTTGGGATTACACTTTCTCAGTGGAAGCTCCGTTGGCTGAGTAGGTTAGATCGCTGACATTGTGTGCTGGCGATTAGATGCTTGACTCTGAGAGAGGGTTCAAATCCCGGATGGACTCAACCTAATAAAAGCACTAGAATATATACTTTACAGAGAAAGTGTAATTCCAAATATAGCATATGTTACATTTGACCGTTTTCTAATGGCAATTTCTATTTACAAACGACAGTAAAATCGAGGTTTGGTGGTGATACATTTCACGAAACGTATCTGTTTATTTCAACGACGATAATCATAGACTGGACAACAGCATTCAATGTTATATATTTTATGATGGTTGCTTAAAGGAACATGATTGAATTAAATGAAACATGCAAGCAAACGCTGAACATTGTTCAAAATGCTCATTAATTCCTGAATACGCGACCAGGCTTTCAACAATGATTCCTTTGTTTGTTGTTTAATGCTGCGCTCAGCAATATTTCATCTATGTGGCGACGGCATGTGAGTGTAGACCAGACAATCCAGTGATCGATAGCATGGGCATCGATCTAGGCAGTTGGGATACGACATGCGTCAACGAAACATATTATTATTCAAAACAATTCAGTGTTGATCCAGAACGTGAATCATAATCCATGGTGGTCACGGAAATGAATACCTGGTGTTCCTGATTTTCAGTGTGCTATTCAAATGGTTTTCATAGGTATTTTGCCGTTAAGCATAATGGAATGTGTGTCCTAGGACTGTATGTTATCTTGAATGGGCGTGCCTTCTGTGATACACTGGAATGTTCAGTGTCTGTGTCTAGCGAACACCCACAGTCCTTCAGTAGACTTCATCACACCGGCATTCCTTCGTTCCACTTTGTGCCTTGTATCTACCTCTAACTTGTATCTGAAATACGAAAACATATTTAAATTTTATTTATAAAACAAACTTAAGTTTTCTCAATGACAACACTCTTATTCAAAGATTCTGTGCACTTTACGTCAAGAGAGAACGATTTCTTGAATACCTGTGAAGTATCCTTGCCAGCATAATCTTTTCCTCGTTCATGGCAAAATGTTGTCCGATACAGTTTCTGAAAAAAAGTGCAATGATCAATCTCGTATTCTCATATAACCTGACTATATCCGTTAGATGTCCATCGGAAGATAAATATCACGAATTTATCAGCGTGCTGATTAATGATGTGACTACAGTTTGCATATATTTTGGATACATACAGCTTTCTCGTGTTCTTACAAACTTAAATACGATTCATGCGCCTGAAGATGCAGGGATGGCTTACAGCACGTTTTGATACTGTTATCAGAATGCTAAAACATATTTCTTAATCTTTTGGGGCGGTAGGTTAGCCCAACGGTTAAAGCTTTGCCTCGCCACACCGGAAACCGGGGCTTGATTCACTTCATGGGTACAATGCGTGAAGACATTTTCTGGAAAATCTAACAAAGGGTCTGTCCATTTTTTTCCAAACGTGGTTTAGGTTCTATTTGTAATCAGTTTACTGATCCAACATGATGAAGCACAGTATTGTAAGATATTTGACAAACTTGAAATTCCAGATTCAAAGTGTATTACTTCTGTGGCACGTCAATGTGTCTGTATGCGTCTGTCTGTGTATATATATATGTACAGAAAAGATTATGGATCGATGAACTATATCGTAAACACAAGCTTAAGGTTATCGTAAAGTTGTGGACAGTTAAGGTCTATTATTAAATGTGCAGTAGTTCTATTGGTTGCTAGAGAACATGGAGGATTACCTCGGGCCAGCGGAGAAGGGGATGTATGCGTAGCTGTCCTTCTTCTGGATGTTCTCGGGTAGAAACCGATCAGGGTCATACACATCCGGGTCCTCCCACACTTCCGGGTTGTGATGGACATGCCATATCCCCACTGCAATGTGGGTTCCTACTGGAAAGACCTTCCCGTCGATGTTCATAGGATGTTCCAGTTGCCGACTGATGAACGGAGCAGGCGAGTGGAACCTCATTCCTTCCTTCAGACATCGTGTCAGATACTCCATCTTGGGGATGTCATCCCTAATTAATAAAATATACATGTTGTTGCATGAACGTTCCCGTTACACACAATCCATCAATCATATCAGTTTGGAGGATTGATCTACAAATTGGGATCTAGTTGGGGATTTCGAACAAAACAGGGCGGATATGTCATACCAGGGGATGTGTCATTCCAGTTGATATTCATTTCCAGAAGATGTTTACCTCTACTTGTGTTCGATACCATGTGCGATGCCTTACCGGGTGATTCACACGGTCATGAGATGTACCCTTCTTGTTGCGCTCCCTACCGATTGATATGCTCTTATATAGGATGTGCCCAGGCATGTGATGTGCTCTCCCAGAATATAAGCCCCAACAAATCATGTGCCCTATCTGAGAATGTGCTCTACCCGGGAATGTATATCAGGTGCCCAGCCAGATGCTCTACCATGTCAACTGCCCTGCTGGGTAAAGTGCTCTACCAGGTGAAGTGCCCTACCATGTAATCTGCCCTACCAGGTGATGTGCTCTACCAGGTAATGTACTCTAACAGGTAATGTGCCCTACCAGGCGATGTGCCCTACCAGGTGATGTGCTCTACCAGGTGGTGTGCTCTACCAGGTAATGTGCCCTACCAGGTGATGTGCTCTACCAGGTGATGTGTTCTACCAGGTGATGTGCCCTACCAGGTGATGTGCTTGGATTCTGATATGTGTCCTTCCTGTTGTGTTCCCTAACAAATGATATGTTCGTATATGTGACATGCCCAATCAAGTGATGTGCCCTATCTCAGGATGTGCCCTACCATGGAATGTACATCAAGTGCCCAACCAGGTGATGTGCTCTACCAGGTGATGTTTCCTACGATGTGATGTTCTCTAACATGTGATGTTCCGTACCAGGTTATCTACCCAACCGTGTGATGTGCCCTACTATGTGATGTGCCCTACCAGGTGATGTGCTTGGACTCTCTTCCGTCCAGCAATGTGTCCAGTTCCTTCTGGATTCTGGTCTGGAACTCAGGTTTGGAGGTTATGGTGAACAGCGTCCATGATATCCCACTTGCTGTCGTGTCGTGACCTTTGTAACAAAATACGCATGAAGAGATCTACTTTAAGCAAGCACGCATGCAGGCAGCCACACAGATGAAGGTTTCGAAATTTTCATGTTGGTGGAGTGAAAACCCCCGTCAGTTGCAAGATAGTGTGTCAGGTAACGATACGCAGTTTTTGTATTTACAGCAATAACGAAGCGGAAGACAGTGACATCAACGCATTTGCAGACATCAACAATTCCTGGTTCAGATTTCCGTTCCAACATTTCAAGATACTCATGCCACAAGTGAACCATTTCCGTTTAAACCTATAGAGAGAACAATGGTACAGAAAGGCACCAGATCTGGATCTACAAGGAAAGTACATGGGTATTTAGACGAGGAAACATCAAGAAAATGATCAGTGGGAAATAAACAATATATTACTTAAATGTAATGTTACAGAGCTAACATGCTACTGCTTGCAAAACTTGTTTTCATCAATAGTTAAAGGGCAACTACTCTGTCCCTGTTGGAGTATTGGTAACGACTCGTGCCACAGACAACAGCTCGCCTGATTAGTGGCCGTACCTCCAAGTAGAAACGTGTCCACTTCATTCCTGATCTCTAGCGGGGTGAGGCCCTTGCCATCAGCATCTCTGGCACTGAGCAGGACGTCCAGGAAGTCGAGGTAGCGGGTTTTTGGGGGTCCATCTCTCTCCTACACATAATTCAGTGTTACATGCCACACAATACATAAAAATATGTTACACACAAAAGAAACGCTTATATTTAAATATATAATACACTCATTTACACGTACTGCAAGTTTGCATCATCAGACCAATGTTACATACTTGTCACACAATTATACAGACACTCATGACAATGGTACAGACACAGAACACGTTTGCATACATTGTTGCACAAAGAGACCCCGTGTAATGTTACACACATAGTGCAGTTGTACACACAAGGGAAATGCCAAGCACAATACAACGCAATTTTATACACACAATACAATATTACTCAGAGCATATTGTTGCACACAGTCATAGTAATATACACAGTGCAATGTTACTCTCAGTATTACCGGTATGTAACTCTCAGTACAATGTTACCAACGGAGTACAATGCTACACAGTACAATGGTGCACATATGCAATATATTATTTTGGAAAACTCTTGCATCACTAAGGGTAGTTATGTTAAATGAATGGTTTTTAGTAAGACACTCACCAAGGTCTGTCGCCTCTTCTCGATGATGTCTTCCGCCCAGCGATGTACAAAGTCACACTGCTTCTTAAACTTCTTCCCGACGGACGAGTTGAAGAAGATAAAGTCAGGGAAATGCCATGGGGTGCTGAAAATATAGTTATCACCATCCATATTCCCGACAGTATTAGTTCTACAAGTTCAAGCAAAAACCTTCAAAATACGTCATATTTAATATGATATTTGTGTTAATAACGGCATTCCTACAATAAAATATACTTCGAATAATGCTGTCTTTCCGTTGTCAGATGCACTGAATGCAATACGCTGAAAGCACAATGAAGTATTGCAGGCACTTTTTAGATAGTTTTAAGAATATGGACCTAAAGAATCGTTTTTTTAATCCACGTGATATCTGCATAGGTAATTGCTTATATGATCTATTCAGATCCAGTATGAGCTCAATCAGATTTTATGCCGAACACGTGTATGATTAATAGTTGTGTGGAAAAATAACCTTAAAACTGGATTCACCAAGATTGAAGTATTGGTACCCGATCCACTGCCTGAACACGATATGGGAGGATTGTAGGACAAACATCCCTGTGGACAAAAGCCCCCTAGGGCAAAAAACCCTAGGACAAAAACCCATAAGGACTAAACACCCAAATGAGGTCCTTTGGACAAAACCCCCAACCATGTTTTAACTGCTATTATTAAGGGTGAAACTTTAGTAATGATGAGGATTAACTGACTTCAAGAGTATTTAAAGTTTAATTAATCAACTTAGTATTTAGATATGTACACATTATAAAGTCGTTCAACTCACTGTCATATTACAACTGGTATACGTATGTGCTCCATAAACTAAGCAGGCAGTAGCATTCTAGCATGGAGATATTGAAGAACAATAAGGGTAAGTTAAGTTAAGCTAAAGGTTATGTTGTCCAGGGGTTCCAGAGAGACGAGTGCTTAGTGTCAACACTCCTCTACCAGTATGCCCGAGGAGTACGTCCACTCAAGAGAGCAATGGAATCAAGAGACCACAGGGCTGCAATGTTGTTGAACCTATGGTCAGGTCGAAGAGATGCTAAGATCTCCATTGAAGACTTTCTAATCGGTGTAGGATATAACATCAGGTTGCGTTGAGAGGCAAATTAGTGCTCAAATTGGGATGTACCCAGTTTATGATAGTGCTCATTGTTGCTCATAATGTATATGATGTCGGCTAAATAGAATATTTGAATAATAAACAATCTTCATCATTCATTTGGAGCTTTTAGTTTTTTGTCATTATTGGACTTTGTTTTTGTCCAAGGTTTTTTTGTCCACACACCGCCTGAACACAAGTCAAGCTAAGCCAAATATACATGTTTCTCGTCCCATAACAGTTGTAAAACCTGACTGGGAAGATTGGGCGTTTACTTAGTCTAGGTCTGTATTAAATTTATACTGAGGTATTCTCTCATACTTACAGGGCTCGATCGGTAGCCATGGCGAATAAATCATTCACTGCACTTACATACGGGTGTGTTTGCCTGAAAAACAATATTCAGCTGTGTAAGTCAACAGTTTTTTCACAGTGTGTTTCTCAAATAAGGATTAATTGTTAATTTTATATTTGAATATATCATCTGAGGAAAACTATGGTTTTGTTTGTAACATGCGGGTATTACAGCGATGTACAAAGTCACACTGCTTCTTAAACGTCTTCCCAAAGGACGAGTTGTAAAATATGATAATTCCCCACACTTTCCTATGGTGCTATATGTGTAATTCCCCGCTCTTCAAATGTCCCTGTCTGTCAATCACCACACTTACCCATGGTGCTGTCTGCCAGATCCGCCGTATTCGACCATGTTAGACATCAAATCCCCGTACTCACCCCTGTTGTCATATATCAAATTCCCCGTACTCACCCCTGTTGTCATGTATCAAATTCTCCATACTCACCCCTGTTGTCATATATCAAATTCTCCGTACTCACCCTGTTGTCATATATCAAATTCTCAGTACTCACCCTGTTGTCATATATCAAATTCCCTGTACTCACCCTGTTGTCATGTATCAAATTCCCCGTACTCCCCTGTTGTCATATAACAAATTCCCTGTACTCACCCTGTTGTCATATATCTAATTCCCGTACTCACCCTGTTGTCATATATCAAATTCCCTGTACTCACCCTGTTGTCATATACCAAATTCTCCATACTCACCCATGTAGTCATATACCAAATTCTCCGTACTCACCCCTGTTGTCATATATCAAATTCCCCGTACTCACCCCTGTTGTCATATATCAAATTCCCTGTACTCACCCTGTTGTCATATATCTAATTCCCCGTACTCACCCCTGTTGTCATGTATCAAATTCCCCGTACTCACCCCTGTTGTCATATATCAAATTCCCCGTACTCACCCCTGTTGTCATATATCAAATTCCCTGTACTCACCCCTGTTGTCATGTATCAAATTCCCCGTACTCACCCCTGTTGTCATATATCAAATTCCCCGTACTCACCCCTGTTATCATATATCAAATTCCCCTGTACTCACCCTGTTGTCATGTATCAAATTCCCCGTACTCACCCCTGTTGCTGTATGTTTTCCTTGACCGACATGGCGCATCTCAACAGGATGTCAAGTGTACACAGACCGACCATGTTGAACAACTCGAAACTGGTGCCTTCCTCAACGTGTTTATCGATCTTCTCCTGTTAACCAAATGTTGATATGTAAGATACTCACAACAGGTCACACACCAGGTAACCACATGGAGAATCGAACCTGGGTCTTCAGTGTGACAAGCTTCAACCACTAGGCTAACCCTTTTCCCAGATCTGATAAAACCATCGTCACTTAATGCATAGTGCAAAGTTTATATCCTTATAGTATTTATAACGTCCATTTTCAAGACAAATAACCTTCAGGGTAAGACGAGATTCTCAAATTGCTAAGATACTTAAGAATAACCCCCAAAAAAACAAAACAAAACAAAAAACCCAAAAACAACACAGTAATGAAAGGAAGGGGTCTCGTTTTGAGAGTCCTCTGTGCCATTTCATTAAATTAAAACTTTAAATTTGACAGCTTACACATGCATATGGTAGTTTAGACCAAAAGAGTGTATTAATTATCATCGCACGTGATTACCAATACCGCACGTTGGATATCACGGCAAATATGGGAACATGAAGTTAGAAACGGATTGGGGATTGGGAATTGGGGATTGGGTATTTTTTCACATTTGGGATTCGAATCCCGAATCTGAATATTCTTTTCGAGATTCGAATCCCGAATCTGAACAAAATATATTCAGATTCGGGATTCAAAATCGAAACCCGAATGTTTAAAGAAACTCAGATTTAAGGTCCAAATATCGAAAACTGCAGTTGGATGTTTATGGTTTTACAATGAGCACCCAGTACATTAGAAGGGGGATGACATATAAGAGTTCAAATGCCAAATGCCGAGTGTCGAATCTGCAAACATACCGAATCTGAAAAAAATATTCAGATTCGGGATTCAAGTCCCGAAACCCGAATGTTTAAAGAAACTCAGATTTGAGGTCGAAATTTGTATCCAACTTCATGTTGCTGGCAAATATCACAAACAGACAAATCTATTCATCTGATGGTCAATAGGTGTGTACGAAATCGAACCGAGTAGCTCATTTGATCCGCGAGGCATGTTCATTGATCATACAATATTTTTTCACTTCTTTATGTGGCGTTTAGATGCTGGATTAATAAACAGGAACGATTGTTATGGATAGACAACTTTTGTATTGGAACGGGTTTCTTGATAACGGTGTTAACATCTACACCGAATCGTCGCTTACATTGCTATAAAGAAGTTGTCTATCCATAAAAAATCGTTGCTGTTCGAATTTTGTTTGATTGTTAACGTTGGCATGCTATATCATGCGGGAAGAATACTGTTATCATATAACCACGAATCTAAATGGAACCAGGTGGCGTCAACGTTGAATTTCTAGTAAATCTGAAATTTAATATTAAAATTTCTTCATGTTTCACCTGTCAATGTACGGGACATAAATAGAAGCGTTCATGCAAATGAATACTTTATTAAGTTTTAGAACTAGCTTTATCTTCATACTTAACACTACAAACGGTATCAAAACCATTTTCGTATGATTTTAGCTGTGCTTTTGCTATGACTCAACATTTATTCTCATTTCATTCGATAGACATTCGACGCATCGATGTCATTAAAACCAGATATTTGCAGATGACAAGACTTTTTCAAGCAAGATGCTTGAAAACGGTATAATAATCTATTCCGAAACGTCGCCATTGTTAAAATAAAGAAGTTGATCATCCATAAAATCTTGTCATCTCTATACCACCAACTTCTAGAATGCCACTCAAACAAATTCGATATTTGCACTAATGCAATAGTACATACATTGAGACCCGATAACCTATAAATGAACCAATCAGCTGCCAGCTTACTAAAGTGATTTGGCTTTATCCGTTTGTAAGTTTTGATAAAAATCACTACAGAAACACTATACCCTCGATAGTGTTTGGGTGTACATGCGGGTGTCAGTGAGGGTGGTTTAACTCGCTTCTACCAATGATCCAATCACATCACCGTGTGTCAGCTTCTTGGAGGAAAGTCCCGAAAGATTCACGTCTGAGATCGGTTACCACTTTCGTGAAATATGGGTATGATGGTAACAAAAGTAGGAAGATATACCGGAATTCGAACCAGGTTCCTTATGTGTCCAAGGGGCGCAATACTGCATGGTGAATTACAATGCCTTATATGACTTTACCTCAGAAACAAGGAGTAAACCCTATTCTAAATTATGTCTTATAAACATCTGGGACACCATCCCATAGCTGCAACCTTTGAACTTTGGGGGTGACATGTACAGTCAAGTACTCAACTGACCAGCATGGTGTCAATGGCGTTGTTGGAGACGTCGACGTAGGTTTTGAGGATGTCGAAGTGGAAGGCGGGAGTAAGGAGGCTACGAGATCTGTACCAGCGTTGACCCCTAGCAGTCAGGAGACCATCCCCAAGCCAGGGTAGTAACGTTGCATATGCTCCTCCAAATCCCGTTGATTTAGGTTCTACAGTACATTTGTAACCAGAGGGTCAAGATGCTCTGAACGTGTTTCTTTGATAATGAAATTACACTTAAAAAAAAAAATTCTACCCTTTCTTAACCGAAACACACCTGCAACCATTAGTAAACCACCAAAACTTTGTGATTTTGCAGCGGCACTTGTCGATAAGCATCATTTCCATCTACTTTCAATCAATAATCAGTAACATTAACTCTCATCATCCATTTCAGATATCGTTGGAACGTATATCAAAACCCGACAAATGAGTAATTTAATGGTCACCCGTGGACTTGATGATGGCTCTGATCGTGTCTGGATGATAGACCCTGATGACTGGGAGGAAGGGACCCATCCAGATCCGGTAGTACTTGGGGTATCTCCTCATCCATTCCTGCTCCACTACAACACGTTTCTCAAACAACTTAGGGAACTGAAACATATACACAAACCCGGTGAAGGAGATGAGTGACCAATTCGGTTTCTGTGCACTTCACTGTGCCCATGGTGCCGTTTGGATGGGCGCTGGCCCTTAGAGGATTGAGTCACCGAGGTTGGTTTGACACTGTGCACTTCGCTGTGCAGAGTTGCTTCCTTTCGGTGAGCCTCAAGTCAAAAGTCGTGCCTTGAGATCGCTGTATGTTTCTAGACTTCGTGCGGATTTACAAGTTAACTCAATCGTATTTTTGCTTCTGAAAGTTGGATAGACTGGAGTATTGATATACATGCTTAACCTGCTGCTGAAATAGCTTTCAACGTTATAAGTATGCTGACCGGTTCACGGTTCTCGGTTCGAGACTGCGATGTCAGTAAATAGTAAAACTATATCTATACACGATCTTAGATGACTTTGTTACTAAGCAACGATGGCCTAGAACGAGATAAACTCACTCACCAAATGCAGGTTGCCTGTCCTCCAGGAGAAGTCCTTGACCCCCTGGCAGTTGTTGAAGAAGCTGTAGAGACACCGATACCAGATCAGGAACTTGATGATGCGGTATATCACGTACAGGAGAACAGATGTTGCTACAGACTTGACAACAGTTTCTCGATTCAGACGAGATGCGAGTTGCAGAAAGTCCATCTTCTTCGCCCTCTCTTTGTCACCTTCTCAGCACAATAACAGACTGAGCACTGTTACACTCACTACCAACCCTAGATTCCTCCCGCTACGAATTATTGATTAACAGCTGAGGGTATTCATCGTGTATAGATTAAACCACGACATATACGTGTTCTGCTATGCTTTGGTATAATAGAGATTCCAATTATGTTCTTTAGAATGCTGTCGAAGTATTTCTGAGTGTGTTGAATGTGAGAAGCGTTTATTGAACATGATACGTTGTGTGGTCCTGTTGTCCGAAAATATATATTGGTTTGTCGGTCGAAATTAAATATTCGATTTTCAAATGAGGTCATATGCATATATACATGATAACAGAACACTTGTTATGCGCATATATCCATGACTGATTACATGCTCACAGCGCACAGTCAGAAAAGGTTTGGGAGAAGAGATAGGTCTTAAGTTGTGACCTAGAAAGAGTCCAGTCTGTACAGTCTCTCAGGTATTGTGGCAGGCTGTCTCATAGGATTAATGCTGCATAAGTAAAAGTCCATTTGACATGTTGTGGTGTTCTTACTTTAGGGACAGTTAACAGGTTTTTATTTTCTGAGGGTAAAGGGTGTAAAGTTTGCTGTCAAGCAGCATTTGTATCTGTGTCGAAACGTCGCCTAAACAGAATAAAGAAGTTGTATATCCATAAAAGAATTGTCCTCATTCTTCACGTTGAAGTTGTAAAGCTGAGCTTTAGTTGCGCCGGAAAGGGGACTGTTGCAATAGTCGAGTATCCACATCACCAGTGAAAGGACTAAAAAAATAGCAGAGTTTTTAGTTAGATATTTTCTAACAGATCCGATGTTTCGTAGCCGGAGGAGACACATTTTCACAACATTGTTGATTGACTGTTTAAAGAAAGATCGGAGTGAATTGTGAAACCCAAGTCTCTAACACTATCAGAAGCTGGTAACATCAAAAGTGGAGATGCAAACCTGAGCGGACATCAGTTCCAAAGAGAAGACATTTGGTCTTAGTTTCATCGAGTTTCAACTTGTTGTTGAACATCCAGGTTTTTAATTTGTCTTTGCTTTCTTCTCCCACATCTTGTAGCTCGTCTGAAAGGCCGTGACTTGTGACACATACGTACCGACACAGATGTTCCACGTCCCCGTACTTACACCGGTTACACTCAGTCACATTTCCAGAACACGTTCCTGTTGCTGTCTGTCACATGCACTTGCATACCGCTGTCACAGTCATCACATTCCCGTCACATACCCATGTCACCCTGTCTCATTCCCTTCACATTCCCATGTCACCCTCTGTCTCATTCCCTTCACATACCCATGTCACCCTCTGTCTCATTCCCTTCACATACCCACGTCACCCTCTGTCTCATTCCCTTCACATACCCATGTCACCCTCTGTCTCATTCCCTTCACATACCCACGTCACCCTCTGTCTCATTCCCGTCACATACCCACGTCACCCTCTGTCTCATTCCCTCCATACCCATGTCACCCTGTCTCATTCCCTTCACATTCCCATGTCACCCTCTGTCTCATTCCCTTCACATACCCATGTCATCCCTGTCTCATTCCCTTCACATACCCATGTCACCCTGTCTCATTCCCTTCACATACCCATGTCACCCTCTGTCTCATTCCCTTCACATACCCACGTCACCCTCTGTCTCACTTCCTTCACATACCCATATCATCCTCTGTGTCACCTTCTGTCTCATTCTGCCCCTCCTTCACATACCCACGTCACCTCTGTCTCATTCCTTCACATACCCATGTCACCTCTGTCTCATTCCCTTCACATACCCACGTCACCCTCTGTCTCATTCCCTTCACATACCCATGTCACCCTCTGTCTCCTCCCTTCACATACCCATGTCACCCTCTGTCTCATTCCTTCACATACCCATGTCACCCTCTGTCTCCTTCCTTCACATACCCATGTCACCTCTGTCTCATTCCCTTCACATACCCACGTCACCCTCATGTCACCTCTGTCTCTTCAGCCATTCCCATGTCACCCTCTGTCTCACTCCCTTCACATACCCATCGTCATTCCCTCTGTCTCATTCCTTTCACATTCCCATGTAACCCTCTGTCTCATTCCTTCACATACCCATGTCACCCTCTGTCTCATTCCTTTCTGTACCCTCGTCACTTCTCTGTCTGTACCTCTTCACATACCCATGTCACCTTCTGTCTCTATATTCCCTTCACATACTCCATGTCACCCTCTGTCTCTATTCCCTTCTACATACCTATCGTCCCCTCTGTCTCTATGTCCTTCACATACCCATGTCACCCTTGTCTCATTTCTCCCTTTCTTCACATTCTATGTCACCCCTCTGTCTCCATGTCTTCACATTCTATATCATCCTTCTGTCTCATTCCCTTCTACATACCCATGTCACCTCTGTCTCATTCCCTTCATACATACCTAATGTCACCTTCTGTCCCACTCCCCTTCACATACCCATGTCACCCTCTTCTGTCTCATTCCTCTTCTACATACCTATCGTCAATTCTGCTCTCATTCCCCTTCACATATCCCATGTCACCTCTTGTTCCCATTCTCTTCACATACGACCACTCACTCCTTGTCTTCATTCCTTCTTACATCTCTATGGTCACCCTTGTTCTATTCCCTTTCTACATACCTATATACAATTCTCTGTCTCTATTCCTCCTCTTCACATACCTTATGTCACCCTCTGTCTTCATTCCCTTCTACTTACATACCTAATGTCACCTCTCTCTGTCTCACTTCACTATACTCCATATGTCACCCTCTGTTCTCATTCCCCTTCTACATAACCCATTGTCACCTTTGTTCGTATTCTCTTCTATACATACCCACGTCACCCTGTTCTCATTCCTTCACATTCTATCGTCACCCTGTCTCATTCCCTTCTACATACCTTATCGTCACTCCTGTTCTATTCTCTTCTACATTCCCATGTCACCCTTGTTCATTCCCTTTCTACATTCCCTATATATCATCCTTCTTGTCTCTACTCCTTCACATAACCATGTCACCTCTGTCTCTATTCCTGTCACATACCCATGCAACTTGTCTCTATTCCCTTCATACCCATCGTCACCCCCACTGTCTCATTCCTCGTCACATTCCCATGTCACCCTCTGTCTCATTCCCTTCACATTCCCATGTCACCCTGTCTCTCATTCCCTTCACATACCTATGTCACCTCTGTCTCTTAATTCCCTTCACATACCCAATGTCACCCTCTCTGTCTCATTCCCTTCACATACCCATGTCAATTCTCTGTCTCATTCCTCCCTTCTACATACCCACGTCACCTCTCTGTCTCATTCCCTTCACATTCACATATCATCCCTCGTCTCATTCCTTCCACATACCCATGTCACCCTCTGTCTCACTCCCTTCACATACCCATATCATCCTCTGTCTCATTCCCTTCACATACCCATGTCACCCTCTGTCTCATTCCCTTCACATACCCACGTCACCCTCTGTCTCTATTCCCTTCATACCCACGCGTCACCTTCTTGTCTCACTCCTTCACATACCCATGTCACCCTGTCTCACTCCCTTCACATACCCATACCATTCTCGTCTGTCTCATTCCCTCTCACATACCCATGTCACCCCCTCTGTCTCACTCCTCTCACATACCCACGTCACCCTCTGTCTCATCTCCCTTCACATACCCATGTCACAATTTCTTGTCTCACCCTTCACATACCCACGTCACCCTCTGTCTCACTTCCCTTCACATACCCACGTCACCCCTGTCTCCATTCCCTTCACATACCCACGTCTCCCTCTCTGTTCCCTACTTTCACATACCCATATCATCCTCTGTCTCATTCCTTCACATACCCATGTCACCCTCTCTTGTCTCACTCCCTCACATACCCTATATCATCCTCTGTCTCATTCCCTTCACATACCCATGTCACCCTCTGTCTCACTCCCTTCACATACCCACGTCACCCTCTGTCTCACTCCCTTCACATACCCATCGTCACCCTCTGTCTCACTCCCTTCACATACCCATGTCACCCTCTGTCTCACTCCCCTTCACATACCCATATATCATCCCTCTCTGTCTCTATTCCCTTCACATACCCATGTCACCCTCTGTCTCATTCCCTTCACATACCCATCACCCCTCTCTGTCTCATCCATACCCTCTGTCTGTCTCTATCCCCTTCACATACCCATGTCACCCTCTGTCTCACTCCCTTCACATACCCATCGTCACCCTCTGTCTCATACTTCCTTCACATACCCACGTCACCCCTCTGTCTCACCCTTCATACCCATCACCCATGTCTCACCATTCACATCTCATCTGTCTCCCTTCACATACCCACGTCACCCTCTGTCTCACTCTCCTTCACATACCCACGTCACCCTCTGTCTCACTCCCTTCACATACCCATGTCACCCTCTGTCTCACTCCCTTCACATACCCATATCACCCTCTGTCTCACTCCCTTCACATACCCACGTCACCCTCTGTCTCACTCCCTTCACATACCCATGTCACCCTCTGTCTCACTCCCTTCACATACCCACATCATCCTCTGTCTCATTCCCTTCACATACCCCATCTGTCACCATCTCCTCTGTCATACCCATGTCGCCTCTCTGTCTCAATTCCCTTCACATACCCCATGTCACCCTCTGTCTCCACCCTTCACATACCCACGTCACCCTCTGTCTCACTCCCTTCACATACCCATGTCACCCTCTGTCTCACTCCCTTCACATACCCATATCATCCTCTGTCTCATTCCCTTCACATACCCATGTCACCCTCTGTCTCATTCCTTCACATACCCACGTCACCCTCTGTCTCACTCCCTTCCTATACCCACGTCACCCTCTGTCTCTCCCTTCACATACCCACGTCACCCTCTGTCTCACTCCCTTCACATACCCATGTCACCCTCCGTCTCATTCCCTTCACATACCCATGTCACCCTCTGTCTCATTCCCTTCACATTCCCATATCATCCTCTGTCTCACTCCCTTCACATACCCACGTCACCCTCTGTCTCATTCCCTTCACATACCCACGTCACCCTCTGTCTCATTCCCTTGACATTCCATGTTCGTGTCTATTATAAACTAAGTGATAAAAGTCAACTTATGCTGAGTAAGATGTATATTACTCAAAGTATGATAACTTGTGGTTATTTCCTTGTCCCAGCGGGAAATACAACCCTTTGAAATTAGAAAATAAAATCTGAACATAATCTTAAAAGAAGAATCCGCAAACATTTTATTGTATTGGCGATATTGTGTATTGGCGATTAGGTGCCTAACTCTGAGAGTGAGGGTTCGAATCCTAGATGTGACTCAACCTATCAAAAGCACCAGAATCTGAAATTTACTGAGAAAGTGTAATCTCAAATATAACATATCTCACATTTGATCAGTTTCTAAATGGCATTGTGTATTCACAGTTCGAGGTTTTGTCGTGAAATATCTCAAGAAAAGTATATGTTGATTTCAACAACGACAGTCATAGGCTAGACAACAACATTAAGTTTTATATATTTTACGGTGTTTGCATATAAAGAAACACGGAGGTAAACGTAATATGAAACACAGGAACAATCATACAAGAATCGTCGCATCACCTGAAAGAAGAAAGTTGTTCATCCATAAAGTTTGTCCTTAAACATTTGTTTCCGCGGCAACGTAGCGGGCAGACACATCGCTGGAAGAGCCCGTCAGTTAGCCCTGAACGAGGATTGTTAATTTAGGTCACCGACACCTTCGCTTTTCTGTTTTCTGCCAAGATTAATCCCTGTGTGTATCAAATATGGCATCTTAGAAAAGCTGAACAGTTCACTCGACCCCGATGTATGGTGTAATAAAGTACACTTTTGCCCTGAGTGAGTGAGTGAGTTAACATTTAACTTCACACCGGCAATATATCAGCCATATCATGACGACAAATAGTTATGTGCTAAGAAAAATACATTTATACATTTCTAAAAACCTGTATGACGAGTAGATAGTCACAAATCAATTAAGTGTTTGCAGTGTTTGTATGATTAGTTGTAGGCTAGCACCATCGCCAGGTGACATGGGCACTGGCCTATCGATGTACAAGTCAGTTCTGTAAGTAAAGTCGTGTTGACTAGTCGTTCACCGAACAACCGTGCGAACGTATCATTGTGTCAGGAGTAGGATGGCTGCATCCATCAAGTTCACCCTCGGGAACCTCGTGAGTGAGCATGGCAGGATAATTCCGAACTTAAACACAAATTACCAATTAGAATATAGCAAGAATGGAACATTCAAAGCCACCATCAGAACTGGAATTTCATACAGTTGATAGACCGATCCAGTCTGTCAATCAAAACTGGCGCATGCGTCAATTTGGGCCAATCAGCAGGCCGGGCGCGCTGTGTGGATTTGTCAGACTTATTTCCGGGGTCAAACGATGCCTCCGATGCGATGTGCTTCGAATTATGCCATTTGCACACGCTATATCTATTCCATATTGCTGTGATTGATGTGTACTTTTCACAAAACCATTACGGTCAAGACAAAAAAATTTGAGGCGGATCAAGGAGCGCGATAGGTCTCGCGATCAGATAATTGTCTGCACCATCGTTCACGAAACCTACGTCATGCCCGCAGATGAGAATTTGCACGAATTTCCACACTTTTGCACATGTGCAAAATCATTACCAATTGATGACAATAAATAGCAGTTTAAGACTTTGCAAGTGTTATAAACACGGACAATTCTTGTAACTACAAAATTGTTTTTACTTAACGTTTTTAGTCACTAATGGGCATTGAGGTGGTACGCCATAAAGCTGAAATGAGACAGGCGAGAAAGCCGTGACACAATGTAAACAAATCTGACAGCGATCTGATTTCGGTTCTAGGGTCGACCGAAATAGCAAAACTTATTACATTAAAGAACAATGTGGCGGATACTGTTCCCTTCGCTCTGAGATATTCTTAAATTTGTCACACATTTTAGGATGTTTAAGTTTCAAAAGCACAATCGGAAGGCCTATTGCACAGTATCTTGTTAATAGTGCAAGATATTCGAGGAGTAATATTTTATATTCAAACGAAAATATTGTCAGTGTCAGCAGTTGCCTATCATGCAATATCCAAATATCCAAATTAATTCATATGAGTGCCTATAAAACTATGCTTCAAATATTTCAGAATTTTTATAAAGAGATGGATGGGACTTTGAATTGAATTACGTTCCTCCATGTGGATCGAATACTAAAACTATGTGAGAAGAATCGTGACTTTCTGGGGTATTGGGCGGAGTGAAATAAAGTGTGTATCTTAATTATGAGTACATTTGAAGTTTTGTTACAACATAAAATTATTCACATATATTGGTATATTTTAGGAACAATATTGCAACTGTCAATTTGATTAATTCACTGGCAATGATAGCAAGGTATGTTTTAAGAATCTTGCTTTTTTTAAAAACGTGGAAGGGTAATAAAAAAATAATAATCTAGTCAATTATAAATAAGTACATGTATTTAATTGATTGACATATCAGATTCATATGATTTTAAGGCAGAACTAAGCAAACAATCACTATACATATCATGGCAGGACAATAACTTGGTATTAACTTAGTTTCTTGGCTCCTGCTTTTCGATGTTTTTAAATATTATATTTACTAATAAGATGATTCTCAAAGTGATTGCTAGTATCATAACTCATTAAAGTTATTTCAACATCCAGAGAATCTGAAAAAGCAAAGGCTACGTTTTGGTCACACCCTGGTCAGGCATTTTCCAGTTCTGGAACAGAATAACTTACATAAATCTCAGTTGACGTTTCATGTAACGGAATAACTATTGAAACATATATTTAACCCAGATTGGTGTAATTCTTCTTATAAATCAGCAGGTTTTTTTGAGGTTACTAATAGTTGAAGACTGAGCCAAAGCAAGTGTTCATTAAGATGTTGGTTTGGGACGATTGTTCAAGGTTTGTTGATGGTTATTTGGAAAATGAGCTTCATATTAAATTGCACACTGGCTTGTAGGAGGTGAACGCTTCAGGACATTTTCATGTGTGTTTCCTAAACCTTTGTTATGACTTTTACCAAATTTTGAATCAACTTTACTATAATTTTTATGACACTAGTAAGTATCTCAGAAAAGGAAATAGATCACAATCAGTGTTGTGTCCTCTAGCGATATGGTCTCCGATCTAATAAAAAAATGATTATCATTGTTTAAGAAGCAATAATGTCAATATGTAATTGTATTGATGAAAAGCCTTGAACATGGGATATATATTCTTTGCACCTTATTTACACGAGTAGTTAGCAGTTAAACATCTCTGATGAAAAAAAGTATTGTGGAAGTTTGTATGTAAATTAGGATTCCACAACAAAGTACATATAGAAAAATAAAATGGAAAGGATGAATAAAAAATGTATTTCCCTATATTCAGTGTCATTTTAGGATGACGTTCAGATTTTGAAGAGGGAAACTTTACTGATAATTGCTGCCGATCAGCTGTTGAATATTTGCTTCTGGGTATGTCAAGTTGCGTCCATGGAAACATACTGTTTACAAGCCCAATTACCTTTTCCAGATTTCCAAATAAGATCAAATAGGTTATGCTGATGATTTGTTTACATTAATTATATACAGACAAATAAGGTGCATAAAGTAGCTTTTTATTTACCATTCTTTTAATTCATTAAAAGACAGAAACTCATGTTTTCAGATTCAGCGCAGTGCTGACAATCTATTTATAGATACCGAAACGATGTGCAACATGAACATGTGGTTGTGTTCACGTTTTTTATAAAATTATGATGGGAATTTTTGAAAAACAACAAACAACAAAATTCAGTTACCCTTCCACTGCTAATATCTTTGACGGAGGTGAATTGCCAGACAGATTAATTGATTCGAAAGAAAATACGCTTCCTACTCTCAGCAGCTGGTCGAGATGATTTTTCATCTGGCATGTAACTCATTTTTACTCGCCAATTGCAGTCTGCCAGCTAAAATATATTAAAACCCATATACGTATAACTTGCCTCTTTAAATATCATTCACAAACGACGGATGCCAAAGTACCACAAGCAGAATTCATGAACAACGTTCGCAATCACATACGTTTCGCCGACAGTGACGCCATTGTAATTTGTCAGTGGTCGTTCCCCCTAACGTCAAAAACGAAGTGGGCGGGGCTTACCGGCCGGGACTTGATCGGTCTATTTGAGAAAATGGAAACAAAGTATGGACTTGTATTTGAAGTTCGGTATGTCCAAGGCAAACGGAGAGAAAAAATGGAATGCTTTCTTGTATACCATAGGACAAGACGACAGAGACATGTATGATGCATTTACATTCACTCAGTCGGAAGCCAACAAGATTTATTCTTTATTTACTACATAATAATGGTGCTTAACCAAAAACCGAACATAAAAGTCTCAAAATTCAGGAAAACAGAAGGTGACATTCAAATGTCGAAACTGTGGATATATTTATGTTTAACGTCAGTGCCCAGCTTATGGAAAGATTTGTATCAAGTGTAAAACCATTATCAACAATACTGCAGAAGCAAATTAGTTCATGAACTTGAAGAAACGGCAGTAGTATCACCAGAATCATCAGGAAGTTTCCATGGTTCAGTAGAATGTGAAAACAATGAAGATGTTTTGTTTACATCAACTGTTACTATAACAGAAGTGGCTTTTCATAAATTTGTCAGTTCAAGGTACAAAGTTGAAGTTTAAAGTTGACACAGGTTCACAAGCCAACATAATTCCAGTTAGCAAATTCAGGCAAATCAAAGATTACCAACAAATTCCCCCTCGAAAATCATCTGTTAAACTCAAGAGTTACACCGTCGACATCATACCACATTTTGGTAAGTGCAAGCTTTCATGTAGAGACAATGAATTAGAATTTACTTCACATGACTGATTTTGGTTTTACGCCGCTTTTAGCAATTTTCCAGCAACATCACGGTGGGGGACACCAGAAATGGGCTTCACACATTGTACCCATGTGGGGATTCGAACCCGGGTCTTCGTCGTGACGAGCCAACGCTTTAACCACTAGGCTACCCAAACGCCCCTTTCTTCACATGAACCCAACGTAATGAAGGTGATGTCTGTCAAGTCAGAAATACTTGTACATGAATTCTCTGAATTATTCACAGGATTTGGATGTCCAAATGAACTTTATCATATCGAGACAGATCCATCTGTAATACATCTTCGAGGTAAAGTGTCTAGTGAAATCAGAGATAAACTCAGTGACTCTTTTGGACAGTATCAAGGTCAGTTCCTTGGTGATAGTTGAAAAGTCAGACTCTGATAAACTTCGTATCTGTTTGGATCCAAAACATCTTAATGAGACAATCAAGCGTTAACACACTTAAAATTTCAACGATAGAAGAAATAACTACAAAACTCTCTTGTGCTCAACTGTATTCAATTTTTTGACGCAAATGCTGGATAATGGCAGGTATTGCTAGATGAACCATCGCAACTGTTTACAACATTTAACACTCTATCTGGCAGATACTGTTTTCTTAGGATGCCGTTTGGGATCAAGTCTGCACATGAGGTATTCCAGAAGAGAATCTATCAGCGGTTTGAAGATCTTCCTGGCGTGGAAACCAACATCAACGACCTGATGATATGGGGCAGAACTCCAGAAAAACACGGTGAACAACTAAGAGCAGTTCTCCAAAGATGCAAGGATATCAACTTGACACTCAACAAAGAAAACTGTAAGTTTGCTGTTGAAGACGTTAACTACATAGGCCACAAACTTACAACTCATGAAAATACCACCACCTGATGTTAAACCAGATGGAAACAAGAGCAAAGTTCATTCCAAATCTATCTGAAATATCTCAACCAATGAGACAACTTCTCAGAAAAGATGTAGAGTTCATATGGTCACAAGGACAACAGAATGCATGTGTGGAGATTGTTGAATACCTTTATGCAGATCCAGGTCCAGTACTCAAGTTCTGACCCGTGAAGATTCGGGTTATAATATTGATCTTCAGTAACCCATGCTTGTCGTAAGAGGCGACTAACGGGATCGGGTGGTCAGGCTCGCTCACTTGGTTGACGCATGTCATTGGTTCCCAATTGCGCAGATCGATGCTCATGCTGTTGATCACTGGATTGTCTGGTCCAGACTCGATTATTTACAGACTGTCGCCATATAGCTAGAATATTGCTGAGTGTGGCATAAAACTAAACTCACTCACTCACATTCACTGAGTACTCAAGTTCTAAGATGTCACAAAACGAGTTACAGTCACTTGTGATGCATCAAAGTCCGGGCAGTGTTACTGCAAGATGATCTACCAACAGCGTACGCTTCAAGGTCCATGACACAAGCAGAACAGAGGTATGCACAAATTGAGAAAGAACTCTTGACTGTGGTGTTCAGTCTAGAAAGATTTCATCAGTATGCTTATGGGCGAGATGTGTATGTAGAATCATATCACAAACCAGTTGAATCCATTCTCAAGGAACCACTCTCATCCGCACCGCCTAGATTACATCGGATGTTGCTAAGACTGTAAAAGTATACATTCTCATTAATCTAAACCAGGCAAACAAATGGTATTGGCTGACACGTTCTCCGGGGCGTACATTTCTGCTACTGAAAATTGTGGAGATCTGGAAAATGATATTTTCACACTTTAACTTCTAGTCTTCCAGGCCAGCTACTGATGCCAAAGTGGAAGTATTACGAGAAGCTGCTCTCAATGATGAAGATTTGAAGATGTTGTTGATCATCTTGAACAGATGGCCTGACACCAAATCATGAGTACCCAGTCAAGTACATGAATACTGGAAATACAATACAGAGATGAACTATCAGAGATAGACAACATGATCTTCGAGGTGAAAGAATAGTCAACCCAAAAGCTACGAGGCAGGAAATGCTGCAGAAAATACTGATTGGTCACATAGGCATCGAGAAGTCTAAACAACAAGCAAGAGACGTAATTTTCTGGCCCTCACAATTTTATGAGCACACAGACCACAGACATATCTCCAGATGTACTACTTGTTTAGAACTCAGAAATTCTGAAAATAAAGAACCTATGATTCCAATAACTATTCCTACTTGGTCATGGGAGAAGACATGTACAGATTTTTTCATGTGGAATGGATTCATGTCAGACTAATTCTTGGTGACAGATCTCTACTCCAGATACATCGAAATTTGCAAAATCGGAGAACACTCTCAGCAAAACAGTCATAACCCCCATGAAGTCAATCTTCTAAAGACACTGAATACCAGTAGAAGTACGCAGTGACAATGGACAGCAATTCGCATCGCAAGACAATGGGGATTTCAGCATGTAACAACTAGTCCGTTCCATTCACAGTCCAACAGTCTCGCAGAGAAATCTGTTCAGATTGTGAAGAGAATGCAGGAGAAAGCGAAGATGTACAAGAAAGATCCTTACCTCAGCTTACTTGAATTCAGAAATACACCTATTGATGACATTGGGTCACCTTCACAAATTCTCATGAGTAGAAGACTCAGATCAACACTGCCAAAAAGTACATCTCAACTTAAACCTCACATCATCAATCCAGAAGAAATTCAACACTAAGCTCAGTAAGAAACAGAAAACTCAGAAGAAATATTTTGGTAAGAACTCTAAAGAATCGTCAAAATTGGAAGATGGAGATGTAGTGAGAGTACAACAAAAAAGCAGATGGAACCCAGCAGTAGTTGTCAAACAGAAGATGCTCCTCGATCTTTTCAGATACAGATATCTGATGGAAAAGCCTACAGGAGAAATCTACGTCATCTTTTGAAGAATTCAGGTGATATTGTCGCATATCGTCAGACGCACACATCTGAAAGCAGAAGATTCAGAAGCAGTTACCACCGACCGGACCACTGATGATCAGGTTATTGGTGATCAGACAAATGTGGACTCGGGTCAACCATCTCCCACCCGAACGTCCAGTGGTAGAGCTGTTCGACGACCTCGCAGATTTTATGACTGCGTGTCACCTATTATTCTATAAAGTGGTAAAGTACACCTATATTCAACAAGTAGAGTTCAACCGAACAACCGTGCGAACGTAACATAATGTGTGTCCTTGGATGACTGTATGTGATCTTGAATTGACGTTTTCCCTATGATGTACTGGACTGTTCAGTGTCGGTGTCTAGCGTTCACCCACAGTCCTTCAGTTGACTTCATCACGCCGGCATTCCTTCGTTCCACGTTATGGCTTGTATCTACCTGTAACGTGTATCTGAAATACGAAACAAATACCCAGGTGCAATGCAGTATTGACATTGAAGACAAACATGTATATGATGTTGTCTACCAAGGTTAATTACAATTATAATATAACATCAGTATTATTTCAAAATTACCAATGCCAACACTCTTATATAAAGAAGATGTTGTCAAGAGAGAAAGGTTTCTTAAATACCTGTGAAGTATTCTTGCAAGCATGATCTTTTCCTCGTTCATGGCAAAATGTTTTCCGATACAATTTCTGAAAAGAAAAGTCATTATGAACGATCTAACATTCTCATATAGTGTGATTCGTGAGAAGTTAAATATTACAAATAGAATGTTTAAAAAACTGCTAATTAATATATACTAGCCACATAAAGAAACTCTGCATTGTCAAAATATTATCCCAGTTGATAAGTACGATAACAATGTCAAAGGTACATATAAACTTTAATGGAGGGATCATGAGATCATAACAAGTTGGGAGAATTTCAATTGAAAAGTCAATCACAATGACGTCACGAGTCCACAAGCGGGACAGGGGTCAAAGGACGATGTCAAACGACGATGTCACAAGCTCAATAACGGGTATGTCCACCATCGGCATTGAGAACAGCAGTGCATCGACGACGCATGGAGCCTATCAAACGTGCAAGGAAGGCTTGTGGGATGTCACGCCAGATTCTCTCAAGTTCTGTTGCAAGGTCAAGGACGTTATCTGGCGGATGAGGAAGACGGCGTAGACGTCGATCCATCTCGTCCCAAACATGCTCTATCGGGGAGAGATCCGGTGAATTTGCAGGCCAAGGCAGTAAGTCAACGTTGTGGTGTTGCAAGAAATCCATAGCAACCCTTGCCTTATGAGGGCGGTCATTCTCCTGTTGGAATGTTAACCCAGGGCCATGACGTTGCAGAAAAGGAATTGCCACAGGTCGAAGAATCTGATCCCTGTAGCCCACACCTGTTAAGTTGCCCTGAACAATCACCAAAGTAGTTCTTTCGTGTGCTGTTATTCCACCTCAAATCATCACGGAACCACCACCAAAGCGATTCCTCTCCAAGACATAACGTTCTCCCACATGTCTATAGGCACGTTGACGTCCATCACTATTTAAACCTGGACTCATCTGTAAAAACAACATTTCTCCACCAAAACAAGGGTCTGCGGACATGATTTCGGCACCACATTCGGCGAGCTTGTCGATGACGTTGTGTCAGGATAGGCCGTATGGCGGGACGTCGTGGTATGATCCCGTGATGACGTAAACGTTGTCAAACTGTGTTGGGGTGGATACGGCGAAGTCCTGGGCTGGTTCGGGCAGTCGTCACTGCAGTCTGAAACCTGTGGCGAAGATAGGTCACCCTTATCCATCTGTCCTTTCTTGGCGTTGTTACACGTGGACGTCCAGAACGTGGCCGATCGATGACGTCATTTGTGTTCTGGTAGCGTCTCACCAGTGCAGAAATGGTGTTCCGGTGGCAGTGGAAATGTGCAGCCACTTGTCGTTGAGACATTCCCCCACGGACCATCCCAATGGCCTCATGAAGTTGTGCAGACGTGAGCCTTGGCATGCTATGCGTTTCAATAGCCATTTAATTTTTTGAACGATCGCGAGGGCAGGGGTTGAGCTTTCCAAAGTGACAGTATTGTGTGGCATTCATTTGCTCTGTTTCTCTTTCCCGGAATGCACGTGCAGCAACGTATTGCACGTCTCAAGGACGAACCCACTGACGTCACGGAACGTGGCACGTGGCACGTGCATGCATGTTGGATACACGTCACTAATCTCTGAGCTTAAATCCTTTATGTGTGTACACAGGTTTGATAAATTTAGATTTTAAATTTGTGTTAGCACAGTTTCTTTATGTGCCTAGTATTTAATATGATCTATATTTGTACATATTGTGTATGCGTAATGCTTCCTGCTGTTTCTACAGACTTGACTATGATTCATGCACACGAAGATACAACAGAAAAAAGCTAGGAATGGCTTATAACACGCGTTATGTTAATGCTTCAGTGATCTCTTTTAATCTAAAGGGTGGGTGGAGTACCCTAGTGGTTAAAACGTTCGCTCTTCATGCCTATGACCCGGGTTCGATTTTCCACATGAGTATAATATGCAAAGCCCATTTCTGGTGTTCCCCGCCATGGTATTGCTGGAACATTGCTAAAAGCGGCACAAAACCATACTCACTCACTCACGCTAAGTTATCGTAATCATTAATTACAAGTTTAGCACTACCTCGGGCCAGCGGAGAAGGGGATGTATGCGTAGCTGTCCTTCTTCTGGATGTTCTCGGGTAGGAACCGATCAGGGTCATACACATCCGGGTCCTCCCACACTTCCGGGTTGTGATGGACATTCCATATCCCCAGTAAAATGAGTGTACCTACTGGGAAGACCTTCCCGTCGATATCCATAGGATGTTCCAGTTTCCGACTGACGAAGGGAACAGGCGAGTGGTATCTCATTCCTTCCTTTAGACATCGTGTCAGATACTCCAGTTTTGGGATGTCATTCCTGTAACATATGGAAATTTAAAGAACTTTCTATTGTCCAATCAATCGTCGCAAACCCAATAGCCAAGCATAGCATTACGACATATGCAGGCCAATCCTCTTGGGACACGTGACCAGCAAGTGACATTTTTAAGGACTTCTAGCAAACTGGGAACACTTGTGTGTTGTGCTCACACAGCCACGAAACGTTTAACTGAAGCACCACACCCAGTGACATTCCTATGACAAGGTGATGTGCCCTACCAGGTGATGTACCCTACCAAGTATTGTGCCCTACCAGGTTGTGTGCCCTACCAAGGTGATGTGCCCTAGCATGTGGTGTGCTCTACCAGGTGATGTGCCCTACCAACTGATCTGCCCTACCATGTGATGTGCCCTACCAATTGATCTGCCCTACCATGTGATGTGCCCTACCAATTGATCTGCCCTACCAGGTGATGTACTTGGACTCTTTTCCGTCCAGCAGTGTGTCCAGTTCCTCCTGGATCCTGGTCTGGAACTCGGGTTTGGAGGCCATGGTGAACAGCGTCCATGATATTCCACTGGCCGTGGTGTTGTGACCTTTATCAGCAGAAAAAAGACAAAAACAACGACATAAAACAAAGGGTCCTTTATGTTCTCCAAATATAAAAAAGACATTGTATGGTTCCTTATGTTCGAATAGGTAAGTTCTTGAACATTCAGACAATAAAGCCCGCTCTAACTTATATACACTCTAATTCCTTCCAGATGCCAAATAACAAAACTTCAGCCTGAAACTATTCCCTTTTCACTTTTAAAATAAGCAATAAAATAAAGTTTCTGATTACATTCCAGTGCATTTATACCTTTGTCAGGAAACGAAAATACACAAATGGAAAATTATCAGTGAGGAAGGATCGGTAAGTTTCAATTTTGACCAATAGTTTCCAGAGCGATGTTCACCAAACCGTATTTGCTATTACACTTGCTTTCAGCAATCAATGGCTTAAAGGAGAGATACTGTTAAAACTAAAGATGGGCTTAAGTTATTTTTAAAGCATATTACAAGCATCGGGGAGGACAAAGTCCTCAATGAAAAGTTAGTAACAAACAAGTAAAATCCACTCGTATTCCGAAACTATAGAAATATGACTTCCCTACTCGAAAACACAATACAATGTCTTGTATATACCGAGACTTGCGGGAAAATCACTTCTTTTCCATGTAGATTAATGCACTTTATAGAAACTGGCGTACGTCTCTCCACTATGATGTCACAGCCCAAGTTCGGGAAAGACGGGGTGGTCAGGGTAGTTGTTGGTTGGTTGAGATAACAATGAAATGATATGATTTGTGTGTATGCGCGCGTGCTTACGTTTGTGCGCGCGTGTAAATTAGTACTTTGTGCTTTGAAAACAAATTGCAAATATGTAACAAACATTTACCCCGCTAAACTGCGACAGGAGTTGTGGCCTTACCTGCAAATAGAAACGTATCGACTTCATTCCTGATCTCTAGCGGGGTGAGACCCTTGCCATCAGCATCTCTGGCACTGAGCAGGACGTCCAGGAAGTCGAGGTAGCGGGTCTTTGGTGGTCCATCTCTCGCCTGTATATATAAAATGTTAAACACAGGACAATGTTTTATAGATAGTACAATGGTGTATACAAAGTACAATGATGAATACAATTCAGTAGTACAACACAGAACTAGGTTACATGCAATACAATCTTAAGGAGGACCCATTCTGTCTCTGGATATTATTCTGTAATGCATCATACAAATTATTTTCTTTTTGTTTGCTTTTAGTGAGGCACTGACCAAGGTCTGTCGCCTCTTCTCGATGATGTCCTCCGCCCAGCGATGTACAAAGTCACACTGTTTCTTAAACTTCTTACCAGAGGAAGAGTTGTAAAAGATGAAGTCAAGGAAGTGCCATGGGTTCCTGTAACAGAAGTTTTATCGCTGTAGCACCAATTCTAGGTTATTGGGGCAGTGGGTGGGATTAGGGGTTAAAGTGTTCAGCCAAAAGGACGTATCTCCAGTGCCCAAGATGGTACACAGATGAAACTGGAAACCAATAGATGAATTTAATGTTATCGCCCAGAATGTCAACGCAGGGCTCCTACGTTAAAGACTATTTGAATTAGCCGTTCTCGGAAAATACACAGTTCTGGGAACAAAAGATCAGGGACGCCCCTAATCCTGCATCTTTTGTCAAAGTGTCCTTGTTAGGGGGGAAATAAACGTTTGACAAAATGTCAACCTATCGTGGTTATTAGTGTTGTTTGCATTGGATGTAGCATTCTTTTGTAGAGTGAGGGTGTACCTCACTCACAGTGTCTACAGATGGGTCATATACACTCACATGAGTGAATATCTAGCTTTGTTTTTACCGGACACTTACTGCCATGTGTCAACTGGCGAATATAGGTACCTTTCAATATGGTGGCACAGTAAACACAGCAAAAAGTGCCATTGTACTCTATGGTGCCGCTGGCATACACGGGTAAACCTCCTATGCACTGAGTACACTGCCGTGCCCGCAAGGGTGGCGAGGGTGAGGGTGATGGTGTCTCCAAGGTAATCAATTCTAACTCCCAGTTCTCTTCCATGATTTGTTTGTCTTAGTAATGATTCACTCTGTTGTTCGGATGAAGTGATAGCATCCCCCCGACGACGACGAACGACGAATTTGATGATTTTACGTCGGCTTCTGGCGGGAGCCAATTTTGCCGACGGGTCAGGTGGGTTTTAAAAATAAATATGAATAGTTGGTAATAAGGAATAATACACCATGCCCCAAAAAATGTAAATGTAGGGACGTTAACCTAAATGAATTTATAATAGAAACGTTAAAACATAAGATAAAAATAACGAAAAGCCGAATTTATAAAGGGAAAGGAAGCGAAAACAAAAGGTAGTTTGTGGTTTGCTAAGAGAAGGAGTGGTAACTAGTTGGTAGGTTATGAGAAAACGGGGGCCTAAGGTGGGGGTGGGGGAAATGAGAAATAGGTTTTGCATAGGCGTTAAGCTGTATTGTGGTATAGATAAGGGGGCCTATAAAATAAACAAATAGGGTTTAAAGGAGGGGAGGGGAGGGGTGGGGTGGGGTATTGTGTTAGCAAAGAAGGCGAGTTGGTAGGGAAGATTGGGTGGGTGGCCGTGCCTGAGGGGAGAAGTGGGAGATTGGTGGTGAGAGTGATTGATGAGACGGGATTGAAATGGAGTGATTGCTAGGGGCGCGGACGTCGGAGAAGACAATGAATGCTGTAGGGTTGGAGCTAGAGTTGTAAGGGTAAGCCGTAGCCGGGAGAGGTGAAGGGGATCGAAATGGCTGTTTTGAGGTGAGTCGCGCGGACGTCGGAGAGGACATCCGCTCTATGGAATGTGAATTTAGATCCCTTTTCTAAATATAGGTGCTAAGAATAAATTTGAAACAAGTTTGGTAATTTGTTTGGGAGGGTCTAAATTTTATGCATAATGTTAGAATTTTGAATGAAAGTGGCTAGGGCTTTGAATATGCTGGGGGGATTATGCGGATTGAGTAGGAGATGTATATTGTTATGGTATTTTGGAGGTATGGAGCTGTGTAGTTCCCTAATGTGTGTTTGTTGTAGGTGGCATTGTGTGAATATGCGGTTAATGTCCTCTGGTGTGTTGCAGTGGGTGCATAGTCCATCAAGGTGTCTATTTTGCTTGTATAGTGGGGAGTTGAGATTTGTAATGCCTGTAATTAGTCGGGTTATGCACGTGTCAATGTTTTTGATGTTAGAGAATGTAGGAATTTTCTTTATAGGTGTTTTGATGATGTTTTTAACCATGTTGATTTGTTGGTGTTTATGTTGTGTTAAAAGTTTGTTTCGGTTATGTTTGATTTAATGAGTTGTTTGATTTCTGTTTTGGATGTGTGGAAGTTGATACTGGCTGAGTTGTGTCTGCAGTGTTATTTCCTGGTATGTTAGTGTGGCTGGGTATCCATATGAATGTTATGTTTTTATGTGAGCGTTTAAGTGAATCGGTTTGAATGGTGATATTGTGGATTAGATCTGGGCGTGATTTTGAGTGCATATTGTGTAGTTGTCTGATGGAGCTGAGCGAGTCGGAGAGTAAGAGGAAGTTTGATTGTTGAAGAGTGGGTATTAAGTGCAGTGCAGTGAGAATTGCGGTTAGTTCTGCAGTATTGATCGTGGTATGGTTAGTATAGTGCAGGTTTGTTGTTAAAGGGGGAGTTGCTGTACATGGATACCTATGTTGTTGTTTGTGTTTATGGATGCGTCTGTGTAGATGTGGGTTTGGGATGGGTAATATGTGCTGATGTGGTTGTTTATTATGTTTAGTTTTGTGTGTGTGTGTGTTGTTTGGCAAGTTTGGTAGGGTGGAGGCTAGGGTGGTGTCTGTAATTAGTGGTGGTTTGTCGTGAATGTAACTTGTAATGGGAGATGTGTGTTGTATAGTGTTTAGCTGTTTGCATGTAGCAGACTGTTGAGGTAGGTGAGGCATGGAGCTTTAGATGGGTTGCATTTAAACTTTTTGAGTGTAGATTTTTAGGTGTTGTTGTATTGTTTGTGATTAGTTTGAAGATAGGGTTGTGTTGGGCCCAGCCCAGTAAGTGAGTGTGGTTTGGTTAATTCTATGGGTGACTGAAGAGGGGCCTGTGATGAGGAGAAGTGTATTGAGGGAGGTACCACTTCTCGTGCCCGTGGCAAGTTGAAGGCCTTGAATTGAACTGAATTTAATTTTTGCAGGTTATTGGGGGGTGAGGTTATGGAGAACCGGAGCGGCATAATCCATTTTCGACAGTATGAGCGTTATAAATATTTTGATGGGTGTGTTTGTCGGCACCCCAGTCTGTGCCGCTGATGGCTCGCATTAAGTTTAAATCTTTTTGGCATGAGTTGACCAAGTTATGAATGTCGGGTGTCCATGTCATATGGTGGTCAAAAGTTACTCCTAGGATTTTGGCTTCTTTTTTAACTCAATTTCTTGGTTATTTAGGTGTAGTTTGGGTGTATAATTTTGCATTCGTTGAGTTTTGAATAGTATGTCCACGTTGTTTTTAACATGTATGTGGAACCCCCAATTTTGGGCCCAGTTTTGAATACAGTTTAACATTCTTTGGATTTTAATGGATGCCAGTTTTACTGAGGTGGAAGAGGTCCAAATGAAATTTCGTCGGCAAATTTGGCAGTTGAGATTTCAGGCCATTTTTCTGGAAATATATGATTAATCATAAAGTTTAATAAAGTTTGGGATATTATGCTCCCATGGGGGGTTCCATTTTCTATAGGGGGCGGTGGGGTAGCCTAGTGGTTAAAGCGTTGGCTCGTCACGCCGAAGACCCGGGTTCGATTCCCCACATGGGCACAATGTGTTAAGCCCATTTCTGGTGTCCCCCGCCGTGATATTGCTGGAATATTGCTAAAAGCGGCGTAAAACTAAACTCAGTCAGTCAGTCAGTCCATTTTCTATAGGATAGGGATCCGAAATGGTGTTGTGGGATTTGATTGTTATTTGTCTGTCGTTTAAGAAAGATGAATGAAATTTAGGATTCGACCGTATATGGCATGTTTTGGAGTTTTTGTAGGAGGCGGTTGTGCCAAACCATGTCAAATGCTTTACTGAAATCTATGGGGGTGGTTATATGGTGTTTTGGAATTGTGGTGGGTAGTTGGTGGAGCTACTGGTGGCCGAAAAGTGGACAGCAATAGCGTTAGCCTTATCTTTGTTTGCGGTCAGGTCCGGAAGGTTGGGTGAAATGATTTTTTTGGGAAATGCCCTTTATGGCTTTAAATTTATTCCACATTTGCCGAGTGTTGGACTTGTTTAGCCTAAGGGTTGAACAGAATTTTCTCCAATGTTAGATTTTTGCTGCCTTTATAAGTTGTTTATTATTTCGTAGTTTGTTTGCCAAATATAATTTTGAGCGGTCCCTTTATGATTGGTTAAGGGCCTTTTCCTTGCCTTTCTGGCATTTATGATATCTGTGCTCCACCAGGGGACTGTTTTTAGTGCGGTGTTGGTCCGAATAGTGGGGATACATTTTTTTGTGATGTTTATGATGGCGTTTGTGTAGCTATAGATGTTGTTTGTGTCTAGTTGTTTGCAAAGTGTAAATTGGGGCCAGTCTGCTTTTTTCAGGTTGAACTTAAGTTCAGCGGGGTGTGATTGTGTATTGTTGGTAGTGTTTGTTGTTGTGTGTGTGTGTGTGGGGGGAGTGATGTAATTGTGATTTTTATGGGGCAGTGGTCACTGCCCCAGGTGTCATCGTGGACCTCCCATGTACATGATTGTGTTAGTTTAGGTCAGGTGAATGTGATATCAATGGCTGTAGGTGATTGTAGGCGGGAGAGTGGGTATCTTGTGGGTTGGTTGTCGTTTAGTGAGGATAGTTTGTGTTTATCTAGCCAGTCGGTTAGTCCAGTTCCATTAATATCGGTTAAAGGTCTTGTGCCCCACAGTGGGTGATGTGCGTTTAAATCTCTGAGGATAATGGTATATGGGCTTATGAATTTGGAGAGTATTTCTAAATCGTTAGTAGTGATTTTATGTGTGGGACTTCTATATACATTTATAATGGTAAATTCTTTATTATTAAGATTTGTTTTTATTGCCAGGACTTCTAGATCTTGGGTGTGGATTTCGAAAGTGGTATAGTTTAATTTCTCTGATATGAAGATGCCCAGGCCTCCGGAAGGGGGGCCTGGGATATTTACTGGCCGAGGTCTATCCTTCCGAATTAAAATATAGCCTGGTATTTTAAAGGCAATTTTGGGTGATAATCTGGTTTCTTGCACAGCAATTAGTTGGGGGGAAATTTTGTTTTGGGCAATGAATGCCTTAAGCTCATGCCCGTTGGCTCGGAGTCCATTGCAATTCCACTGTAATAAAGCCATGGTTGCAGTAATTTGGAGTAATAGTTTAAAGGTCACATGCAACCAAAAAATCAAACATAATTAAAACACAATTATCACTTCTTCATGACATATAATATGCATTGCTGATTATGAAAATCAAATAAACAAAATTATAAGCGTATAATCGCAAATCAAAAGTGCAATATTTTGTACTTGGGTTTACCTCCCTCGAAACGAAGCAGCCGGGATACCGAACCCAGTCAGAGCGGGTGGGTGTGCACTCAAGTGTAACGGCTGGTTCATTAGCAGATGCCGCCTTCACGGCTTATTGTGTGTGTATATATAGAGATGTTGGGTTTTGTAAATACATGCTCATTTTTTGTGTATAACATTTAGCAATCAACAGACATCATAACATGTCATGTGTTCAAGTATCACACCTGCCTGTCTGTGTAATTACATAATGTGACAGAGACCGAACTTGGGCCATAAATCAATGCGTTTTGTTTATGGTGTATAGCCTGATTGGTGTTAAGTTCAAATTGCATGTGGTCAGTGATCGCAGTTGTGTATTGAATATTGTCATTAGCAGACACACAGGTGTCAATAAAACAAGACATTGAGTTTTGTCTGTGACAGCGACATATCTATATCACAGTTAGAAAATTCTGTCAACGCTAAATAATGACATTGCTTTTAAGTATCGAACTGAGAAAGTTACTCGGTAAGAAGAACGTGTGGTGAAATAGACAAATGAAATTATATAAACAGTTTATTTACTGTCATAACATATAAAAAGCTCGCGCCTGTGAGATATCAACAAAACATTATGAAAATAGCTCACACCAAAGCCTTCACCGAGTATTCACCAGACAGCCCGCTTCCAAGTTGCGCGAACCTATTTCACTGCGCACGTGCTATGAGCGCAGCCCAGCTGTTGAAACCCGTATTCCCCAGAAAAGTCTGGGGAAAATTAGTGAAACGTTTGAACTCCGATTTCGCGGGGTTTTTTTCATCGCGTTATTTTTCAACTTTATAAGTTGAATTAGCATTTTTGACGCTTTGTTTCGGTAAGTCCATACCGAAAGGTATCAGAATCTGCAAAGTTGTGTTTTACGTTGCATGTGACCTTTAAGAAAGACCATGGGTTGGGGCAGTTAGGGTAGCTTAGAGGTCGGTTGGGTTTTATGAGAGGTTTTTGATGGCGATGAGGAGGCTGGCTAGACTTTTGAGATAGAGTTTATTTTTGTGGGCAAGAGTATGTAGTTTTTTCGCTGTGGGGTCTTTGAGGAGTATGGCTGCTGATATAAATTCAATAAGCTTGTTTAGGTTTTCATTAAGTCATTGTGGAGTGAGAGTGAGGGTTGCTACAAAGCTGGCCTTGCCATCCCTAACCTCCTCCTCCTCACAGATCACAGTCGACAGAGATCAAAACACCACATCCCACCGGTCTCCGCACCGTGGCCCCCCACGGGCCAGGAAACACACAGGTGTTAACCCGTGTGACTCTCAGTGTATATAGCCTGTATAGACTCTAAAGACAATCCAGCTGTTGCTCACTACAAAATCCAACCTTTTTTTTCTACTATCTCACTTGTATATATGCTCTTTCCTCTAAATTTGTTTGTATTCTCATTTGTATATTGTGTACATTTCCCCAGCCCATACTGCCCCCCACCCAACTTCAACCCCCTCCCTATTCTCCACTCCAACAAAAGATTTCCCACCCCTTACCTCCCCACTCCAAATTAACCCCATCCCCATAAACTTCGGTATCGACTTTGATTCCCTAGTGCCATCCCAACCAACATCAAAACCACCACCCCAGCGTCAACAACCTCCAAGCAACACAACTAAATCCACTAAACGTCCACACATCTCTCCCTCTGAAAGCTCCCAATCAAACAAAAACACAATGCGACAAAGCCACCCCACCCCAAGCTCAAGACAACAAGCTCATACTCCTAGCCTTTGCCACAAACAATCACACTCCACTCAATCACACATATTCCATCAATAAATTCGCCCTTTGCCTCAAACAACACAACATACAATACAAATACATAAACAATTGCGGCCGAGGCTTTAAAATCATATTCACGGACAAACAATCACTAAACAACACACAAAAACACACTCTCATAGACGGCAAGCAAATAAGTTGGCAGTACCCACGTTGGCAAACATCAATTCAGGGAGTCATATACATAGACACAAGGGAAACTGAATCAGACATCAAACACTACATTGACATCGCAAATACCATCCCCAATCAACCAAAAACTAACTTCAGAGCAATCAACAACAGACAACCCACCACCTACAACCCTAACACACAAACAACCTTTCTCACATTCGACACCACTACACTTCCCACTCACATTACATTCGGCGCTCTCACTTACAAAGTACATCCAACTCGCAAAAATCCACAACAATGCAAATTTTGTTTCTCATTTTCACATATATCCGATTCATGCAAACTCCCAATGCTTTGTCCCAAATGCGGGTCGGACACAAACACCCTTGATGAATGTCTACAACACAAATACTGCATTTACTGCAACACACCTGGCCACACTGCTACACAAAACACATGTGCCATCAAACAAAAACACATTCTCAAACTCAACAAACACATTAAAAACACCGACCTGCCCAAACCAGCATGCACAATACTCTCATATAACTCCATCCTCTCAGCCACATCATCATCATCATCCCCCTACACCTCCTCCTCCCCCCAACTCTTCATTCTATTCACCCTCCCCCACCTAACACCGCCCCACCCACATGCCTCCCCCCAAATCCAACCCACCACAACCACCACCCCAAACCACAACTGCCTAACCTCTCCTCCCCACTCCAACGCCCCCCCCAAAAACCCCGCACCCCCATCCAAAACCACTAACCCCCCACCCCCACCCCCAACACAAACCACCCACACCCCATCCCACAAACAAAACCCAACCCCCCAACCTAAAAAAACAAAGACTTAACCATTATTAACGTTTATAGAAGGCCACATTTTAAAATTACCACCCAAGATTTGGACATCCTTGCTTATTTCATAGGTCCCCACACCATTATCCTCGGAGACTTTAATGCACACCACCCACTGTGGGGCACAAGACTCTACACTGATATAAACGGTACCCGCCTTTCCGACTGGTTAACGCCCCAGCATTTACATTTTTTGGGGCATGGTGGTTTATTCCTTATTATAAACATATTAATTATTATCTTATCTCCCACCTACCCCGTCGGCGACATTGGCTACAGCCAGAAGCCGACGTTAAACCTCAAATCATCATCAAGTGACAGTATCCCTATGCAACATGGACACAAGACGAGTTTAAGCCATCGGACCAACCCCTTACCGAAAAAATTGCGGTAGAAAGCAATGTCTACAATGTAGACCAAGCTTGCAAGTGAAGACCGGTATCAGAATGGAAGAGTGTACGACAGCAGCCCCACCACCACTGATCCCAACAACGGGAGCAGAAGCAACGGCAGCCCCACCACCAACAACGACAACAGCCACATCTATAAGCCTACCAAAATGGTCATCATATTGGCGGTGCATCATTACCCTTCAAGTTGATAGCCGCTAATACAGTTGGGTTGATAGCGCTTTCAAAACAAATCACTGTACGGCTTCTAGTTAGTTCATATTATCATTTCTAAATAATTGAAGTTCCTAATTATATATTTTGCATCATTTTCTCTTACTTCTAAATTCAACACAGGTCGACTAAATGAACACTTCAGTTTGCTATTATTCTGATTTTCGGACAAATTCTTTCAACATTATCAGTGACCACTTTATTATCTACCACCCATCCAGTGAATTAAAATACAAATTCTAATATCTTATCTTAAATTGTTTTCTTCAAACCCAAAATTTCAAACTGAAGTATTCAGACCCCTTAAGAAAAAGTCTAAATGTGATATGAAGGAGGGTTGTCAATGAATGAGTTAACAGAGGAACTACAGTCCGTTTAAGACAAAATGATACGATGAAATGAATGATACTGTTGTTTTATTGCAGTCCGCGTTGGTTTGATTCTTTTATGTCTATTTGTTTTTGTGTTAGATTGCAATTCATTGATATCATTTTGTCTCAAACGGACTGTGTAGATAGGAATACAAAAACATTTTCTTGCATAAAACTAGCACTCGGACCTCGTCAACAATTGTTATTCCTGCATGTGGGAGTTTTGATGGAGGTTCTGTGATAGAAATGACAGAATTGTTTCCACTAGGCTAAAATAACATGATTAGCTGTTTCTTAACTTTACACGATTGGTTTCTTCAAATTCATTCCCTCGGACAATATTGCGTTCATGCTGTTTTCTGAAGTGGTATCGTGGTATTCACTCCACAACACGGTACTGATGAGATACAGTGAGGTTACAAAGTGTTTTTGGAGAATTAGGCTGAAAAACACCGGCACAGTGACAGAGGGAAAAGTCCCTAGTGGTGTGTATGTTCCTAATGATTCCAAAATAAACTTCGCAGTTCCTGATAAGACTGTTCTGGACAGAATGAAACTTGTACCTTCTTGCAAATGCAGGACAGGACTGCTAAAACTGACCCAAAACAGGTTAACTCTTACAAAATGTGTTAATGGAAAGAAAACCAATGTCTGTACGGGTGGAAAGTTAGGAGACGTTGATTTATGTGGGGTTTAGGATCATCCGACTGTTATCGGAAAATGTTAAGTATCACACGAAGCTCCTATTTTGGAAAGTTGTAAAAGAACTTTATAACTTGTTTGGAATTTCCAAATGTTTAGACGAACAAAAAAAGTAGTTCAAGTCGTTGGGTCACGATGTCAATAAGATTTGCAGTGGTCACGTTAGACAATTCAGAGTTGGAGAAACTCCTGCACATGACAAATTTCTGAAAGCTGTCTCTCAAAACAAGATATACCAGTACAATATATACATACGTTGAATGTGTCCAAATATATCAATAAAGCGCACCTTTGAATAAGACCTCATTCAGGACGTTTTTCAGTTACGCGCTGTATTCCATACAGAGTAACAAACAGTTTCGGCTATAATCCAATACAGTGATGCTGCATTGTTGCCAGTGTATTCATTTGATATCGTCATAACTAAACAACTTTGAAACATGAAAATTCACACATACATTGTAAAATCTATTACGAAAAGAATACTGGTAGCTCTTTAGGCTAACATGATGGTATATGTGAGTAAAAGCGAAAGCGCACAAGTTTGTCGAATTTGGCCCGATGCGCAAGAGGTGAAAAGAATTGTGTTTTCATTAACATACAAACATCTCGCTAATAATTACTATAACTGTTATATCGAAGTTATCTAATGTTGTAGCGCAGCCTATTTGCATGTAAAATTATACTGTACTTTGTCTTTAAATACACGTTTTTGATCGAGCATACCTGTTCAGACGACATATCTATGAACCAAAGCACAAGCGTACAGCGCACTATATCCGGTTTGCACTGTATGGGATCATACACTGTGCTTAATTCCTCCAAAATGTCACATATGAAACTATTCAAACCCACAAAACGTAACGCATTTGGTAGAATATTTGGCACTTTTGGAGCCACTTATAAAGATACTCCCACTTGTAAAATGTTACATGAAACCAACAGAAATAAAAGTATATTTGACACTTTAAAAAAATAGAGCACATTTGTTTGCTTGGAAATCAAGGGCAGATAATGCAAACAGAGCTAACTCTGGATGACCCGATATATTGCAGAATCTGAACCATATCGCGATAATCGTATCGCGAGATACTGTACCGGTATATACCGGTTTACCGGTAATATTGCACTGCCCTAGTATATAAGTAATTTTGAACGCACCTCACCACTGTGCTTATAGTCAGTTGATATGCTAATAGTTAAAGTGTTAGTGAGTGAGTGAGTGAGTATGGTTTTACGCTGCTTATAGGATATTCCAGCAATATCACGGCGGGGACACCAGAAATGGGTTTCACACATTGTACCCATGTGGGGAATAGAACCCGGGTCTTTGGGGAGACGAGCGGACGCTTTAACCACTAGGTTACCCCACCTCCCTTGATAGTTGCAGTCTACATTTAAATGTATCGTATACAGAATACCCGTACACTTACGTGCATCGATCTGTAACCAGGAAGAGTAGGTCATTCACTGCGTCGACGTATGGGTGAGTGAGTCTGAAAGAAATGCGTGCTGCTGTTAAATTCAACATTTTTGTAACGATTTATTTCTCAATTAAGCATTCGACAATTAAGTGTTAAAGTGTATTAGACTCTTCAGAAAAGAAACGCATTTACACAAAGGCAAACGTTGTGTGTAATTTTATCATTCGTTTTTGCCTGGAATAGACAAAATCATCCTGCCACGACTGAGTGCCGCCAATGGAAACATCGCCATAGGCCGCCTTGAAGCTGCGGAATCGCAGTCTGCAGTTGCCCGACATTTCAACGTTCATCAGCGCACCATATCTCGCCTTTGGGATCGTTTCTGTAAACCGAATCCGCTAAAGATCGACCGAGAAGCGGCCGTCCAAGACTTACCACCCAAGCCCATGACCGCTACATCCGGGTTGGTCATTGGCGTCGTCGTCTTGCCACAGCCGTGGAGACTGAACAACGCATCCCTGGTTTGAGAAGAATTTTCGACCAAACTGTCAAGAATCGATTGCATGAAGTGGAGCTTTGACCAAGAAGGCCAGTTGTCGCCCTTGTTTTGAGAGACTTCCATCGGCGCAATTGCTTGCAGTGGTGTCGTAGAGTCAAGAACTGGACCCTTTGAAACTGGAGGTGAGTTTGGTTCAGCGATGAATCACGATTTCTTCTTCAACGGCGAGATGGAATAGAGCGTGTTTACCGTCGGAGAAATGAACGTTTTGCCCCTAATTCCCCAGACACACCGATGTTATAGTAGGCCAAATTCCCAGTACTCAATCTACTATCTATCGATCACATATCCTCTACTCACCCCTGTTGCTGTATGTTTTCCTTGACCGACATGGCGCATCTCAACAGGATGTCAAATGTACACAGACCGACCATGTTGAACAAGTCAAAGCTGGTGCCTTCCTCAACGTGTTTGTCGATCTTCTCCTGTTAAACAAATGTTGATATGTAAGATACTCACACCACGTCACATACGAGGTAACCACATGGAGGGTCTTCAATATTACAAGATTTAACCACTGGTCTAACCTCTTGCCAAGGCCTGATAAAACCGTCACTATAATGCAGAGTCTAGCTCTATTTAACATCATCGTGGCGGTTGAGTAGTCCAGTGGCTAAAGCTTTCGCTTACCACGCTGAAAACCCGGGATCAGTGGGTACAGTGTGCGAAGCCCCTGTTGCTGGAATATTGCTGAAACCAATATTACACACTAAATCACTATACATCATCACGACCATTCAGAAGACAAATAAACGTATATACGTCCGAAGCAAAAATAAACAACACAGTAATAGAAAGGAATGGGGTATCATTTTGATCGTCTTCAATGCAATTTCATGAAATAAAAAACTAAAAATAGGCTGCTTACAGATTATATCAACATTATTATGGTATATGGTAATTTACACCAAAAGTGTGTACTGATTACCATTGCAAAATGCCGCCGCAAGCCGCGCACATTAAGTATTACCAATACCCAATGCAGGATATCAGGGCATATAATACATACAGGCAAATATATACAGCCGTTTGTCAAGACATGTTTAGGAAATTGAACTAGTAGTTCATTTTTATTGACAACGCACACAAGATGAAAACATGCCACATATTATAATGACAAATTAAATTTAACATATATTATGTTTGGGACACTTCCTTAGTAAAGTACAGATTCTAGTACTTTTGCTGGGTTGAGTCCCGTCTCTCAGAGTCAGGCACTTATATTAATCGCCAGCAAACAAAGTCAGCCGCCTAACCCGCTGAAATCAAATTACATCTGTTGATAATTATTGGCTTGCTATATTATGAGCGTAGAATACTGGTAGCATATAACCACGAGTCTCAATGACACCAGGTGGTGTACTTGCATATATAGTGAATTTTTAATCTAATATTCAAATATATATACCTAAAAGGTAAACTGTCGCAGTCCTGTTGAAACGTACGGGACATTTAACACAAGCGTTCATGCAATGAAAACCAGACTTCATTAATTGTTACAACTAGCATTATATTGATTCTTAATTATACAAACGGCATGAAACCATTTACATGTGTTCAGCTATATATTTACCATGACTCAACCTTTATTCTGATTTCATTCGATAGAAGGTCTACTTTGACGTTCGCAGCGTCACTATCATGTCAGATCTGTTACTCTAATGCAATACTTCGCAACATGGAAATCTGACGATATCTTCTACTTGAACCGGGGCGGTGGGGTAACCTATTGGTTAAAACGACTGCTCGTTATGCCGAAGACCCGGGTTCGTTACCCCACTACGGTACAATGTGTTAAGCCCATTTCTGGTGTCCCCCGCCGTGATATTGCTGGAATATTGCTAAAAGCGGCGTAAAACTAAACTCAGTCAGTCAGTCACTCACTTCTACTTGAACCAGTCAGATGTGATTCTTAAGAAGCGTCTTTCTCGCTTCCGTTCATAACGAGATGGCATGCGCTTCTGAGTGCAGATGCGCTGGCTCTTAGAGAAAGGGTGTCAGCGAGTTTGGTACAACGCGGCTTTTAACCATGACACCTGGTGTCAGCGTGTGGGAGGAACATAAACCAGCATTCAAACCAGGTTCCTGGTGTGTCCAAGGGGCGTAATTCTGCCTCAGACGACAGGAAGTTAAACTTTATAATCGTATTCTAAATTCCTATGCCTTTTATGAACATCTGGATTCCACCTCATAACTACAACCTTTGAATTATTGGGTGACGTTGTCAAAGACATGTGCAGTCAAGTACTCAACTAACCAGCATGGTGTCAATGGCGTTGTTGGAGACGTCGACGTAGGGTTTGAGGATCTCGAAGTGGAAGGCGGGGGTAAGGAGACGACGAGCTCGGTACCAGCGTTGTCCCCCAGCAATCAGGAGACTCTCCCCAAGCCAGGGCAGTAATGATGTATATGGTCCTCCAAATCCCGTTGACTTAGGTTCTACAGTATAATTGCAACCAGAGAGTCAATGTTCCTTAAATTTGTTTCTGTGATAATGAAATTTATTTTTGTTTTTAAATTGTTCTACTCTCTAATCGAAACAAATCTGCATCCATAAGTAAACAACCAATCTGAATCTCAGACAAAATTTTGTGTTCTTGTTTCTTTGATAATGAATTTTTCTTTTGAAATTGTTCTACTCTTTAATCGAAACAAACCTTTTTTAAACAACCAATCTGAATCTGAGACAAAATTTTGTGTTCTTGCATTGTCACGTATTCCAGATGAAAGTTTTAGCATTTTCATTCGACAAGCAGCATTTCCATCTACTTACACTACAAAAGTACACACTCAGTAACATCAACTGGTATTATCCATTTCAGATATAGTTGGTACGTCTTTCAAAACACACACAAGGGAGTAATCACCTGTGGACTTGATGATGGCTCTGATAGTGTCTGGGTGGTAGACGTTGATGAGTGGGTGGAAGGGTCCCATCCAGACCCGGTAGTACTTGGGGTATCTCTTCATCCATTCCTGCTCGACTGACATACGCTTCTCAAACATCTTAGGCAACTGAAACACAAACCCCCTTGTGAACTGGACGAGTGATCATATCGGTTTCAGCGCATTACGTTCAGCAGAGTTGCTTACCTTCGGTGAGCCTCCAACCTATTGTCGTGCCTTGCGATCCAAAATTCGCTGTACGTTTGTAGATTTCGTGCAGATAAAAAAGTTAAATCAATCGTATTTTTGTTTCTGAAAGTTAGATCGATTATAATATCGGTACACTTGCGTAAACTGCTGTGAAATAGCTTTTAACATTTTATGTTTGCTGACCAACAGTTCTCGTTTCAATATTTCAAAAGGAATAAGCAAAACTAACAGCAAGGCAATAACTGACACAATCATTTTTCCACCATTACCTGTTAGGTGACAGAATCGTCACTCGCGTTTAGTATTTGTTAAACTACATGCAAAATAGTTCATAGAGGTTATCATTTCTTGGAAAAACCATTTCCACAAAAGTGGCACCATGACACAGTAGCTAACCATGGCCATGGATATATGACACTGTAGCTAACCATAACCACAAATATACTATTCCAAAAAAAAGAAACGCATAACCCAGAAATCTGTTGCGAAAATGGTGTATTTTTAAACATGTATAGCTCGTCCATAAATAGAGTTTAGTACATGAATTTTACATCAGGTTAGAAGAAGGTAATGTCTATACAACCAAGTGGATAATTTTAGTTAACGGAGACGTTGAGCACGATGGCGACGACGTAGCACCGTCCCGACGTCGGGTCTCCTGGCTCTCAGTTCAATCTCTCGCAACCTGTTCCGTACCGTTTAGCCGGATATCCTCCGAAGTCCAGGCATCTTGGCTGCTGTGCTCTCACCCGTGGCAGTACGATCAGGCAAACGGAGTACCCGGATGTACCGATCTTGGGATGCAGTGGTTACTCGAGGTCTGTCTGTACGGGGAAGTTCAGTTGTTATACCTGTTTGGTTGTACGAGTTTGCAAGCCGTGATATCGTGCTCAGACTAACATTCAGACACCTGGCAACAGAAGATTGATAATCTCCAGCATGCATTCTTTCAATGGCGATGTTCCGTGTCGCAGCGTCAAGACATGGCGTCGTGATTTGACCTTGAAACCTCTTCAATATGAATGCCGATTTCCAAAAGTAATCTGGATCTTTATAGCCAGACAGTGCATGCTCTGTGCTGCACAATTTCAACTGGAAGATGATTTCTGTTACGTTGTGGCGATGCTTTCTTAATCCTTGTAAGAAATCTCATAAAAAATCAACATTTTCAGATAAAGTCGATGTTTGACTTGTACAGTTGGGTAACATCATATTATCAACACTTTTGTTACATATTTTGACGATAGTTTGAACTCAATAGTAATTAATAGATTTCAAAAATACAAAATGCCTATGCGTTTCTTTTTTGGGGATAGTTTACTTTGTGCATAAATACTGAGGTAGGTGGGAGTATTCACGAACATGAAACAAGTACTAATACGTAAGTATCCACAATGTTTGCTATTCTGGAGAATGTTTGCAATACTCAGCTCATATATTACTTACCACTGGGTTTCAAATCTGAACCTTACTTATTTCCCAGGAATACTATATTTGAATCTTTTATCACAGAGACATATAGTGCAGATAAAGGAGTTTTGGTAAGAAGACATATCTGGACTCATCTTTAAATATTTATTGCTTATACACCTGCGATTTGTCGGGGTTGGTTACGTCGCGTTATACCGAAGACTTAAAATCCTGTGTACTGGACGAGCGGTGATCACCTGACTCCATATTGACTCCAACCCATGTCCGATAGTTTACGACATTGACTTAAGTTATTAAAATAACACGAAAACCACAGGGCTTGAGTATCCGTCAACGTTCTGACATTCAGGTGTCTCTTTTCGCGGAGACCCTCGCAGCGTATCTGTTACAATGTCAAACTGGCGTCCGACAATGAATATTACTGTTTCTCTTATCTATCTGTGAAAAGAAACAACGTTTTGAACTTGATTTCTCGGGAGGTTGATACTTTAGTTGATAGATGACCTTTTCCTACGTGCGTTCCGTAATCAAGAACAGTGTGAATGTTTATCAATAGCCCAACAGTAAGGCAAAAAGAATATATACAATAGCGACGTCGCTCTTGGGCTTTTTGTTTCTTTGTTTCTTTGTTGTTCAATGTCAAACTCAGCAATATTCCAGCTATATGGCGGCGGCTCGTAAGTAATCGAGTCTGGACCAGACAATCCAGTGATCAACATCATGAACATCAGTACACGCAACTTGGTCCAAACAGCAGTATACTGGAAGGCACATGGAAAGCACTTGTTTCACACAATATCTCAAAACTATATATGTGTAGCATGTTCACATGCCGCGAATTCGCCGAGCGCAATGGAGTATCGATTATGTGCACTACAGACTTCTCAACAGATATATACCACGACAGTACTACAATTGTTGAGACATATACACATATATGTTACAAAGCAAAGATGACCAAGAGCGAGATAAACTTACTCACCAAATGCAGATTGCCTGTCCTCCAGGAGAAGTCCTTGACTCCCTGACAGTTGTTGAAGAAGCTGTAGAAACGCTGATACCAGATCAGGAACTTGATCGCTCGGTACGTAACGTACAGGAGAACAGATGTCCCAACAGACGTGAGAACAGATTCACGATTGAGACGAGATGCAAGTTGCAGAAAGTACATCTTCTTCACCCTCCCTTTGTCACCCTCTCAGCGCAATAACAGACTGAGCACTGTTACAGTCACTACCAACCCTAGATTCCCAACGCTACGAATCATTGATTAACAGCTGAGGGTATTCACTGTGTATAGATTAAACCACGACATATAGGTGTTTTGTTATTCTTTATATAATGGAGATTCCAATTATATTCCTTAAAATGCTGACGAAGTATTGCTCAGTGTGTTGAATGCGAAAAGCATTTATTGAAAATGATAGTTGTGTGGTCTCAAAACATATATATTTTTATGGGAGGAAATTATGTAGGCGATTTTTGAATGACTTCTAAGATATATACACATATATGTACAGACATAGATGTTCTACGTTCCCCCTTACTTACACCTGTTACACTCAGTCAGAATCCCAGTGATAATAATATTATCGTCTTCGCCATGCCTGTGGCTTTGACTCTGAGGTCCATCCATGGTACGACCGTAAACATGTCCAGAGCGTCATGGAAAATGATGCTTTCAAACTTCTGTGGAATAGGCCCATAAACAGCCTCAGAAGAATTCCTGCCAACAAATCTGATCTTGTCCTTTTTGATAAAGCCAATGAACTTATATAATTGAATCTTCTGTCCCTTTGGAGAGCAATGTGATTGGCAAGATTCAGGAAAAGCATGATATATATGCGGACCTCGCCTTTGAAATGTCTTGCTTGCATCCCAAGTACACTGTCGTCAGACTCCCCATTGTTCTCGGTGCCCTTGGTTTGGTACCTCCTGATGTCATGGCGCAGATCAGGAGGGTGCCCGGGTTCTCCACCGGGAGCACAGCCCTTCTGCCACTCTGGGTAATGCAGAAGGATGCAGTGTTGGGGAGCCTTCATATTCTCCGGAAAGTTCTTGGAGGGTTCGACTAGGCAGCGTTTCCTGGGAGAAGTCCCATTCGCTGTCTGGCCTGCATGTAGAGGGGGCGAGGGCCCTGAGGTGATGATGAGCCTTACCAGCCTGACTGTGCCAGGATCACCCGAACCCTCTCTGCTCTGCTTTTCATCTTTAATCTGTAAAACATTATGATAATAATAGACTATGCTTGAAAGCGCACCAAAACAGAGTTCCAGAGTTACTATATACAAGTAAGTCAGAGAAGAGAGGTTATTGGGAGTCACTGGTGAAACGCTAATTTGCAGAGGTATGTCTTGAGTTGGCTCTTGAGACGAGGAGAGATCAGTACAGAGGCGAAGATGCTCAGGAAGATTGTTCCATTCTACAGCAGCAGAGTAGGAGAAGGTTAGGCGTCCACGTTGGGTTGATCGCACTTTGGAGAGGGTTTTTACTCTGAGACCGCAGAGATCGAGAAGACAAATACGGAGTGAGGATACTGGAGAGGTAGACCGGAGCAGAGCCAGAGACACAACAGAACACAATGCATAAGACTTTGAAGAGAATACGTTGTTCAACTGGTAGGCAACTGGAGTGATTGAAGAACAGGACTGATACTCATACTTCCCTGTCCGTGTGACAATGCGCGCACGGGTGTTGTGAAATCGCTGCAAACGCTGTAGCTGAGATTTGGTGGCACCGATCCATAGACTGTTGCAGTAGTCTAATTTCGAGACAACAAAAGATAGTGTAAGAGTAGCTGCTGAGTTTCGAATGAGGTATTGCGTGATATTTCCAATATGACTGAAGGACGTAAAGGAGACCTGCACAATATGAGAGATGTTATCATCGAGTGACAGATCAGCATCTTTGATGACACCAAGGTCTCTGACTTTCTCAGAGAAACTGATAGACGATCCATCAAACTGGAAAGAACTGATCTCACACTGACTTCTGTGCTTGGTCTTCCTAACAGGAATACACTCAGTTTTAGCACTGTTGAGTTCTAACTTATTGCTGAACATCCACTGCTTCACCTCATCATAACACTGACCAAGACCTTTAAGAGCAGAAGAAGATTGCACTGGGTCTGGAATGAAAAATGTGTACACCTGAGAATCGTCAGCATGTTGGTGGCGGCCGAGCAGGTGGTTATCGATGACGGATCCCAGTTCCTTTGATGTAAAGGGAGAAAAGAACTGGTCCGAGGACTGACCCTTAAGGTACCCCACATGTGAGTGGGATCTTGCGTGAATACTGGCCATGTATGACAACAGACTGATACCTGTCAGTTAAGTAGGACTTGAACCAGTTAAGAGCGGTTCCCACAATCTGAACGTCACTCCTGAGTCTGTCAATAAGTCGCTAATGATCAAGGGTATTGAACGCCAAGCTAAGGTCTAGCAGCGTCTACAGGCCAACCTTGTTATCATTGACGCCCAGCCTTAAGTCATTCAAGACCCTGATTAATGCAGTACACTTTCCTGTTGCTGTTTGTCACATATATTTTGTTACGGTTAATAAATTGCCATGACAAAAGGTATAAGAGTCCCCTTTGAACCAGCAGAATATAACACAGACAAGTCTAAAATACTCAATAATATATTGAGCAAACAATGAGCAAGCTACAATGAATGACAATACAAATATTTAGTACAATGCAGTTGAGTCACAAGTAATGGGTCACAAATATGAAATATTAACTCTCCAGAGTCTTGGCATTTACAGTGAGAGCAGATATTCTAATTGAAGGTAGTTTACAATCAGAGCAATGAGGCTCGCACTGTCTTGAATGTAGGTCAGACGATGACAGACAGACAGGCGACGATCCAGCGTTTGGTGTCCATGGGCAACAGCGACGTTTTGTTGAGGGTGTTGCCGTAGATGTTGTGTTTGAATGTTATTACTAAGCATTGCTATGCATTGCTAAGCATTGCTAAGCATTGCTAAGCATTGCTAAGCTTTTGCTATGCATTTGTTAAGCATTGCTAAGTATTTGCTGGGAGAGGATTGGGATTCCCATATAGGCACATGGGAAGTATGGGTATACATATGCCCAGGAAAAAACAACCATGCCACCAAGAAGAGATTTGTCTTCGGATAAGATCCAAGAAATATGCTCCCTTCGAGGGGTGCTCCCAGCAAGTGAGGTTAAAAAGCGCTTCAGTATTGGATCCACAAGGCTGTACGAGCTATGGCGAGAGCCTGCTGCAGAACCTCTGCCCGCCAGTGAGATAGCTGCAGAACCGGCGACCATCTTACCCGCTAGCGAGACGCCTACCAGCAGCATATTACCTGCTGCAGAACCATCGATCCAGGACTTCTATGTCCGCTTGGGGAGGCTCGAGGCTCGTGTGGAGCAAACCCCGAATACGTCGTCAGCTACCACGAATTCATTGGTCGACATCCTGTCGAATCTGGACAAGGACGACGACGACAACAACGACGAAGAACTGCTGGAGGAAATAGAAGAGGAACAAGAAGATACCCACCTGGATATCCAAAAGGTGCGGCAGATAGTAGAAACAACCCAAAGGTGGACCTACCCTTCGATAGCTGCCTTGTTTCTCTGGAAGGTCGCCCACAAGACCTGGAAGTATAGCAAACCAGTTTCCCCCTTCGTGCACCCCCTCCGCACACCAGTTGATAAGAAGGAAAAAACACCCAAGACCAAACACTGGGATCCCTTCCACATGGAGTAGAGATGTGTGGAAAGCAGCCCAAAGTGGGCCTACCTTTCGATAGCTACTGGCGCCACATGTAGTAACATTCATTTAAAAATTTGACTCGGCAGGTATACGGCATGTGGCCTGTGGGAACTCATTATTGCAAATGGGTATTGCTCGGTAAACCCACAACCTGCGGTAAATGCTGTATATATGCTGAATATTGCCACTTGCATGCCAACCGTGTGAGAAAGGGCCATATCAATTACGTATGTCAAGCATGTGGCATAGTGGTCAAAGGACATTATGGGTTGTGCAAAGCCAACGGAAGGGATGTAGTTTGAAACCAACTTATTTACGATAAGAAAAAAGACTACCTCAACAAACGTCACCGACTGCTTAGGATGAGAGTTTAAGGGGCGCTTCATTTTTTCTCTCGCTAAAAGTCGTGGATTGGTTGGTTATTTTCGCATGAGGAAACCCCAACTACTCACCTTGCTCGGTATAAAATATGTCAAACCCCCTACCGTGCGAGACCTCAAACTCCGAGCTAAAGAATGGGGATTGGGGGGGTTATTCTCGCATGAGAAAATCCGAGCTGATCACCTTGCTGGAAGACACCAAGCCACTCAAACTGTGATTCGTACCGACAGAGCACGCCGTGGGTAAGTATCTCTGGGGCTGGAAAATGGTGGTCGATTCTAATGTTGATACCAGTACAATCAAACCCCCTATCGCTAGTAAACTCCGCGAAGAACTAGACGACTTGAAAAGCATCAAGTACCAACTGACGATGAAAATGGCGCTCCAAAAACAGCAGACGGACGACAGTACCGAGTCCATCGTACCTTATTTCAGAGGCAAACAGAAAGTCCTAACTCAACCAGAATCGGTTGAATCCTCCATCGACGCATTGTTACAGAAAATACAAGAGTCGTTGGAGAAATATACCCACATGGGCTCTGGATGGGCGGTAGATAAAATCAACACCGTTTATCTCGATATAGCGAACTACATACCGCTCAGAGGTTGGTTGCACATACCGGTACCTAAGCATTTCAGAGTTAAAAAGGCCCTTGTTAACCCCGAAACCAAAGGCAATGATGTTAATGATTACTGCACGGTGGTGGCGGTCATAGCTGCTCCGCATGAACCAACGGGTAATCTGTGCAGGCGTTCCAGCTATCCATTGATCGAAGAATCCGGGTTCGACTTAACGCTTAACATCTCCTACTGGGTGCAATTCGAAAAGCAAAACAAGGTGGCCGTCAACGTGTTCGGCCACGAAGGTGACAAAACCATTGTGCACAGGATAAGGCCTGTGAGTGATAAAACCGTGTGCAGAATCAATATATTCCTCATCGAAAAAAAAGGGCCAGTACCACTACACGGCGATTAAAAATCTAAGCCGGCTGTTATATGATCAATCAGCGCACAGAGAAAAGAAACACTTCTGCGAATGGTGCTTGCACGGCTTCATGCGAGCTGACCTGCGCTCCGGGAGAATTGCCGAGGTGTGGGAGAGATGGCGATCGGAATCGACATGCCCCGATAAAACAACAGCATCTTGAAATTCACCAACCACAAACACCAGATGCCTGTGCCTTACATGATCTATGCAGACTTCGAAGCCCTCATCAAACGGGTCAGCCACGACGTGCCCAACACGTCTGAGCAAAGTTTTACGTACAAAATCTGAGAACACCAAGCCTGCGGGTTCGGGTACGTGGTCGTCCGATGTGATGGACAAACGAACACTCCCATCATCTACCGAGGCCATAGTGCAGCTGAAAAATTCCTCATGTGTTTGCAACAGGAAGAGAAAATCATTAGGAAAAGGCTGTACACCACCGCTCCCATGCGCATGATGCCAAAGGACGAGTGAGTTGAGTTGAGTTGGGTTTTGCGTCACATCGGCATTATTCCAGCCATATAGTGACGAGAACAAGTTTGCATTAATAAACATTGTAAGTACATACTCGGAATGAGTTTTATTTCAAAAACATATATTCATCACATTGTCAGGTAGTTCACTATCAGATGAGCGCTCACGCGGGAGAACAGATCTTTTAGGTTTGTTGCATCATAATGTGAGTCCCTTGCAGACGATAAGTCCACGCATTCAAGCAGAATATGCTTGATGGTGAAAGGACGAAGTCGCTCACAAGCGTGCTAAGAATTGCCACGTATGCCAGGGACCCCTGAACGGTGATTCAGTGAGAGATCATTGCCACATCACCAGTCGATACCGAGGTGCCGCCCATAGCGCGTGCAACCTCCAGCTTAGAATCAACCCTAAAACAATCAACATCCCCGTGGTCTTCCATAATTTGAGAGGGTACGATGCCCACGTGATCATGCAGGCCATATCAGGTGATATCAAGTGCATCCCCAACAACATTGAAAAATACATCTCCTTCTCGCTTAACGGATTCATCGACAGCACTCAATTCCTCCTGTCATCGCTCGATAGTTTGGTTAAGACCAATGATACCTTCACCATCACCCATGGATACACTGATGCTGAGACTCGGCCCTTGCTGATGAGTAAGGGTATGTACCCATACGAGTACATGGATGATTGGTCTAAGTTCGATGAGACCCGACTACCACCCATTGACAGATTTTACAGCGGCTTACCCGAATCCCATATCTCCCAGGACGATTACAACCATGCTCAGAACGTGTGGGAGAAACTGGGCTGTACGAATCTGGGCGACTACCATGACCTGTACTTGAAAACAGACGTACTCCTGCTGGCCGACGTGTTCGAGACGTTCAGAACGATGTGCTTGAAACAGTATCAACTCGACCCAGCATGGTACTACACCAGCCCTGGTCTCTCGTGGGATGCGCTGCTGAAGAAAACTGGAGTTAAGCTGGAATTTCTCACAGATTACGACATGCACCTGTTCATCGAGAAAGGCTTACGAGGAGGGATTTCCATGGCCGCCAAACGGTACGCAAGAGCCAACAATAAGTACGTGGAAGGCTACGACTCTAGCAAACCCATCAATCATCTCCTCTATCTTGACGCCAACAACTTGTACGGCTGGGCCATGAGCCAGTCTCTGCCTACGGGTGGGTTTGAGTGGTAGGATGATGAGATCGATATCACGAGCATCGTGCTGGATTCAAACAAAGGCTACATCCTTGAAATGGATCTGGAGTATCCCGAGGCATTGCACGCTGCCCACAACAGCTACCCGCTGGCCCTCAAACGGTAAATGGTCTGCCAAGACTGAATGTCCGACTACCAACAGAACTTGCTGGGGAAGAATAAGCTAGCCAACGTCGAGAAACTCGTGCCAAACTTGAATAAGACCAAGTACATCATCCACTATCGCAACCCGCAGCTGTACCTGTCACTGGGTATGAGGCTGACCAAAATTCATGGGGTGCTAAAGTTCGACAAAAGCCCCTGGATGGAGCCCTACATCAGAATGAACACCGAGCTGAGAAAGCTGGCCACCAGTGACTTTGAGAAAAACCTCTACATGCTCATGAACAACTCGGTGTTTGGTAAGATGATGGAGAATATGAGGAAGCGCGTGACCGTGAAAGTGGTCCGGTCAAAAGAGGAAGATAAGCTCAGGAAACTGATAGCCAGCACGGCATACAACCGGAGCAAAATATTCACCAACGACCTGGTGGCCCTGCACATGAGGAAGAGCCACATCAAATTCAACTGGCCCGTCTACGTGGGGATTAGCATCCTCGACCTCTCCAAGCACCTGATGTACGACTTCTACTACAATGAGCTCAAGAAGCAGTACGGCGACAGGTGCGAGGTGCTGTACACGGACATGGACTCCCTGCTGATGGAGATTCGAACCGAGGACGTGTACGAGGATATGAAGAAACACATGCACCTGTACGACACCAGCGACTACCTGAAGGACCACCCCATGCATAGCCAAGTCAACAAAAAGGTCCTCGGTAATATGAAGGACGAGTGTGCTGGCCACCGCCGAATACATAGGCTTGAGGCCCAAGATGTATTCCATCCTGAAAGCCGACAACGGTGAGATCCGAAAGGCGAAGGGGGTCAAGAAGTACGTGGTGAAACAACACATCAGACACGCCAAGTTCAAGGAGGCCCTGTTCAGGACTCGCACCTTCAGGCATCAGATGAATACGCTGAGACGCGACAGACACAGGATATACGGTCTGACGATAAACAAGACGTCCCTGTCGCCGATGGACACGAAACGTTGGATAGCCATCGACGGGATCAACACGTACGCGTACGGACACGAAAAAATTTACCCAAAAAATTAGATGTATATATTTCATTTAGATTAACATAACCTAGTGACCAGGGAGGGTCATAATGACCAGTAAATTTAGGGTGCGGACGAAAATGGTATGCATACTGGTGGAAAGGGAAAAGGGTCTGACAAAGGCTTTACTAAGCAAAAGAAGCTTATATCGGACTTGGCCCCGGACTTGGCCAGACTTGGTCCAGACTTGATCCAAAACCGCTCTTGCATATACTACTAGAACATTCGAACAAAGCGTGTCTGTATCTTTATTCACTCAATACTTTCTCGGAGTCAACAAGATAAACAAAAGATTGTCAAGGGCAGGTAACTCTGGAGCACTATCTAAACTGCGTACCACTAAAATAGTATTGCCATTGAACATATATGTTGCGAAATGTGACCCACAACCCACACTCAAAACTGTAAACATTGTGACCCAATAACAACTATCACTTAATCAATGATAATTCAAATTACAAAAAACACACTCTCGTAACAACTTGCAATCCATGTCACTGTCTGACAAATTCCCTTCACATTCCCCTGTTGTTGTCTGCTAAAACTATACCAGAAACAAACAATTATGATGAACCTGAAAGTCAACCTGAACCTGTTACTGATTTAAAACGAAATGCACCGCATACAAAAAAGGAAAACGAAACACTCAAGAAAAAATCAAAGGGCCTCAAACATGTTGAGGTACCTTTACCATTGACAGTTGCTCTGGGGGTTCATAATACTTTTGGATATGGAAGTCACTCCATCGCTGCCATTAAAGCGTAAAGGACCTTCTCGCTCACGATCTCCAAGTGAACCGCCATGAGCTGCGCTGATAGTTTAATAGAACGGAACTGTAAAAGTTTTCAGCACAATTTTCTGATTTCAAGCTATTAACATACAATGTATAACCATCTGATTTTTTGCTTACAAGAAACATTCCCCCAAACCGTGATAATGTGATTTAAGACTGTATGACTCTCATAATCTGTTATGTGATTTTATGTGTAACTATTTGTTGAATAAAGACTTTTCCCAACACACTAATGCCAGTCCTTTTTAAGGTTTTATTTTTAGACGTTCTAACATACACATGAGTATAGAGAATCAGACAGTTGCTTGGTAAAACAAATACTCCCTCCTCTTTCGCCGAGTATAGTGTTCTAAGTACTGGATCTGTACATGAGGCTTTAGTTTCTTTCCGCATGTACCTTGTGATGAAGCATGTCAATAATATCGTCTTGTATTCCTCTGTCAAAACATCTTTGTGTTTGGTTTGTCTGCATCAGATCATCCGGGTTAATGGCGTCTGTGCTTTTGATATCGCATTAAAGTGTGGTCATGTTTCTTGGCGCTCTGTCAGCTGTATCAAACAGCCATCCAGTGTCCTGTTCATCTCATGTTCAGGATCTATGGTATTACGTGGTGAAGACTGTGAGAATCCATGTCAGTCATGTAATGAATCGAATTCTGAAAAGGCTTTTTGTCTTGTCTGATACTATCAATTCATAGGAATATGTACTAATGGCATTAGAAATCTAATTGGTTAATCGTCTCTAAATAATCATTTGTTTAATGACACAAGTCATTACCAGAATGAAAAATAGAAATGACAAAATGAATCTTGTTAGCAACTTTGAGCTCCCTGCTTCACTGGCCAAGGAGTGAATGAGTTAAGTTTTACGCCGCACTCAGCAATATTCCAGCTATATGGCGGCGGTCTGTAAACAATCGAGTCTGGACTACACAATCCAGTGATCAACAGCATGAGCATCGATCTGCGCAATTGGGAATCGATGACATGTGCCAAACAAACCAGCGAGCCTGACCACCCGATCCCGTTAGTCGCCTCTTATGACAAGCATGAGTTACTGAAGATTCATTCTAACCCGGGCCTTCACGGGTCACTGGCCAAGGAGATTTCATTTCTCATAGCATCGTTTTATGCTGAAATTGAAATTGTGCTCTCATGCTGTATATTCATGCAAAATAACTTCCTTTGATCACAACAGACCATTTGTTGTAACTTGATCAGTTGAAGTCATCGATATGATAGAGCACCTTCGGTCAGCTCAACTTTGCCTTACAATGAGCACCTGAGACAAAGGAAAATGTACTCGACGAATAGCTTTACAGATTTAATTTGAAAATAATATTCCCTTATCCTACGACACGGTTGTGTGTGTGTGTGTGTGTGTGTGTGTGTGTGTGTGTGTGTGTGTGTGTGTGTGTGTGTGTGTGTGTGTGTGTGTGTGTATTTCGTATCAGCTTTGTCAGGTACCTGTACATTGTATAAATGAAGGCACATATGGCCTCCTGGTTACACCAAACATGCTGCTAATATTCGCAACGCATATGAATCGTATAGGATAGCCTTTCAGCGAGACAATATAGGCAGCAGCCTGGTCCTATCAACACCACGTGAACGAACTAATATCACGACTAAAGATGTGCCAGTACCGATTTTGTAAATGACAGCACATATATTCTCCTTAAATATCATACAAGTAATCCCAGCACTTAAACTTATTATTCCTAGATGAAAGACTCTAAAGCCTTTCAAGGACAATAAAGGCGGCAAATGGAAATATCACCAGCTGCCAATACCGAACTAAATAATATCATGGCCAAGGAGATTTCATTTCTACATACTTGACAATTTCTTTCATGTTTTCATTTTAACGCAATATTCATTTCTATAAGCTATAGAATCGGACAGTTTGGTGTTTGATGAGCTTGTATCTCGATACGGATTTAAACTCAAACTCATGCTGTGATATTGCTTGGATTCTAGCACGTTGGTTTAGCTGGAAGCGGAGATATTGAATATAATTAATATATTAATTCCAAGAGATTACTTATTTGCCATTTCATCTTCAATAAATGCATCTTGGCAAAACAAATGGGAAAATGAAACTACTCGTAGACACGTGTACTGCGCTTGTCATGTAAGCAAACATTTTATAATACGTCGGCGTTGTCGTAGAGATGAAGTTGTTTTGACTCGCCACAGGCTAGGCCATCGTGGCTTGAATGTGCATAGAAGTATTGCAGATGATACCATCTCTCCCCTATGTGAATACTGTAACATACACTGCCGAGAAACGGTTCAGTACTCTTAGTGAATGTCCAGCTCATAAAAAACACGTCAGGCTCTCAAAACAACTCTGTTTAACAAAACCAAACATTTTTACAATTAACACAATACTCGGGGATAATGTAATGTATGGTTGCATGCAAGAGCTGTTTAACCTGCTCATTCAAACGGGATAGAATGACATAATTTAACCAAACATTTATATAACAATGTGTTAAGTGTTGGGCGCACAGAGTCCTTGTCAGTCACAGGGTTGCCCTAAAACCTGACCTACCAACATGTACATCGGATGTTGTAAACGAATTACACGCCTTGATTTCGTAGAAAGTGAATGCTCGAAACATTTCGAAATGTCGACATCAAACCCTGTAGCTGCGAAATATTACTTAGCATGAAGGGAAAGTTTGGTTTTGGAGGGTTGAAGTCATCCCTCTTATCCCATACAGTATTGTTATTTTAAACAAACAGAAGTAGTTTTATTTATTCTTAGCATTCTACTGTGTTTTATGTATCTGTTCTGTATCCAGTGCTAGTCTTAAAGTGTTATACATTGTAGTTTATTTATTTATTTTCTTAATGTCCAGTTTTATCCTTCCCCCTTTACATTCGTTTAATCTTTGAAAACAACATTTGGTCATGTTATAACGTACTTTAAATCATTTTAACCACTGTTGATTGCTCACTGTAATTTGTGAGAGCTCCTCAGATCGTGTGACTGATGTTGTTCGTGTTGTAATGTGTGTTATGGATATAAGTAATTATTGTAATTCCAGCGTCCATAACGCAAGACAAATTCCCTTCTTGGGCAATAAAGTATTATTATTATTATTAAACAGACTTGTGGAGCCCTTTATGCGTAGTTCTGAAGAGATGAGATGGTCTCCTTTACTTTTAGTTCAGATGGGAAAATCAGGGAATTGGCTATTATGGCTATTGAACGATATCTGTTTATCGTATTGTTAGCACTTAGACGTCTTAGCCAGATGCACTTATTTTCACCATGAAACAGATGAGGTGAGGTGAAATTGGGTTTTACGTCGTGCTTGAGAATATTTTGCTCATATGACGTCGTGCATGCGTGTGTAGGTGTATGTGCGGCTGCCTGTGCTAGCCCAGACTTAAACTGGTTTTATAGTGCTAGCCCACTGAGATACCATGCCGCAGTGAAGCATGAATGCCACACACAGACACATTATACTGACTCCGAGACGACCAGTCCTTGTTGTACCAATTAATGCCGAGAGCCAGGCAGGGACCAACAAGTACCATATTTTAACGTTTTTTGGTATGACGCGGTCGGGGATCGAACCCGCGACCTTCCGCTCTCCGGGCGGACGCTCTAACCACTACACCACGGAGGCGGTCTGAAATAGATTAGCAAAGTCAGGAATACAATTGGTGATAAAGGGTTTGCCTACTCCATGAAGCAAAGTCTTAACAAAACATATGAAATATTTTGCTTAAAGGGCACGTTTACAGGAAAAAGAACTTATTTTCTTCTTCTTTTTTATTGTGAAAATCATTTACGTGGAACTTTCACGAATAAAGTCAATACAATTTTGAAAATTTAATATAACCATATATATTTTTTTGTAGCAAAACGATTATAATTGACACATTCAGTGTCATCAGTGAAGTCAAGCGTCCCACTCACTGTTTTCTTTATAGAATGGGATATATTCTGACAAATTGGGCTACGCTTAGGCTTCAGTGAATGGGTATGATTTTGCGCCGCTTTTAGCAATATTCCAGCAATATCACGGCAGGAGCCACCAGAAATGGGCTTTATACCCACGTGGGGAATCGAACCTAGGTCTTCAGAGTGACGAACAAGTGCTTTAACCATTAAGAAACCCCACCGTTCCCGCTCAAAAGCCAATCCAAGGTACTTTTTTCCTGTTTCGTGTCTCAGCACATGTGTCGTGTCTTGTCTATTATAGACTAAGTGATACAAATCAAACTTATGCTCAGCAAGATGTATTTTACACAACTTGTGAGAGCGTGGGGTTATTTCCTTGTCCCAAAGAGAACGACTCAGCAATATTCTCAGCTATATGGCGGCGGTCCGTAAATAATCAAGTCTGCACCAGACAATCCAGCATGAGCATCGATCTACGCAATTGGGTAAGTCGACTTACGACAAGCATGGGTTGCTGAAAAACAATTCTAACCCGGATCTCCACGGATTTCAACAATGACAAACGATTACTTTATCCATACGGTATTTGATCGTGTTTATAGTTGACATAAAACATTATTATTGACTACAAGTCAATGTTAATCCATAATGTGAATGATAATCCACGTTCATGGTCACGTGGTCACGGAAATAGAATGTTGATACCTGGTGTTATTGTTTTGATATTTTGCCGTTAAGCATAATGGAATGTGTGTCCTTGGATGACTGTATGTTGTCTTGAATTGACGTTTTCTCTATGATGTACTGTGTCGGTGTCTAGCGAACACCCACAGTCCTTCAGTTGACTTCATCACGCCGGCATTCCTTCGTTCCACTTTGTGGCTTAAATCTACCTGTAACGTATATCTGAAATATCAAAGTGTAATGCTTTATGGGCAATGAAGACAAACATGTAAATAAATTCACCGAGGTTAATCAAAAATGTAATTTTTATGATAAAATTGATATTTTATACTTATCCTGACTCATTCTATATTGCTTATCTTCCTTCTCCTTTCGACGGTTAAGTAGAAACTTGAATCCCCAGTTCCCTGTAGAAAACGTAAAATCACTCACCCACGAGTTGTCTCCCTTTTCCCGCTAAAAGGGCCCTACGTGAGTAAAGCTCAGCTCACATCACTCTCTCCTGAATAAGCCTGTAGTGCTGAGAGGGGGCGGCTGGGAGGGCCTTTAGATCATGTCAGGTTAAGTATAAAATATCAATTTTATCATTAAAATTACATATTTGTCAGTATCCTGACTCATGCTATATTGCTTATTGAATCCGACGGAATAGGTGGTGGGGTCAGCCACCTGACGGGATTCACTGTGACTGTTCTCTTTTCTGATCAGTAGCGTCTGCTCACATACCCCCTGGGAACTATTCTCTGCAGCTTCCAAAATATCCTGATGACATCCGCAGGGCCACCTTCTCTAGCATGAATGAGGAAGCAAAATTAATGTATTTTAGTTATCTAGAACGATCCATATGTTAAGGTAAGGACTATTAGCGAAACTGAGTCTAAATCACCCATACGCTGACTTATCCTGTTAGACTGGGAACATGGACTCTCTACCAGTGGCAATGGGTCAGTTGCCTGGCGTGAACAAGCCAACATGAGTTTCTCATCGTCTGGCTGGAATTGGAGTTGTTGTGTTACTACAAGAGGGCCGAAATGGTGGATACCAGATACATCTCAGGTAACAATGTGTCGCAGATGTTGGTTGGCGAACACTGTTCGATTTCCAAAAGCAGCCTTCCATGATGGATGATAAAGAGCAGTTCCCATGTTGTGCGAGTGTCGAGGCTAAAGCTCTAATTTCGTGTGGGTTGGAGTGAGTGAGTGAGTGATTTAGTTTTACGCCGCACTCAGCAATATCCCAGCTATATGGCGGCGGTCTGTAAATAATCGAGTCTGGACCAGACAATCCAGTGATCAACAGCATGAGCATCTATCTGCGCAATTGGAAACCGATGACATGTGTCAACCAAGTCAGCGAAACTGACCACCCGATCCCGTTAGTCGCCTCTTACGACAAGCATAGTCGCCTTTTATGGCAAGCACATGGGTTGCTGAAGACCTTTTCTACCCCGGATCTTCACGGGTCCGTGTGGGTTGGAGGATCTAGCCCCGCTGCTTTGTAAGCTTGTAGGATGACAGCTCTCATCCAAGATGAGATAGCAGTTCGGGAGACTTCAATAGTCATGGCGGGTGATAGCGGGATAATGAGATGCTTGAACTTCCTCCTTCCTGTAGCAGTCCGTTCTAAGTAGATTTTTAAAGCTCTGACTGGGCACAGGGACAGATCGTCCGTATCGTGTGGTCCAAGGTCCGAAGACAGTGCTGGTACGTGGAACTGTCTACCCGGTTGACGAGGTAGCTGATTCTTCGCAATGATGTCCCATCTGAGACCCAGGTGGACTGCAGCATGCTCCGGAGTCGAACGTGGTTCGTAGTGGAGGGCATGTATTTCTGACATTCTAGCCGGTGCAGCTAGAGCTAGGAGGAATAATGTTTTCTGAGTTAACAGCTCAAAAGTTGTCTCTCAGTGGCTCATAGTCGTCACTGGTAAGATGTTGCAGCACTACGTTAAGGTCCCATGCTGGAGCTCTAAATTTCCGCTGCTATTCTAGTTTAAAGGACCTCTCAGAGCAACGAGTTCAGGTACTTTGGTGAGTTTAACTCCCGTATCCATGGTGATAACAGAGCTGATCGCCACCAAGTATGTTGAGAGTGTAGATCCCTTCAGTTGTCTAGTAGCTCTCAGATGACATAAGTACTCTGCTACTTGAGGATGTGTAGCTTTCACGGCCGAAAATTCCTTGCGTACAGCAAATTGATCCAAACTCTTCCTTTTATCATCGTAGAGGTTCAAAGTTGATCGTTTTAAGGCCAGTGTAACTGCCTTAGCTGCTCTGAAGGAGTACCCTCTTCATTTCAACAGTGCATAATACGTTCCATGCGTGTAGCCGTAGTACTGTTTGGTTGCAGTGATGTTGTTTGTGTGAGGGTGGATAAGTAGATTCGGCCAATCTTGTAGGCGTAGTGCTGGCTTTCCTAAGAGCTGTAGAAGGTCTGGAAACCAAGTTCTCGGTGGCCACTAGGGCGCAACGAAAAACAGGATCAGTGGCGGAAATGCGTACGCATTCAGTTCCTCCGAAGAGATGGCTTAAGTGTTGAGGGCCCAGGCTTGTGGATCTAGTACTGGTGAGACGAACGCCGCAATCTGATGAGTGAAGCCTGTCACAAACAGATCTATGAGAGGACGGGCTTGATCTACTGTCAGCAGTTGGAAGGCTTCTAGGTGAAGCATCTACTCTGTGGGTGATGGTTGGACCAGTCTGGATAAGGCGTCGGCTAAGACGTTCATTGCTCCTTGAAGTGTTGGAACGTCATTTGCAGTACAGGCCCTGATCTCATTGAGCCTTGGAAATTTATGTAAAAGGCTACTGTTGAGTTGTCCATGTGAATCATAAGGATTTGATTCCTCAGTAGGTGCGTCCAGTGTTGAACTGCCTCGCTAACCACCTTGAATTCCACTTGATATATGTGCAAGGTTCTTTCTTTTAGTGACCAAGTTCCAGATGCAACCTCTTCGCTGAAGTGCGCTCCCCATCCTTGTAGAGATGACAAAGAGATGTAGGTTGTAGGCTGGCTCTTACAAATAAGTCCTGTCGCAGACATTCGAATTGTCTGTCCACCATAGTAGGTACGACTTCAGGTGTTGAGGGATGGATATCTTCTGCAGACTGTCGAGATGAGGTCGTAGGAAGTGTTGAAGTGGTCGCAACATCTTCCTCTGCGTGTTAGGCCCTGTGGTGACGTGAGGAGACTGAGTAGTCTTTGCCATGTTCTAGAGGTGAGTTGAGAGCTGCTTGAAGACATGCCTGTATGCTTAAGCATCGGTCTTCTGGAACCACAATGCTGTTCTTTGTGGTGATGAACTTGATGCTTAGCAACTTCAGCTCCTGTGATGGCTCTAGTTCCGACTTCATATCATTTCGTAGCCAGCTCAGTTGCGTTAGTAACTGGATAAAAAAATGCAGTTGACGTCTGAGTTGATCTGCTAATTGATGCGCCTGTACCCTGCCCCTTTGATGTTGAAACGCAATGATGGGTTTTGTTACACGTGTAAATAGCCACTGGGCCAAGGGGAGGACCCTCTGCTGGTAGTGCTGCCTTTTATACAGGAAGCGCAGATACTTCCTCGAGGCCCGGATGTATAGGGATGTGCAGGTAGGCATCTAGTAGATCTATGCTGGTAGTCGTTGGGTCTGATTAGATGTCGCAATTGTGGTAAGTGCAGCAACATTAACTTGTCCGGTTCTAGTAAATAGTCCAGATTGAGACGCTTCATATTGTAGATGAGTTCTTTTTTGGTACTGGGAAAATTGGAGAATAAACGCTGGGAGTGAGACCGCGTTGGTCTAGGATCTGCACAGCGTTTTTTGCTAACAGCGAGTCGATGGTCTCTGTCTTAGGGTTCTGGAAGTTGTTGATCAAAGATTCGTTGATAGCCTGGGATCTAGTCAGCCCGAAGAAGGTCCTTCTCGTGTCTAGATTTGCCAGCTTTTTATCTTCCACTCTATAGCTGCGTGACTTAGCGTCGCCAAGGAGATGGAAGTCGTCATCTATGTCCTGCGCCTGAAAGAAGGTTCCATGTTGTGTAAGGGAAATTTTCTCCCAGTAACGCCGGAGTATGTTGCCCTTGAGGTTAGGTGGGACCTGCGATATTGGCTTTATAGGATGGATAGTTAGCGTTTTTAAGTCTTCCTCTACAATGCAGTAGGTCTCTGCTGGGATTATGCTATCGGTATGCTATCCATGATAAGACCTCTGAGTCTGTATATATGGATGCATCTTCCATTTCATGGTCATCTTCCATTTCATGGTCATCTTCCATTTCATGGTCGCTCACACATGAGGCCGCTGCTTCGTCTTGAATGGAGTCACTGATAGATTCCGTTGGAGTAGAGTGGCTGTGAGGAATATGTGATTCCGTTGAACGTTGTTATTATTGCATGGCTAAAACGACTTGTCTGGTAATGTTTGACACAAAGTCCCGGTCCAACAGTAGCCTGGCATTCTCTAGAGGGTTCGCGAACGCTTGTGACGTAGCTGAAGCTGTTTTGCTTTGATGATGACGCTGCTTATTTGAGGTTGTCTGCATAGATGGGTTCGTGAATGCAGTCGCGGGTTCTATATTTCTCTGGGCAGGTAGAGATACAGTAGATTGACTGCTGGTTGACTGGTTCGCGAACCCTTTCACGAATTGTATAGAGACAATCAGGACAATCAGTAGACTGAGACGAAGCTGGTTTATTGTTGACCAACGGGTTCACTAACCCTTCCGTAGATCGTGTAGAGTTGATCTATGGGTTTGCGAGCCCTGATGGTGTGGAGGAAGGTCTACGTTGAGATGGCTGCATTTTCCTCGACGCTGAAACAGTTCATGGTTGTTTTTGCGAGCTAGGGTTCCCAAACCCTGAGGTTTAACTTGTCGTCGTCTTCTGTGAAGTTATCACAGTTATCTGTGGTTCGAGAACCGGTAGCAATGTGTCTATATCGTCTAATGCCGTCAATACATTCTTGAACGATGTAGTCTCACTGGGAGACTTTGATGGTCTAGTAGATCTAGATGAATGATGTGATGATGTTGTTTTCGACGTAGATGATTTCTTAGACGATGCAGAAGATCTCTTTTTCTTAACCAGCCTCAATACAGTTAACGGCCTTAATTTGGATAGATAGGCCGAAATTGGAAAGATATTAGTCGCAAAAGGGACCCATAGTGACCGCTCAGCTGTCTGCTTGGGCAATAAAGGAGAGAGTAATGAGAGCTTGGCTTTAGTCACATGGGACACGTTTGATGGGAAAAGGGAGGCAACTCATGGCGTGTGATTTTCGTTCTCTTTAGGGAACTTGGGCTTCAGGTTTCCACGTAACCGTCGAAAGCAGAACGGAGATAAGCAATATAGCATGAATCAGGATAAGGAAAAATATATAAAAATAACCTCATTAAAAAACCCCATTCCAATAACAACATATTTATTTTAAGGAGATTTCGTGCACTTTATGTCAAGAGAGAAAGGTTTCTTGAATACCTGTGAAGTATTCTTGAAAGCATGATCTTTTCCTCGTTCATGGCAAAATGTTGCCCGATACAGTTTCTGAAAAGAAAAGTCATAATGAACAATCTCACATTCTCATTTAATGTTACATTTTATTCTTAAAATGTCCAGCGGAAGTTAAACGTCACAAATCTATTACGGCAAAAACTGCTAATGAATTTATGATATTACTTATTCATAGAAGATATTAAACGACCTTCCGTATAATACCATTTTTATTAAGCGAGTTAATGATCTGGTACTAAATTTTTCACGAGTTTTATACAAATGGTATTTCAGGGAAGCCAGTTTAGTATTCTGTTTATTTCTTTCCAACATAAACTGATAGAAACGGTCTACAGTGTGATGACGCTTTCCGCGATTCAAGCAAATTCTAATACCACTGGGACAGAGATCTTAGCATTGTGACATCATAAGATAAGGTAAGATAATATACTGGCCACATAAAGAAACTGTGCACACAAAAATATAAACATAGGCACACAGCGTCTTTATACATAAATACAGGTGTGAACATAGTAAGTATTGGAGACAATCAAACGCTCATGCACGTGCCAGACGACGTGACGTCGTTGATGGTGGCCTATGGACTTGCAATGTGTTACTGCACGTGCGGCCCGTGCAGCTGTACACAACATGTGAGACTCAGAAATTGCTGTCACTGTCGAAAGCTTGATCTTATGTCATTCAAACGTTCACAAATTCACATGAGAAGTCACATGCACATCATGCCAAGATTAACATCTGCTCAACGTCATGAAGCCATTGGAATGGTTCGAGCAGGAATGAGCCAACAACAGATGGCAGCACATTTCCAATGCCATCGTATCACGATATCTGCATTGGTCAGGCGTTATCGAAACAGTAATGACGTCGCCGACCACCCACGTTCTGGGCGCCCCCGACGTAACGACGCCAAGACAGGACAAATGGATTCGGGTGACTCATCTCGGACACAGGTTCCAGACGGTAGTGACCACGTCCCAGACCATTCCCCAGGCCTTCAATGCTCATTTGGTAGCCTCTATGTGTCGTCGATGCACGGCTGTGCTTCACGCACATGGTGGTCATACCCGTTGTTGACTTTCTGACTTCGTCGTGTGACCCCCTACTCGATTTTGAACTTCTGACGTCATCGGTACGGATATTGTTTATGGTGTTTTGACATTTTGACATTTTGTTGTGGTCCGATACTTCAGCTTATAAAGTGTCTACATCATTTCGTCTTTTCTGTGTTGTATTCCAATTCTGAAGGAATTTATTTTCTGTGTGCACAGTTTCTTCATGTGGCTAGTACACTTTATTACCCAAGAGGGAATCGGGTGGTCAGGCTCGCTGACTGGGTTCCCACATGTCATCGGTTCTTAATTGCGCAGATCGATGCTCATGCTGTTGCTCACTGGATTGTCTGGTCCAGACTCGATTATTTACAGACCTAGTGGTTAAAACGTTTGCTCTTCACGCCGAAGACCCGGATTCGATTCCCGACATGAGTACAAAATATCTAGCCCATTTCTGGTGTCCCCGCCGGGTTATTGCTAAAAGCTGTGTAAAAATACTCACTCACTCACTCACTCACTCACTCAGTTATCGTAATTGCCAACTAAATTTTAGTATTACCTCGGGCCAGCGGAGAAGGGGATATATGCATAGTGGTCTTTCTTCTGGATGTTCTCGGTCAGAAACCGATCAGGATCATACACTTCCGGGTTCTCCCACACTTCCGGGTTATGATGAACATTCCATATCCCCAGTGAAATGAGTGTTCCTACTGGAAAGACCTTCCCGTCGATGTCCATGGGGTGTTCCAGTTTCCGACTGACCAGCGGAACAGGCGAGTGGAACCTCATCCCTTCCTTCAGACATCGTGTCAGATACTCCATCTTGGGGATGTCATCCCTGTAACATATACAGATTTATTTCACTTTTCATTTACCAATCAGTCGTCGCCAACCCAACCCATATTAGTACGACATGTACAGGCTATTCCTCTTCGGAAAGGTGATCTGCAACTGACATTCTTATGGATTTCTAACAAAATGGGAACAGCTGTGTGTTCTGCTCACAGTAACGAAAATGTTAGTTGCAGCACCAACCCCAATAGCATTTCTCTAACAGCCAGGTGATGTGCTCTGACAGGTGATGTGTCCTACTAGCTAATGTTAATTACCAGGTGTTGTGACATACCAAAAATGAAGTTTACCAGGTGATGTGCCTACCAAGTAATGTGCCCTACCAGGTGATGGGCTCTACCAGTTGATGTGTCCTACCATCTAATGTGAATTACCAGGTGTTGTGCCCTACCAGATAATGAGGATTACCAGGTGATGTGCCCTACCAGGTGATGTACCCTACCAGGCGACGTGCCCTACCAGGTGATGTGTCCTACCATCTAATGTGAATTACCAGGTGTTGTGCCCTACTAGGCGATATGTCCTACCAGTTGATGTGTCCTAAATGTGCCCTACTAGGTGATGTGCCTTACAAGTAATGTGCTCTACCATGTGATGTGCTCTACCATGTGATGTGCCCTACCAGGTGATGTGCCCTGCGAGGTAATGTGCCCTACCAGGTGATGTGTTTGGATTCTCTTCCATCCAGTAGAATGTCCAGTTCCTCCTGGATCCTGGTCTGGAACTCGGGTTTGGAGGCCATGGTAAACAGCGTCCATGATATCCCACTGGCCGTTGTGTCGTGACCTGGAAAGGAAAACACAAGGAAACACCAAAACAACTACTTAAAAGTAAGACCCATGTTCTCCATATATAAACACATCGTATGGTTCCTTATGTGTGTATAGGTAAGTGTATAGTTATTTATAAGATAAGGCAATAACATAAAGTTTCTGATTACATCCGGTGCATTTATACCTTTGTTAATAAACGAAAATATGAGGCAAATTTCAAATTTGACTAATAGTTTCCAGAACAATGTTCATCAAACTGTGACTGCTTTCAACAAGGCTGCTTGTTGCCAGATGAACACGGTATTACTTGCAACACCTGGTTTTACCAGTGGCTAAAAATCGGATGTACAATTAAAACCAAAGATGGGTTTAAGTTATTTGTAAAGCATATTAAAACAAGCATCAGGAAGGACAGCATCCTCAATGCAATATTGGTAACAAACACCATATGACGTCCCTTCTCGTAAAGACAATACAATGTCTTCCACATACCGAGAATAACGGGAAATCACTTCATAAATGGCGTCCGTCTCGTCACTATGATGTCACAACCCGAGCTCGACCATGACTGAATTTCTATATGCAACTGCGCTGATTTTGGGTTCAGGGTAGTTATTGGCTGCTTTTGTAGAAAACAATGAAATCAGGTATGATTTCGTGTGTTTGTTTGTGTGTGTGCGTGCGTGCGCGTGTGCGTGCGTGCGCATGTTAATTAGTATGTTGGGAGACTATTCACGATATTTCAAAAGCGTTTTATACAATACAGGGGCGGCGGGGTAGCCTAGTGGTTAAAGCGTTTGCTCGTCACGCCGAACACCCGGGTTCGATATGGGCAACAGTGTTATGCCCATTTCTGGTGTTTCCCGCCGTGATATTGCTGGAATATTGCTAAAAGCGGCGTAAAACTAAACTCAGTCAGTCAGTACAATACAATAAACAGCGACATGATTAGTGACTGTACCTTGAAATAGAAACGTGTCGACTTCATTCCTGATCTCTAGCGGGGTGAGGCCCTTGCCATCACCATCTCTGGCACTGAGCAGGACGTCCAGGAAGTCGAGGTAGCGGGTCTTCGGGGGTCCATCTCTCTCCTGTGTATACAATATGTTAAATACAGGATACCGTTGTATTGATAACACTGTAATAAACAAAGGGCAATGCTGTATATATAATACAATGTTAAACATGGGACAATGTTGTGTAGATCCGCAGTAAACTGTTATATATGGGACAGTCTTGTATACATAGTCCAGTGTGAAACATGGGAAAATGTTGTATACATAGTAAACCGTTTAACATTCGACAATGTTGTATACGTAGTCCAATGTGAAACATGATAGTGAATGAGTGGTTATTTTTTACATCCCTTTTAGCAATATTCCAGTAATATCACGGCGGGGGACACCAGGAATGGGTTTCACACATTGTTCCCATGTCGGGGATCGAACACGGGTTTTCGGCGTGACGAGTGAGCGTTATAACCACAAGTCTACCCCACCGCCCTGTGAATCATGGGACAATGCTGTATACACAGTGCAATGAGAAACATGGAACAATGTTGTGTACATAGTGGTATTTACATAGTGCAATAGTGGTATATACATAGCGAAGTAGTGGTATTTACATAGTGCAATAGTGCTATTTACATAGTGCAATAGTGGTATTTACATAGTACAACGTGAAACATGGGACAATGTTGCGTACATAGTGCAATAGTGGTATTTACATAGTACAACGTGAAACATGGGACAATGTTGTGTACAAAGTGCAATAGTGGTATTCACATAGTACAACGTGAAACATGGGACAATGTTGTGTACATAGTGCAATAGTGGTATTTACATATTACAACGTGAAACATGGGACAATGTTGCGTACATAGTGCAATAGTGGTATTTACATAGTACAACGTGAAACATGGGACAATGTTGTGTACATAGTGCAATAGTGGTATTTACATAGTACAACGTGAAACATGGGACAATGTTGTGTACATAGTGCAATAGTGGTATTTACATAGTACAACGGGAAACATGGGAAAATGTTGTGTACATAGTGCAATAGTGGTATTCACATAGTACAACGTGAAACATGGGACAATGTTGTGTACATAGTGCAATAGTGGTATTCACATAGTACAACGGGAAACATGGGACAATGTTGTGTACATAGTGCAATAGTGGTATTCACATAGTACAACGTGAAACATGGGACAATGTTATTGTACATAGTGCAATAGTCGTTTTACATAGTACAACGTGAAACATGGGACAATGTTGTGTACATAGTGCAATAGTGGTATTCACATAGTACAACGGGAAACATGGGACAATGTTGTGTACATAGTGCAATAGTGGTATTCACATAGTACAACGTGAAACATTGGACAATGTTGTGTACATAGTGCAATAGTGGTATTTACATAGTACAACGTGAAACATGGGACAATGTTGTGTACATAGTGCAATAGTGGTATTCACATAGTACAACGTGAAACATGGGACAATGTTGTGTACATAGTGCAATAGTGGTATTCACATAGTACAACGTGAAACATTAGACAATGTTGTGTACATAGTGCAATAGTGGTATTTACATAGTACAACGTGAAACATGGGACAATGTTGTGTACATAGTGCAATAGTGGTATTCACATAGTACAACGTGAAACATGGGACAATGTTGTGTACATAGTGCAATAGTGGTATTCACATAGTACAACGTGAAACATGGGACAATGTTGTGTACATAGTGCAATAGTGGTATTCACATAGTACAACGTGAAACATGGGACAATGTTGTGTACATAGTGCAATAGTGGTATTCACATAGTACAACGTGAAACATGGGACAATGTTGTGTACATAGTGCAATAGTGGTATTCACATAGTACAACGTGAAACATGGGACAATGTTGTGTACATAGTGCAATAGTGGTATTCACATAGTACAACGGGAAACATGGGACAATGTTGTGTACATAGTGCAATAGTGGTATTCACATAGTACAACGGGAAACATTGGACAATGTTGTGTACATAGTGCAATAGTCGTATTTACATAGTACAACGTGAAACATGGGACAATGTTGTGTACATAGTGCAATAGTGGTATTCACATAGTACAACGGCAAACATGGGACAATGTTGTGTACATAGTGCAATAGTGGTATTCACATAGTACAACGTGAAACATGGGACAATGTTGTGTACATAGTGCAATAGTGGTATTCACATAGTACAACGGCAAACATGGGACAATGTTGTGTACATAGTGCAATAGTGGTATTCACATAGTACAACGTGAAACATGGGACAATGTTGTGTACATAGTGCAATAGTGGTATTCACATAGTACAACGGGAAACATGGGACAATGTTGTGTACATAGTGCAATAGTGGTATTTACATAGTACAACGTGAAACATGGGACAATGTTGCGTACATAGTGCAATAGTGGTATTCACATAGTACAACGTGAAACATGGGACAATGTTGTGTACATAGTGCAATAGTGGTATTTACATAGTACAACGTGAAACATGGGACAATGTTGTGTACATAGTGCAATAGTGGTATTTACATAGTACAACGTGAAACATGGGACAATGTTGTGTACATAGTGCAATAGTGGTATTTACATAGTACAACGTGAAACATGGGACAATGTTGTGTACATAGTGCAATAGTGGTATTCACATAGTACAACGGGAAACATGGGACAATGTTGTGTACATAGTGCAATAGTGGTATTCACATAGTACAACGTGAAACATGGGACAATGTTGTGTACATAGTGCAATAGTGGTATTCACATAGTACAACGTGAAACATGGGACAATGTTGTGTACATAGTGCAATAGTGGTATTTACATAGTACAACGTGAAACATGGGACAATGTTGTGTACATAGTGCAATAGTGGTATTCACATAGTACAACGTGAAACATGGGACAATGTTGTGTGTGCAAAAGTGCAATAGTGGTATTCACATAGTACAACGGGAAACATGGGACAATGTTGTGTACATAGTGCAATAGTGGTATTCACATAGTACAACGGGAAACATGGGACAATGTTGTGTACATAGTGCAATAGTGGTATTCACATAGTACAACGTGAAACATGGGACAATGTTGTGTACATAGTGCAATAGTGGTATTCACATAGTACAACGGGAAACATGGGACAATGTTGTGTACATAGTGCAATAGTGGTATTCACATAGTAAAACGTGAAACATGGGACAATGTTGTGTACATAGTGCAATAGTGGTATTTACATAGTACAATGTTAAACACAGGACAATGTTATTTACATCGTACAATGAGGGCAATGTTAAACATAAACCGATGATGTATAGAGAGTAGAATCCAGTAGTAGAACACAGAACTAGGTTACATGCAGTACAATGTTATGGAGGACCATTCCGTCTCTGGATATTATTGTGAAATGTATCATACAAATTGTTTTGTTTTTGTTTGTTTTAGTAAGACACTGACCAAGGTCTGTCGCCTCTTCTCGATGATGTCTTCCGCCCAGCGATGTACAAAGTCACACTGCTTCTTAAACTTCTTCCCAGAGGACGAGTTGTAAAAGATGAAGTCAAGGAAGTGCCATGGGTTCCTGAAACAGTAGTTTTTATCACCGTTGCGCCAATTCTACAAGTTTTTGGGGCGGTGGGTGGGTCAATGGGGTTAAAGTGTTCGCTTGTCACGCCGAAGACCCAGGTTCGATTCTAACATGGGTACATGTGTGAAGCCCATTTCAGGTGTTCCCCCGCCGTGATATTGCTGTAATGTTGCTAAAATTGGCGTAAAAACATACTCACTCACTCACATTGCGTGAGGAGCGGACGCTTTAATCACTATGCTACCCCACAAATAGATGCCGTCTACATTTAAATGTATGGTATCCAGTATACCCGCACACTTACATATTTCGATCTGTAACCAGGAAGAGTAGGTCATTAACTGCGTTCACATATGGGTGAGTGAGTCTGAAACAAATGCATGCTGCTGTTAAATTCAACAATTTTTAACGATTTATTTCCCTCAAATAAGCATTCGCCAATCAACCGTTGAAAGCGTATTATACTGTAAGTGATAGAGAGAGTGAGTGAGTTTAGCTTTACGCCACACTCAGCAATATTGCAGCTATATAGCGGTGGTCTGTAAATAATCGAGTCCGGACCAGATAATCCAGTGATCAACAGCATGAGCATCGATCTACGCAATTGGGATACGATGTCATGTGTCAACCAAGTCAGCGAGTCTGACCACCCGATCCCGTTTGTCGATTCTTATGACAAGCATGGGTTACTGAAGATCAATTCCAGCCCGTATCTTCACGGTCGTATTATACTATGAATACACAATGGCATTTAGAAAGTGGTTAAATGGGATAACACATGGTATATTTGGGATGGCAATTTCTCAGTATAATGTACAGATTCTGGTACTTGTGTTAGGTTGAATCTCATCCGTGATTCGAATCCACATCCATAGAGTCAGGCACCCAATCGCCAGCACACAAAGTCTGCCACCTGACCCACTTAGTCAACGCGGCTTCCAGAAAAAAAACATATTATATCATGCTAAATGCGGTTATCTATAATACGAACACACATTGAAGTACTCAGCAGAATGTCCTCATTCTTAACAATAATATTTTCCCTTATCCTGACTCATGATCTTTGCTGATCTCCCTTTTCTATACGAATTGTAGTTCCCTAAAGCGGACGTAAAACTACATTCTCCCACGAGTTACCTCCCTTCTCCCGCGCAAACAGTCATACGGCCAGCCTTTCTTGTCACTCTCTCCCTTTTCTCCCAAGCGGATGGTTGCGCGAGCCCTGGAGTCCCGTATGCGGCATATATCCTTTATATTTAGATCCTATTTATCGCAGTTACGCTGTGTATGGTATTTGGCTATAACTAGCTTGTATTATATGTAAACATTTTGAAGATATTATTTGTATTTTATGACGTATTTTCATCGTAATGTAACTTGTTTACATTTCATGAAATCTTGCAGTGTTTGCAGGTTCCGGCTATCAGTGGCTGATCATCACCCCCAATGCCCGTCATGCATTAAGCCATGTTCTTCCACCTTGCGTTGTACATATTGCGTTGCTTCCTTAAGTGGCATTTAGAAGCTGGTATGATGAAGTGGAACACTTTTTATGGATAGACAACTTCTTTGTTGCAGTAGTAGTTGCGATGTTTCGGTGTAGATCCTAACACCGTTATCAAGCAAATGATACACAACATTTGCACAAGGAGAAATATATACATGGCGGGTATTGGTTTGTACAATAGAAGAGGTTTATGTACGGCGTGTTGACATGAGACTAGGAGATAGGAATGATTGAAGCCAGTAGGACTAAGGTGGACTCACAGGTCGAATGTCTGCGGAGGGAGCTATTTACAAGAGCAGGCCTTCGACACACATCTTTACGTAGATGCATCGCTACAAGGATGGGGTGCGCATCTCAACAACCAAGTAGGATCAGGGAAGTGGTCAGAAACAGCATTTTCACATCAATCTGATGAAAGCTGTGATCAACGCCTTAGAACTATGGTCGAGCTCGCTGATCAACAGAATGTTGATGGTCCACACGGACAACTCAACAGTGGCATTCTCCATAAATCGGCAAGGTTCAACAAGATCGCCAAGCCTACTTCAGCTCACATTCCAGTTGTTCAACATCACGGAGGATGCACACATCTGGATAAAGGCGTGTCACATACCAGGAGCCAATAACGTACTAGCAGACGTTTTTTCCCGACCACTTCGCCCGTCACCCACGGAATGGATGCTCCATCCAGAAGCATTTCGGCTCATCATAAGGGAAATAGGATCCCCATGCATAGACGTGTTCGCCACGAGGTTCAACAAACACCTACCGACGTTTGTTTCACCAGTACCAGATGCACTGAGCATATCAGGGGAAGGACTAAACGCTTACGCGTTTCCACCTCCGAGCTTACTACCGAAAGTACTGTTGAAGATCAAACAGACACAGGCGCTACATCTGACTTTGGTCGCGCCTTATTGGCCAGTGAGAGTCTGGTTCCTAGATCTAATAGAAGAACTCGGAAGTCCAACCCTCAATCTACCAGAATGGCCGAAACTACTCACACATCCGCACACCAAACAAGTCCACAGGAAACAAACATTGTTCCAGCTACATGTGTGGACCGTATCAAAACTTGTCTAAAGAAAAGAGGGTACTCTGCCAGAGCAGCGAAAGCAGTAACCTTAGCGTTACGCAGATCTACTCGCAATTTGTATGACGACAAATGGCAGAAGTTTGAACAGTATGCAAGGCGGAAAGGCTTCACAGCTATGAAAGCTTCTCATCCTCAAGTGGCGGAATATCTATGTCACCTTAGATACACTAGACATCTGAAAGGTTCGACACTATCTACATATCTGGCAGCCATTAGTACAGTCGTCACTATGAAGTCAGGCATCAAGTTGACGAAAGTACCTGAATTACTTGCTCTGCTACGCTCTTTTAAACTGGAAGACCAGCAAAATAAATTCAGAGCACCCGCTTGGGATCTGAACGTAATTCTACGACATCTCATGAGTGATGCCTACGAACCTCTAGAACAGACAACCTTCGAGCTACTCATACAAAACATCTGTTTCTACTTGCCCTAGCCACGGCAGCTCGAATGTCAGAGGTACATGCGCTGGATTTTTGACGAACTAGATTCGACACGGGGCACCGTGCTGCAGTACATCTAGGACTTAGATGGGACTTTATTGCAAAGAATTAACTACCTGGTCAACCAGATAGACAGTTCCATGTACCAGCGCTATCTACGATCCTCGGTCCAGAGGACACCAAGGACTAATCCTTGTGTCCTGTCAGAGCTTTGAAAATATATCTTCAAAAGACTAAAACAAGGAGAAGAAAATTCAAGAGCATTTCATCCCCTTGTCGACGGAGACATCAGCAGAAGTCTCAAGAAGGACAATATCGTTCTGGATGAGAGCCGTCCTATTGAGAGCCTATAAAGCAGCAGGACTAGAACCTCCGAGAGCTTCCAACCCACATGAAGTCAGAGCACTGGCGTCAACACTCGCTCTGCATGAAAATTGCTCAATATCATCAATTATGGAGTGCTGCTTTTGGAAGTCGGATACGGTGTTTGCCAACCACTACCTCCGAGACATAGCCACCGAAGACGTCTCCGGCATTCACCAGTTTCGGCCTCGTGTTGTAGCACAACAACTAGCTGTTCCACAAAGGCGCTGAGTTGGAAATCTCACCCTTTATCACGTTGACTTGTTGATAACATTTACTACGGAAATGTTCTAGTTTGAAAGTCCATGCGCGCAGTCTAGACTAGGCTAGCATCAGTGATTAAGACTCTGTACGGGTAAAGATACGTTAAGGGGTTGCAACTCATTTATGATAACGATCTTATCATAATCTATGGGTAGTCATAGACAACTAGTAAAATGAAGATACTAGTATATCTTAATCCACATGAATCTAGAAGATTCACTTGTCTAAGAGGGAAGTAAGAAAAGATTGTCTGGATAAGGAAATATATGTAATTTTGTAAGTAAAATTGATATTTTATACTTATCCTGACTCATGAGGTCAAGCCCTCCCAACCTCCCCGCTGGAAACACTTCAGATTTCACAGTAGAGCCAGGTGCATGGGCAAAAAATAATCAGGAGTGAGTGACAAGTAAGGCTGGTCACATGACTGTTTGCGCGGGAAAAGGGAGGTAACTCGTGGGTGAGTGTACTTTTACTTTATGATGTCAGAGTGAACATTTCTGTTGAGTTAAATAGGGCAAAATGCTGTAAATATATCAAATGACTACAATCAGTGATGGCACCAGCAAGCATAGTGAGCAACCGAGTTAAGATGGGTACCACTACTCTATTATGTTTGAGAGTTGCGAGGCGTTCGCACTAATGACTTAAATATTGTGTTTGTCAAATTCCCCCATACGTTCATGTTGCAGCGTGCCTCAGCATTTATGCTTTTTGCTCTGTCGAATTCCCCGTACTTACTCATACTGATGTCTGTCGACTTCCCCGTACTTACTACTGTTGTGGTCCGTCACACTACCCGTACATACACCTGTTGTGGTCTGTCAAATTTAACATACTTACTCATATTGTGGTTTGTCACATTGACCGTACTTACTCCCGTTGTGGGCCGTCAAATTCCCCGTACTTACTCCCATTGTGGGCCGTCAAATTCCCCGTACTTACTCCTGTTGTGGTCCGTCAAATTCCCGAACTTACTCTTTTGTGGTTTGTCAAATTCCCCGTACTTACTCCTGTTGTGGCCGTCAAATTCCCCGTACCTGTTGTGGTTTGTCAAACTCCTGTTGTGGTTTGTCAAATTCCCCGAACTTACTACTGTTGTGGTTTGTCAAATTCCCCGTACTTACTCTGTTGTGGTCCGTCAAATTCCCCGTACTTACTCTGTTGTGGTTAGTCAAATTCCCCGCACTTACTACTGTTGTGGTTTGTCAAATTCCCCGTACTTACTACTGTTGTGGTTGTCAAATTCCCGTACTTACCTGTTGTGGTCCGTCAAATTTCCCGTACTTACTCCTGTTGTGGTTTGTCAAATTCCCCGAACTTACTACTGTTGTGGTTTGTCAAATTCCCCGTACTTACTCTGTTGTGGTTCGTCAAATTCCCCGTACTTACTCTGTTGTGGTTTGTCAAATTCCCCGTACTTACTCCTGTTGTGGTCCGTCAAATTCCCCGTACTTACTCTGTTGTGGTCCGTCAAATTTCCCTACTTACTCTGTTGTGGTTTGTCAAATTCTACTTACTGTTGTGGTCTGTTGTGTACTTACCCTGTTGTGGTCAAATTCCCCGTACTTACTCCTGTTGTGGTTTGTCAAATTCCCCGTACTTACTCCTGTTGTGGTCCGTCAAATTCCCCGTACTTACTACTGTTGTTGTCCGTCAAATTCCCCGTACTTAATCTTGTTGTGGTTAGTCAAATTCCCCGAACTTACTACTGTTGTGTTTTGTCGAATTCCCCGTACTTATGCCTGTTGTGGTTTGTCAAATTTCCCCATTACTTACTCGTGTTGTGGTCCGTTCCCCGAACTTCCCCCGAAATTACTCCTGTTGTGGTTTGTCAAATTCCCGAACTTACTCCTGTTGTGGTCCGTCACTCGTGTTATTCGAAATTTCCCGTACTTATGCCTGTAGTGGTCCGTCAAATTCAAATTCCGTCCCGTACTTTCCTCCTGAACTTACTACTGTTGTGGTCCGTCAAATTCCCGTACTTACTCCTGTTGTGGTCCTTCAAATTCCCCGAAAGTATTACTGTTGTGGTTTGTCATATTCCCCGTACTTACTCCCATTGTGGGCCGTAAAATTCCCTGCACTTACTCCCGTTGTGGTTTGTCAAATTCCCCGTACTTACTCTTGTTGTGGTTAGTCAAATGCCCCGCACTTACTACTGTTGTGGTTTGTCAAATTCCCCGTTCTTACCCCTGTTGTGGTCCGTCAAATTTCCCGAACTTACTACTGTTGCTGTCCGTCAAATTCCCCGTACTTACTCCTGTTGCGGTCCGTCATATTCCCCCTCTTACTCCTGTTCTGGTTAGTCAAATTCCCCCTACTTACTCCCATTGTGGGCTGTCAAATTCCCCGTAATTACTCCCATTGTGGTTTGTCAAATTCCCCGCACTTACTACTGTTGTGGTTTGTCAAATTCCCCGAACTTAACCCTGTTGTGGTCCGTCAAATGCCCCGTACTTACTCCTGTTGTGGTTAGTCAAATTCTCCGCACTTACTACTGTTGTGGTTTGTCAAATTCCCCGTACTTACCCCTGTTGTGGTCCGTCAAATTTCCCGTACTTACCCATGTTGTGGTTTGTGAAATTCCCCAAACTTACTCCTGTTGTGGTTTGTCGAATTCCCCAAACTTACTCCTGTTGTGGTCCATTAAATTTCCTGAACTTACTACTGTTGTTGTCCGTCACATTCCCCGTACTTAATCTTGTTGTGGTTAGTCAAATTCCCCGTACTTACTGCTGATGTGGTCCTTCAAATTTTCCGTACTTACTCCCATTGTGGGCCGTCAAATTCTCCGTACTTACTCCTGTTGTGGTCCTTCAAATTCCCCGAACTTACTCCTGTTGTGGTTTGTCACATTCCCCGTATTTACTCCCCTTCTGGGCCGTCAAGTTCCCCGTACTTTTCTCCCATTGTGGGCCGTCAAATTCCCCGCACTTACTCCTGTTGTGGTTTGTCACATTCCCCGTACTTACTCCCCTTCTGGGCCGTCAAGTTCCCCGTACTTTTCTCCCATTGTGGGCCGTCAAATTCCCCGCACTTACTCCTGTTGTGGTTTGTCAAATTCCCCGAACTTACTACTTTTGTGGTCCGTCAAATTCCCCGTACTTACCCCTGTTGTGGTTTGCCAAATTCCCCGAACTTACTACTGTTGTGCTTTGTCAAAGTCCCTTTGTCAAAGTCCCCGCACTTACTACTGTTGTGGTCCGTCAAATTCCCCGTACTTACCCCTGTTGTGGTTGTCAAATTCCCCGTACTTACTCCTGTTGTGGTTTGTCATATTCCCCGTACTTACTACTGTTGTGGTCCGTCAAATTCCCCGTACTTACCCCTGTTGTGGTTTGCCAAATTCCCCGAACTTACTACTGTTGTGCTATGTCAAATTCCCCGAACTTACTCCTGTTTTGGTCCGTCATATTCCCCGTACTTACTCCTGTTGTGGTCCGTCATATTCCCCGTACTTACTCCTGTTGTGGTCCGTCATATTCCCCGTACTTACTCCTGTTGTGGTCCGTCATATTCCCCGTACTTACTCCTGTTGTGGTTTGTCGAATTCCCCGAACTTGCTCCTGTTGTGGTTTGTCGAATTCCCCGTATTTACTCCTGTTGTGGACCGTCAAATTCCCCGTACTTACTCCTGTTGTGGTCCTTCAAATTCCCCGAACTTACTCCTGTTGTGGTTTGTCAAATTCCCCGTACTTACTCCTGTTGTGGTCCTTCAAATTCCCCGAACTTACTCCTGTTGTGGTTTGTCGAATTCCCCGAACTTACTCCTGTTGTGGTTTGTCGAATTCCCCGTACTTACTCCTGTTGTGGTCCTTCAAGTTCCCCGTACTTACTCCTGTTGTGGTCCTTCAAGTGCCCCGTACTTACTCCTGTTGTGGTTTGTCGAATTCCCTCCCACACCAATGTTATAGTAGTCAAAAGTTCCCAGTACTCAACCTTATTTTTATCGATCACATATCCTCTACTCACCCCTGTTGCTGTATGTTTTCCTCTACCGACATGGCGCATCTCAACAGGATGTCAAATGTACAGAGACCGACTATGTTGAACAACTCGAAGCTGGTGCCTTCATCCACGTGTTTGTCAATCTTCTCCTGTTAACCAAATGTTGACATGTAAATGCTTACACCACGTCACATACGAAGTAACCACATGGGGAATCTTCAGTGTCACAAAATTCAACCACTGGGTTGATCCCTTTCCCAGGCCTGGTAAAACCGTCCACATTAAGCAGTTCGTCATCCCTAGCTCCTTAGAACAACATCGTGGCGGTGGGGTAGTCCAGCGGTTAAAGCTTTCGCTCGCAACGCCGAAAATCAGGGGTCAATTCCGCACACGGGTACAATGTGTGAAACCCCTATTGCTGGGATATTGCTAAAACCAGTCTCACTCACTAACATACTATACATAACATCATCACGACCATTCTGAAGACAAATAGAATTTAAGACACAAATGAACCCCCCCTTCCCCAAAAAAATAAATAAAATAAATAAAAAGAACAAAAAATAATGATACAAATCTAAACTTGAATATTGGTTGCTTACAGATTATATAAATATAATCATGGTACATGGTAATTAACACCACAAGAGTGTACTAATTATCATTGCCTACTGCCACCGCAATTTAAGTATTACCAATACCGCAGACAGGGCAGCAGGGCACACAATACATACGGCAAATATTCTCAGCTGATTGTCAACACATGTTTAGGAAATTGAACGAGTAGTTCAGTTTATCCGGAGGCATGTTTATTGACGACACAACGCAGACACGATGAAAATATATCACATATTATAATGACAAATTAAATTTGTTAATAAAAATAAACTGGCATGCTATATTATGAGCCTGGAATACTGGTGTCATATAACCACGAGTCTCAATGACACCAGCTGGTGTACTTGAATATCTAGTGAATTTGTAATCTAATATTCAAATATGTATACCTAAAAGGTACACTGTCGTAGTCCCACTGACATTGAAATGTACGGGACATTAACAGACGCGTTCATGCAATGAAAACTTCATTAATTGTTTGAACGCGCATTATCTTGATTCTTAACAATACAAACGGCATCAAAACATTTACATGTGTTTAGGTATATGTTTACCATGACTCAACCTTTATTCTGATTTCATTCGATAGACGGTCCACTGTGATGTTCGCAGCGTCAGTATTATTAAAGTCATATCTGTTACTTTTATGCAATGCTTCTCTATGGAGATCTGACGATAACTTCAACTTTAACCAATCAAGTGTCAGCTTTCTGAAGCGATTTGGCTTTGCCTTTCTTGCTTCTGTGCAAGAGTTTCGATTAAGAAAACTCACTGCAGAAACACGACACCCTCGATTGAGTGTAGAGTCGCTGGCCCTCATGGGAAGGAGTTCAGCGACTTTGGATCAACGCCGGTTTTTAACCTGGTTCAATTATATCAGCGCGTAACAGCGTGTGGGAGGAAGCCCCGAAAGCCTAAGGTCTAAGACGTTTACCACTTTAGTAAAACTCATGAAGGGTATAGTGCTAACAAGGAACAAGAACCTAGGAACATAAACCGGCATTCGAACCAAGATCCTGGCGTGTCCAAGGGGCGTAATTATGTCTCAGGCGACTGGCGTTAAAACAGCAAGGACTATAAAAACCAAATTTAAATTTATAAAGATCTGGGATTCAACCCCATAATAAAATTGTAATATTTGAATTATTGGGGTGACGTAGAGGTATGTATTAAGTCTCAACTAACCAGCATGGTGTCAATGGCGTTGTTGGAGACGTCGACGTAGGGTTTGAGGATGTCGAAGTGGAAGGCGGGGGTAAGGAGTCGACGAGATCGGTACCAGCGTTGTCCCCCAGCAACCAGGAGACCCTCCCCAAGCCAGGGCAGTAACGTTGCATATGGTCCCCCGAATCCCGTTGCCTTGGGTTCTATAAGTACAATTGCAACGAGAGGGTCAAGATTCTTTAAATTTGTTTCTGTATAATGAAATTTATTTTTAATTGGAACATTACTCTTTAAACGAAGCACACCTGTAACTATTAGTACACAACCAAAGGGAATTTTATGGATTTGCAGGGGCATTTACTCAAGGTAAGATGTTTTAGCACAGAATTTCCAATTTGCCAAGTAACATTTTCATCAATTTACTACCGAAAAAGAACAAAGTGATGAAAATCAACTCGCAATTCCGATATCGTTGAAACGTATTTCAAAACACACAAAACGGAGTAATTTTATGGTCACCTGTGGACTTGATGATGGCTCTGATTGTGTCTGGATGGTAGACCCTGATGACTGGATTGAAGGGCCCTATCCAGACCCGGTAGTACTTGGGGTATCTCTTCATCCAGTCCTGCTCCACTGCAACACGCTTCTCAAACAACTTAGGGAACTGAAACAAATACACAACCTCGGTGAATAACAGGCCCTCGTGTCTTTGCGGGGATAAAGAAGAACAAATATTGTTTTTGAGATGACTCCCGACTCAAAAAGCTTCACAGTACAATACATCATGACAAGGCCGGACAATTCGCTGCACCCCAACCGCCTGCTTTGCCGCGCATGCAATCGTTTAAAAACTTAATGTAGACATAATCATGGGAAAGAGTTCCTTCCGTTCCCCCAACCCTAAACCTTACTCTAAACCCAACCCTAACTTAAATTTTGGACTTTTAGTCATTTTGTGTGTTCTCTAGTAATTGTTATGTTAAGTTTTGTTAATAATTTTAGTATATTTATAAATATTATTTGGGGTGGGGGAACGAGAGGAACTCTTACCGAATCGTGGATGATTGGCTTATCGAGCACCACTCATGACACCTACCAATTTTCTTTTGTTTTTGCTGCAAGTCGATAGAAACTCGAGTTTGAGTCTCAACTGAAAGATCTTGACACAAGTGGATGACGATGTATCCGTACAAAACGGGTGTGCGGTCGAATCAAGCCCTGTGATGTTTGTGTAATCAATGAGAGATATTTTTGTATTTGGCAAAACCTCTGTTGTTTTATTTTCACGCATCATACCGAGGGGTGACACACGGCTGGTGGAACAGCGCCGGCACGCACTTCAGGCGCAAACGACGGTCGGCGCTGTTCCACCAGCTGTGTATTATCCCCTCGATGTGAAGCGTGAAAATAGAACAATGTTACATGATAGTTTCTTAAACAACGTTTTCAGGGATCGATCATAAAACGTCAGATTTCAGATCCTGTTGGGTACAGAGGTTTCAGGACCATGTGTCGTATTTATGTTTTGTGCACCTATCCCTATTTCGAGTTATTTAATCATTCATCGTTCTCATTTGAACCCATGGGGACTGTATCTGTGTACGTTGAATCATTATATATACCAGATATAGCTGTCACAGACATGTCGCTGCGATGCGGGTTGAATCAATCAGCGTGACCTCGGCTGCGAGGTTTGTCCGCTCTGTGAACCTACACATGACATCAGCATTTTCATAGCGATATCTTTCCCCGGCATGTGAGACGCAGCTATTTTTATAGACGCAGCCTATTGTGTGAGAAGAGATCTTACACAGTGGTGTATCATATTGCGTAACATACATTGTCCCTAACAGATACTCAGTTGACTGAGCTTCACAGGGGTGACCCTTCACAGACGCATGCATGCTCACGGCATAGACACGAGTAGTGAAATAATGGCTGTTCATAATGTCACTGGCCGCGAGTCAATTGTCATCCTGTCCTAGCTGTAACAATGTCGAAAGCTGGGTAATAAAATGATGTTTTGAATGATCTTAGCTGCGTAAACTTTTATGCTCTATATTTCCATGTATTGCTTAGTCTTAAACTAGTCACACCTAATACTCTCTGCATAGTTACTGGCATGAATGAGTTCGTAATCATTAATCCTATATACTATGCATGAACGGACACAGACGTGTAATGACAACTTCATTTCGTCCTATCTTGACTAGCGGTGACTGAATGAGAAGCAGGTTACGCTGCAAAAATAAACGGCGATGCAGAAAGAGCAACAGTAACAGAAAACTGTCTGTATACTATCTCAGATGACTTTGTTCCAAAGCAAACGATGGCCAAGAGCGAGATAAACTGACTCACCAAATGCAGATTGCCTGTCCTCCAGGAGAAGTCCTTGACTCCCTGACAGTTGTTGAAGAAGCTGTATAAACGCCTATACCATATCAGGAACTTGATCACTCGGTACGTAACGTACAGGAGAACAGACGTCCCTACAGACTTGACAACAGATTTACGATTGAGACGAGATGTAACCTGCAGAAGGTCCATCTTTTTCCTCCTCTGTCTGTCAACCTCCCAACCCAATGACTGAACACTGGGACACAGGTCTGTGCGACCCACTTTCAGCCGAAGACTGCTCACGCTGCAGGTCAGTGATTACCAGCTGACAGTATTCACTGTTTAGATAAAACCGCGGGACTTTCGTGTTTTGTTATGCTTTTAATCGTTACGTAATGTTCCTTACAATGCTGACGAGTATTGCTCAGTGTCTTGAGAGTGAGTAGAGTTATTGAAAATGAAACGTTGCGTGGCCCTGTTGCCTCAAAACAAAAGTTTGTTGTTCGAATTGTAAATGTACCGACCAAGATCGTCCATGTTCCTCGTACATACATGTGTTACTATCTGCCACATTTTCCTCACATCCCCCTGTCACTGAGTCACATTCCCCTCACATACCCCTGTCACTGCCTGTGACATTCTCCTCACATACCCCTGCTACTGTTTGTGACATTCCCCTCACATACCTCTGTCACTGTCTGTGACATTCCCCTCACATAACCCTGTCACTGTCTGTGACATTCCCCTTACATACCCCTGTCACTGTCTGTGACATTCCCCTCACACACCCCTGTCACTGTTTGTGACATTCCCCTCACATATCCCTGTCACTGTTTGACATTCCCCTCGCATACCCGTCATTGTTTGTGACATTCCCCTCACATATCCCTGTCACTGTTTGTGACATTCCCCTGTCACTGTTTGTGACATTCCCCTCACATACCCCTGTCACTGTTTATGACATTCCCCTCACATACCCCTGTCACTATCTGTGACATTCCCCTACCCCTTTATATACCCCTGTCACTGTTTGTGACATTCCCCTCACATACCCCCTGTCACACATACCCTTTTTTGACATTCCCCTCACATACCCCCTGTCACTATCTGTGACATTCCCCTAACATACCCCTGTCACTGTTGTGACATTCCCCTCACATACCCTTGTCACTGTCTGTGACATTCCTCTCACATACCCCTGTCATTGTTTGTGACATTCCCCTCACATACCCCTGCTACTGTTTGTGACATTCCCCTCACATACCCCTGTCACTGTTTATGACATTCCCCTCACATACCCCTGTCACTGTTTTGGACATTACCCTCACACACCCCTGTCTGTGACATTCCCCTCACATTCCCCTGTCACTGTGTCCCATTCCCCTGTCACTGTGTCCACATACCCCTGTTGCTGTCTGTCCCATTCCTGTCACATACCCCTGTTGCTGTCTGTCCCATTCCCCCTCAAATACCCAAGTTTCTCTGTCGGATTTCCGTCACTGTCTGTAACATTACCCTCACACAACCTGTTGCTGCCTGTAACATTACCCTCACATAACCCTGTTACTTTGTCACATAACCCTGTCACTGTGTCACATACCCTTGTCACTCTCTCTCTCTCTCTCACACACACACACATACATATATGCCAGTTATATCATTTGGTTGACAGCAGTAAGCTATATTTAGAGCAAAAGTATGGGTCACGTGACAGCCAGGCGAGACGATGCGAGCCACGGGCAGTTGTGAGAGAGAGGTCGGCCGAGAGAGAAAACAACGCTGGCGTTGGGGCATATGGCAACACGGTTTTCAACCGTATTTCAAAGTAATTAAAAACTATCCGTTGTATATATGAGTTGTAACTGTAATGGCCCTGAATAAAAAAAAAAGTGTATAAAAGGTTAACCTGAGGCAAACAAAATTAAAACATTATGAACTTATACGATAGAAGCTATACACTCTAAAAGGTGTTTAAGAATATGTGAAATGACAGTTGGTGTACAAGACTCCATTATACCTTAATCCACCATTGATTTTGTTTGTTTGCGCTTGCACCGCTCTGTTACCTTACTCAAATCAGTTTTCGGTGTAAGCTTGAACGTAGACAGACAGACATAACTTTAGTTTTTATCTGCAATGTCAGTTTGTATCTCCTGTCGATATTATCTCTTTGTTTTTTGGTACATTTCCATCAAACAGTTTTCCTTCAAACGTTTCTGTTGACATCATCAGTTCGTAGATAGGCAGACTCAGCTGTGCACAGATTGTTCCACTGCTTTGTCAAAGAAGCTGACCACCAAACTTTACTCCGACTCTTCCGTTTATTACACACGCCAATTTTCAATTTGATTCACTTATAAGAGATCTTGTCGTACATTTCGTCCTTTATCAATTTACAAAAACTGTCATATGTAGAGTCTATATTTTCCTTTTTTAACCGCTTGTAGTTCAGAATTGAAAGGTGTACAAAATGTACAGTGTTGTCTTCCAACACGAAATTATTGGGTGCCTTATCCATGAGGAACTTGATATACTCATCTGTTTCATCAGTGTATACAGTGGGTTTACGCTATACGGTCTCCTGGGTACTCAGTGTCCAGGTGAGGAACGAGTGGTCAGATATTGTACGAGGGTCATTATCCATAGAACCAAGTGCACGATCTACCAGTGTACTTGCTCTCTCAACCTTGAACTCACTGAACATATACAAGTCTTCATCTGCAACAAGGCAATAGTCAACAACTGCACGTCCCTTTGTGGATAATGAAGTAATATATTTAACTTTGCTGTTCCCACCATTCAGAATACACATATTTGTCCGGCAAGAAAAGCACACATGCACTCACCATACCTATTGGTTTTAAAACCAATAACATCTCTATCGGGTAAAAATGCACACCAACGACGTGATCTTCCAAGTCACCACATCTGCTGTTAAAATCACCGAATACCAGGACTTCCCCTGACATTTGGTAAGAGTATATGTTGAGGGTAAGTGTGTCAAAAACATCTCCGCTTCTGGAAGAATGTTCGGGTGGCAGATAGCATAAACATATATTGTACACATTGTTAGATAACACGTGTTGCATAGATAACCATAAAATACCTTCAACAGAGTTAAGAACATTAACAGTGCACCATGATAATAGAGAGGGTCTAATCAGGATGCCAACATCAACGGAACCACATTTCGCATTTTTGTGTAGTAACTTTCTATTTTGGCCAAACCAAGTGAGTGAGTGAGTGAGTGAGTTAATATTTAACGTCACATCGGCAATATTTCAGCCATATCGTGACGAGAACATTTGACATTTTAAATAGAATATATATACAGATATTATAAAAACCTGCCGACGAAGGACAGTAAAACAACTAGAATATCACAGACATACATGTAAAACTAGTAATTAAATCTAAAACATTTTAACTTTAGGGGACAGCACAATATAAAAATAGGCAATAGATCGCCAACAACTGAAGGTAGAGCACCATACTAGGGACCATGGGGACTTACATTACTTTTGCTACCTGCATGGACCCTAGCTGGATTTACACCATCCCTTCAGCTGCTGGCGATTGGAAGAAATGTTAGCCAAAATTAAAAGAACAAGAATACTACGTTTAAAAATCCTGGCAAGTTTAAATTGACTTTGAAAGTTTTGGGACTTACGTACCCTCTCAGGAGCACAATAATTTTACGCTACGTCAACCCCCTTTAAGGGTACAGCCACTAACAATCTCAGTTACTAATAGAAACTACAAACAATATAATATTTAACTATTTACAGATCAGTCCACAAATCTAATTCTTTTAAAAATTCAACTATTAAATGATAATTAACATTATAAAAAAAATCCTTCAATGTCTTGACATTAAAATACTTATCCCTTGTGATGGAATATTCAACACAGTCAAGCAGGACATGCTTGACTGTGATTCTTTCATCACAAGGGATGCAAAACGGAGGATCTTCGCCTTTCAGTAAATATTGGTGAGTATATCTAGTGTGGCCAATGCGACATCGTCGCACACTGACCTCTTCAAATCTGGACTGACAACCCAAGTAGGTGTAACCAATGTAGGGTTTTATGGCATGTAATTTATTAATACCTACTTGGGTGTCCCACTTCTTCTGCATTAGATCACGGATGAATGTTCTAATGCTGGCTTTATAATCAGAGTATGGGATAAGAAGTGGTGTCACAGATTTGTTGAGGGCTGCCTTAGCAGCAAGATCAGCCATTGTGTTCCCAGAAATGCCAACGTGGCTAGGTAACCAACAAAATACGATGTCGCATTGGCCAGTAGCAAGCTCATTATATAATTCAATAATTTCTAATAAAAGTGGATGTTTACAAGAAATATTTTTAATAGCCTGAAGGCAAGAAGTGAGTCAGAAAAGATGATATATTGTTGATATTTAGGGTGATTTTTAATATATTTTAAGGCTGTTAATATGGCGTTTGCTTCTGCTGTAAAAATAGAGCTGTTATCTGGTAATCGAGAGGAGATTGTTCCGGATCCAATGACAGTGGCACAAGCCACCGCGCCACCATCCTTGGACCCATCTGTAAATAAGGATTTGTGAGTATTATAATTATTTTTTAATTGATTATATTCTTGTTTATATTGTAAGTCATTAGTTTGAGATTTCTTAAACTTTGTCAGAGTTAGGTCAACTTCAGGCCTCACCAATTGCCAAGGAGGAGAAGATAGAAGACGGGAAGGAGCTATATTTTCCAGCTCAATGCCGGCAGCAGAAATGAAGGGCTTAATTCTGTGCCCAAGAGGCGGAACAAGAGAAGGTTTTTTGGTGTAGAAATCCTCATAGAGGGGATTGAAAACACAGTTAAATGCAGGGTTAGACTCGCTAGAATATAGTTTAGTAATGTATTGTAAAGATAATTTTATACGACGTTGTGAAAGAGAAGGCTCATCTGCTTCAACATATAGACTATCAATAGGAGAGGTTCTAAAGGACCCAAGACAAAGTCTTAGGCCTTGGTGGTGGACAGAATCAAGTAGTCTTAGGTTGCTTTTGCAGGCTCCACCATATACGATGGAGCCATAATCAAGTTTGGAGCGTACCAATGATCGATATAGGTGGAGGAGGGTAGTTTGATCCCTCCCACTTTGAGTTGGAAACAACTTTCAACAAATCGAGTGCCTTCAGGCATTTGGCTTTAAGTGATTTAATATGCGGCAAAAAGTTAAATGGGAGTCGAAAATTAGACCTAAGAATTTGGCCTCCTTAACAACTTTGATGGAGTGCCATTTAAAGATAGTTCTGGATCTTTATGCGGCTTATATTTCTACAAAAGTGTAGACAATTAGTTTTGGACTTGGAAAATTTAAAGCTGTTTTCAAGACACCATTTATTTATTTTGTTTAAACACAACTGTAGTTGCCGTTCAATAGTATGCATATTCTTACCGCGACAAGAAATGTTAAAATCATCCACAAAAAAGTGAGCCATCGATTGAATCATTTAAAACCTTGGATAAACTGTTGATCTTAATACTAAACAATGTTACAGACAAAATACTGCCTTGCGGGACACCTTGATCCTGATTATAATGGTCAGACAGGGTTGAACCCACTCGGACTTGAAATTGCCTGTCTTTTAAAAACTGTGATATAAAAAGAGGTAAACGACCCCTCAAACCAAAATCATGTAAATCCTTTAAAATGCCATGCTTCCAGGTGGTATCGTATGCTTTCTCAAGATCAAAGAAAATTGATACAGCATGTTGTTTATTAACTATTGCATTTTTTTACAAAGGATTCTAAACGTACCAAATGATCAATGGTACTACGATTTTTCCTGAAACCACATTGAATGTTAGTTATAAGGTTATTGGTTTCAAGATACCATGTTAATCTATTATTGACTATTCGTTCCATGGTTTTACAGACACAACTCGTTAAAGAGATTGGTCTGTAATTAGACGGATCAGTATGATCCCGGCCAGGTTTTGGAATAGGAACAACAATGGCATCACGCCACGAAGTTGGGAAATTCCCTGAAGTCCATATTTGATCAAAAATTTCTAAAAGGATTTCTAAACATGATTCGGGTAAATGCTTCAAGAGCTGATAGTGAATATTATCAGCTCCTGTTGCTGTATCATGAGCTTGCTCAAGGGCAGTATGGAGCTCATGTAACGAAAATAGTTCGTTATAATCTTCACCATTGTCAGAGTTAAAATTTATTCTTTTCTTCTCCTGTTGTTTCTGATACTTTTGAAACTCAGGGACATAATTAGATGAAGATGAATGCTTGGCAAGAGTTTCACCAAGTTTATTTGCAATATCAGTTTTATTAGTCAATAAATTATCACCGTCCTTCAATTGATGAACAGTAGATTTGGAACCTTTGCCCTTTATTCTTTGTATCATGTTCCATACCTTCGAAATTGGTGTACGGGAATTTATCTTGGAAACATACTTCCTCCAAGACTGACGCTTGTTCTGCTTAAATGCGCGTCGAGCCTTAGCATTTAAAATGTTTACTTTATCTAAATTATGTACAGTAGGATGTCGGCGGAAATATTTTTCTGCTTTCTTCCTACTTTTTCTGGCCAGTTTACAGTCATTATTAAACCATGGTTTACGAATATGGGGAATTGCAGAGGACTTGGGTATACTTTGATCAGCAATGTCATTTAGTATATCGGAAAACAACTGTATAGGATCTTCGCTGTTCGCAAAAACATCATGTTTTAAGTGATCATTACATAGTGTATTATATAATGACCAATCAGCCCTGGCAAAGTTCCTTCTGGATAAAGGTGGATCATCTCCAGGGCGTATTGTTTTAAGAATGGTGGGGAAGTGATCACTCCCACATAGGTCATCATGGACCATCCATTCAAATTCATTATATAAAATGGAGTCAACAAGTGATAGATCCAGGGAAGAATATGTCCCCGTAGCTGGATGTAAATAAGTGGCTGAATCGTCATTGCAGATACATAAATCATTATCAGAAATGAATTCCTCGATGATTTTACCTTTATTAGTAGTATGGGCACTTCCCCAAAGCGGGTTGTGTCCGTTCAGATCACCCATGATGATACATGGTTTTGGAAGCTGATCATACAGTTTTTGCAGATCTGACAGTCGGATATCAGAAGACGGTGGGATATACAAGCTGCACAGCGTCAACGCAATCTGTAAAGTGAGACGAACAGCTACAGCTTGCAGATTGGTATTAAGAGGGACAGGGCTATGTATAATACCCTGCCGCACCAAAATAGAAACACCCCCAGTTGCTCTATCTCCTGGAGGGGAAAAGAAATGATAATCACTGTATTGTCTTAAGTTTAACGTATCTGTATTTTTAAGAAAAGTTTCGTGAAAACAAAATGCTGATGGATGAAAGTCCTGTATCAATAATTGTATTTCATTAAAGTTATTTTTAAGACCTCTGCAATTCCATTGAATTAGATTGGGCAATTGAGTCATGGTGGCTCAATTGGTGATAGCCCTCGTGAATGTGAGGAGGAACTGTTCCTCCGCCGGTCCTGTGAGGACGGAGTGACCTCCATATCAAGAGGTCCAAAAGGGTTCTCCAGAGGAAGCTCTGAAGGTAAAGGGACGGCAGTTGTTTGTTTCCGATGGTATTTTTTTCCTTTCATTTTTACTGGTTGACCGGAACTTTGCTGTTTGTCCGATGTTTGAGTTGATGTCTCAGGCTCATTCTGAGGCTGGTTCTCTGGCTGATTCTCAGTCTGAGATCCAGAGGAAGACTGAGTTACTGGGAGAGGGCGTGATACAACTGAAGTTGATGTGGTGGGTGTCTCTGACTTGACCCATGTCAAATCTGTCTGGCATGTAACTGATGATGTTGCTACGGGACGAGTGACAGCAGCAGAGTATGTCATATTTACTGGACTTGAAACCTCATTTGCAAGACGTTTTTTTGCATCAAGATACGAAATGTTCTTCTCACATTTTAATTTCATTATCTTTGACTCCTTTTGCCACACAGGGCAGGATTTAGATGAGGCATCATGTGGGCCTTGGCAGTTAGAGCACTTGAAACACTTGTCACAGTCTGTGTTGTCGTGGCTCTCACCACATCTATGACATACCACAGAGCCACGACAAGAGTTTGACCCATGACCAAACTTTTGGCATTTGTAACACCGGAGTGGACTGGGGATATACACGTCCACTCCGATATTAAAATATCCAGCTTTAATTGACTGTGGCAGGGAAGCAAGAGCAAACGTCAAGAGATAAGTGTTTGTTTTTACAGTGGTACCTTCTTTCCTGATAGTGAAACGTTTGACTGCTGTCACACCCTGATCGTGAAGCTCTGCAGCAATGTCCTCCTCGGACATGTCAAACAGACAGCGAGCTCTGTCGCGAATGATACCACGACAGGAATTTAAAGTTCTGTGCACGGACACAGCAACCTCTATATTGGCAAAGGTTTTAATCGATAAGAGATTGAGAGATTGCTGTTTCCGTGCGCATTCCACCAGAAGTGAACCACTACGGAGACGGGTGACGTTTTTCACATCACCACAAATTCCAGAAACAGCTTTTGATATAGCGAAAGGACTTAGTTTGATGGGCAGAAAATCAGTTGCCTCAATCACAAGGAAACGAGCCCATGATTCAGAATTGGCAGAAACAGTTTTATTAGAGTCATCAACATTTTCATATCGGCGCTTTTTTTCATTTCGCAAGGAACCAGATGGAGTGGGATCCATGATAATAGTCAATAAGTTCAGCACCGCTGCTCCCCATCCACCTCGGAATATCAAGAAGGACAGCGTCATATAGCACCGGATCTCCAAGATGCTGACGCCAGGGATACAGGGGTGTTATACTCCAGAGATAAAGACTTGAAAAGCTATGGAAAACTAAAAGAATAAATGCCAGGCTGGTTCGGCCCATGACACTATTCCCAAGAATCACAGATTCCAGGGGTCTATTATCACCAGATTGGCCCATGAGCCACCGCCTTCTGGCACAGGACTCTAGGCAATTTAAAGTAATAAAAGTTCAAACACAGTAGATCCAAAAAATCCAAGGCCCAATGATAATATTATAATGTGCAATATAGTCACCACGCACAGGCTTGGCGTGATGGATGGAACCGGGCCAGTTCCACCACCCGTCTAGGTGAAGTAAGGGGCGAAGTGGTGTGTTGGGCAAAAGGAACACGGTTCCAGGCTCCCAGTGCCCTCAACCACCAGCCTCCCGTCCTCCACCGACACAGGGGCGCAACCCACGGCAAACGGGTTGGTGGACTCCAAATATCCCCCCGGGTCCACAACGGGGGGTCGAAGAGCTCTTGGCGTTACCCAGCACCCACCACGAGGAGGTGGCTCTTCACGGGTGCCGCCAAACCAAGTATAACCAGGTACTGAAATAACATTGTCATAGGGACCATATATATATATATTCTTTATTCCTCCAACGGAGAGTTACAAGAGTAATATATTATGACAAATTTACATTAAAAAAGCATGCAATGTTATGATTACTTGTAGCTTTAGAAACGGTGATTATAATATTCCTTTTTGATAACAGTTACTCTTTGGAATTGATGTAAGCCTTTTATTGCTACTTCAGAAAATGTGAGTTCAATGTCCGGATCTGGCACAGGAGGATGGCAGGACAGGAGACAGCATACCAATTCCACATCAGGCTTCTGATGTAAAGCCACACTGACCTCCACAGAACATCTGTCCACTATGTTGCACCAGAGATTGTCTCTCTGTTCTTCTGTCTCAGGACACATGCAGACAGTGTGTACAAGTAGGTCTGTGTAACTGTCCCTGAACAGTTTGCACACACCCGGGACATTTCCTGGCCTCCACATGGCTTACATCCGGATCACAAAGGCTTCAGCTTGCTTTATACCAGGAACTCTTTTCACTGTTACCCACGCTTTGTGGGGGGAAATTACTGGATGAATCAGTGAGAAGTGTCTTAGGTCTGGGTCAGTTTCTATTCGTTTTTTCCATATGTCGAGTTCTCTCCTTTTGATAGCATCCTTCACAATTCTCTTCCAGGTCAATCTACTGGGGAATGTTCCATGGCTGCTGAAGGTGTTAAGGAAAGCCCCAAGATTGTACTTCTCTGCAATCCGTTTGATGTCTGGAACAAAGCCGAGTGAGGTTTCTGTACACTTGTACTTAGACAGAGCCAGTCTTGTTGAAAAGATGCGCATGGGGAGGAAGTCTGTTTTGCCTTTACATAGGTTTCCAAAGAACAGTAGCTTTCGTTTGTCTATTTCAGACTCCAGTGATGTCCAGCCGAGCAGTGCGTTGCAGATATCTGTTCTCGTTGAACGAGGTAGGCCTTGTGCTATCTTGAGGGCAGCTCTCTGGGAACGTTCCAGTGCCAACATTTGTGCTTTACTCAGGTTGTTCCGCAGTTCACACCCAAAAAGGGATCTTTGGACACACACAGATTTAATTATTTACAGCTGACTAAAGGGTTTAATCCTCTGATATGTACTCCTGATTTAAGCAGTGACATTGTTGTTGATCGCATCTTCGAGCAGGCATCGATGGTTCTGTTCCAAGAGTTGTAATATGCTGAAAGGGTTATCCCAACGTGTTTTATTCCCCTGGTGATTGGGATTCCTTGACTGTGTAACTTTATGTCCAGGTTAGAGGAGCTGACTGGTCCAAAGGTTAGAACTCTGCTTTTTGCTGGAGAAAATGTGAATCTCCACTGTCCACTGTATGCTTCGCACACAGATACCATGTCTTGTAGATGGGATTTAACTGGTGATTTTAAGGTGATATCGTCTGCCTGGGTTGGAGCTGTTACACTGATGTCCATTATGATTGATCCTTTTCCGCTCTTTTGGAGGTTTCTCAGAAGTTAATCTTTATAAAGTACATACAGTTTAGTAGATAGAATGCTTCCTTGGCGAACTCCTCTACGAAGACGGAAGATTTCTCGTTATTTGCTAGGACACAACTCTTCATGTTCTGATAAGTGTGATCTAGTACTGACCATAAGTGGTGAGGTATGTTCATCTGATGGAGCTTCAGCAGGAGACCAGGCTGGTATACAGTGCAGAAAGCTTTAGAGCTATCCAGAAAGGCTACATGTACGGAGTCCGAGCGCTCTGAATAATGGTGTGCAGTTTCCTGTACTACAAACGAGGTGTGAATCGATGACATGCCTTTCTGGAATCCAAATTGCTGGTTGGACGGAAAGCTGTCTGATTCAGTTATTTGTGAAAGTCTTTTAGAGATGACGAGTTCAAAAAGCTTAAATATTGCTGGTAGGAGAATGACGCCCCTGTAAGAGTCTGGATTCATTCTAGATTTGTCTCCCCATTTGTAAATTGCTACTATTAATCCATTCTTCCATGCCTTTGGGATAAAGCCGGTTTGAAAAACACAGTTGAACAGTACTGAGAGACATTTGGATAAGTATTTACCGCCATACTTTAAGTGTTCGCACGTAATTCCATCTTCTCCAGCAACCTTGTTGTTCTTTAGGGATCGGGGCAACTGAGTTATCTCCTCTTGGGTGGTGAGAACAATGTATGACACTTTCTTTTCTGTCTCTATTTTCTGACGTATATCTTCGACTTCTTTAAGTGTTCGCACGTAATTCCATCTTCTCCAGCAACCTTGTTGTTCTTTAGGGATCGGGACAACTGAGTTATCTCCTCTTGGGTGGTGAAAACAATGTATGACACTTTCTTTTCTGTCTCTATTTTCTGACGTATATCTTCGACTTCTTTTACAGTATTTAGCTTGAAGGTGTCACTGAAGTGTGGTTCTGGCTTGTCCATGAAGACATTTTAAAGGTGATCTGTGAGGACGTTGCATATCTCTTTTGGATTGCGAATGTGTTTGTCCTTGGACATCAAACATGTTATTTGGTGTTTTGTGCTACCTCGTCGCAGCAGGGACCAAAACAGCTTTTGGTCGACATCACCAAGTTTGTCCAGCTTGCTGAACTCATCAGTCTCAAATTGCAGGGCCGCCGTCTTGAGTGCAGTTCTAAAAGCATCCTTGTTCCTCTTGTACTAACGGAATTCTTCATGATGCATTCCCCGAGGACGTCCACTGTTGATCCATGTATCTCTTGCCCTCATCATAGTGCGATGATGATCTTTGACCACACCTTTCCAATATGGCTTTAAATGTTTTGAGAAGCGGGATTGTGGGATGAATTCGTCTGACGATCTCTTTAAGCAGCTAACTATTTCAGTGTAGAACATTTCGACTTCTTCTGAATCGCACTCACAAGCTACAGAGACCATTTCCTTGTCGCCCTCAAGGATACAGTGAGAACAGACCACAGGCCATTTACACAAGCGACACAAGTGGAGTATCATTTGTATTTTTATGTTCGCCTACATAAATTGATAAATTACTAATCACAATCATACATAACTGTACACAATGTTTAGCATTATGTAACTGCGTAAATATAAGAAATTGATAAGGTACTAATCACAATCATACATCATCAATGTCCACAATGATGGTTCATACACAATTGACTTTAAAGTCCAACAAGATGAGAAACAGCATCTCCATATTCTATCATGGTCTTCCTTCCTGCTTGAAGATGGTCTTTTTCTCTCTCTGTAGTCCATCGTCAAGTTCTCTGTATTTTCGTTTTCTGGGTCATTTTTGTATGCTGAACATAAAACTACAAATGATAGTCCACTTGTGTCTTTCTTGGCTTGGTCATCATTGTCTTGCTAATTAACATGGTCTGATGATCCTCTTAATCCCTAAATAAACAACTTGCTCGACCAGCAAACGAGAAACTACCCGCAAAAACAACCCAAATGAATTCGTTCTTTAATAAATAAAAGTGTAACTAATTAATTTGGTCATATACAATAAAAGGTGACTAACTGTTTAATACATTATTCACTTTAGATCACGTTGAATAATTTCTAGAGAAATCAGTACACATGTTCATATCACAGATGGTTCCAGAGACAAATAGTTTATGAGATTCTAGATTATGAAAAGCATTAAAGGGCCACTGATCCAGAGCGATTAATGTTGTAGTCAACAGTCTAATTACGAAACCTAGCTGCAAACTGGTCAGCCCTGCTACCTCGACCGTGACGGACGCGGGTACTGGGCTACTGTCCACCTTGGCAGAATGTCTTCAACCTAATCAGTGGGACATTAGGAAGGGTGGATGCCCATCAGATGCCGTTATTTGAAACTATCCCCAGTAGTTCTTGTCTGATTGTAATAAAGTATATCAGCAGTGTAGGCTTTTTCAGATTTTCAAATGTTTGGATGGTATGGTGACTGATCCAATTTGATCCTATTTCTGTGTTTTTTACCTCAATATTAAATCATGTAAAAATATTATATATATTACGTATGGTATGATATCAAAAATACACATTTGATATATTTGAATCCATAAACTAAACAACCCCACTTTGCCATTGCAAAATAAATCTGAAATATTACTTAGGTCCATAGGTATATACAGGTTTTAACTCAGTACACAGCGAATGCTTATATATATTTCTTATGTAACAATGAAGTTCCGTTTGCATCCTCAAAACAGTGTCGGCCCATAAGTTGTTTTTTTTCCAGTAAATCAAACTTGCATGCAATACTCTCTTGCTGTAACCCTTGTTTGGTGGTAAAACTACACATATGTTATTTGGCATCATTCACTTGATGGTCAGTCAATGAAATTATAAAAGGTATTAATTAGTGATATCACCACTCAGATTACCCGACGAAGGTTCCCATTTGGCATTTCTCGTGTCTGGAGTAAATACTCAACATTATAAATTAAGGTCTGACGTGGCAAATGTATTACATCCTATGTAATATGCGCATGGAAGTGCAGCAAGAGGAATTATCAGCTGAGTTACAAAACAAACATCGATCAAAGGATTAACCGATAACACTCTGATTGATTAATTGCAAAAGGTAGTGTTTATGCATGTAGATTTACTAATCTATACTGAATACATCCTGTCGTAAAGTCTCTTTGTAAAAACAAACGTCCTTCCTTCAAAGGATTAACCGCCAATACATTGATTGATTGTTCGTTATTGGCTAACTAAATTACTTTTGTTTAAAGAATGGCGGACATCATACATGCGATTAGTTGCCAGGTGTGCTATTTTGGGTGACCAATGGGACTATACGCCAATGTGAATGACCTGAAACGATAGATCACTTTTTTCGCATATTAGACTGTTAAAAGACACATCACATGGAACAGGATTCTTTTGTCAGCTGCATATGAATGGCATCTCATTCCTTTATGTGGATATTGATGGATACATTCCCCGAACAAGGTAGCCTGACATTGTTGCTATAACTTTAGTCTGTTTTAATTTTGATATTTGCATTTTGTTTTTATTTATTTGTTATGGCATTGAACAGAATCATTTTTTTTGCTGTGAAGTGTAATGAGACAGACAATATACACTAGGTCGCACTTTGGGCGTGTGTGTGAAATATGATTAACGTTGGCAATCTATAAGATGTCTAGATATTACAGTCATGTTATAAATTCACTAAGTATAAGCAGATCGTGTGTATTTTATTAAGTTTCAAAATACATACAAATATGATAATAAACTAATTAGGATTATAAGACAAAACATAAAGATGTACATTGACTTCGCTGTTTTAGTCCTAACATATTTTACCACTAGCAGATGGTTAAACTTAAAATGTTTCATTTTATTTTGCTATCAAATTAATGCCATTAATACAACATTCAGATTGGCTAGTAGCGAACCCAAGCTCACTACTCTCCCCAGACTCCCCATAGCAGTACCTAGTTAGCCTTACTTTCAAAACAATGCTATTATATCAGGCTTCTCACTAAATTCAAGGTCAAACTATTTCTTAAATCAAATTCTACATCCATTTACGTTAACATTTTTATAAAGTCAACATTACTATGAAATCAATATTTTCTATCAAAATCTTTTATGAGAAATCAAATTATTCATCAAAGTCTACATAATTTTACAACAAAATCAACATAAGATGGAAATATTATGGAGTAATAAAGATTTCATTTTTGTTCATTTCATCTTAGTCTATACTTATACTATCAATTGCGCATGAGGCGTGTCGCAGCAGAGGTAACGACTCAGTCATGAATTCTTGGATATCATCCGGGTACTCACGGGAGAGAAACAATAACAAAAGCAACAACTAGTCCACGGAAATTGCTCTGGATCAGTGGCCCTTTAACGTGTTCATATGAAACTTCAATATTAGTCCAAATGTATTGAATATTGTACATCATAGGAACTAAAGTAAATGTTGCAGTTATGGCTACGTTTGATCTTCTAACACTGGTGTAAAGGTTTAGAATATGGTGTACTGCACTAAATGTGTCAATTTCTTATGTAAATATTATTCAAACAATCAAAACCTTTCAAAGAATAAAGAATGTATGTACCCTATATCCAAGTATGATATGGTATTGAACAAGGATAAATGTAGATACTGAAATTAGTTTCGTGAAAATATATCTGAACAATAACCGACCTTCACCGCAAAGCAATTGCCTAGTATGTACAACAACGTTGACGTATGACATCACTACCGATGACCGATCTTTTGCAAAATGGCGGCTTTGGGCGCTGACAAGGGTACACAGGATTTTGCGAGGACCGTTCCCTTGATTCAGGGATCGTTTGTACATAAATATGAGACAAAAGTAATTAGAATGATTCTGACTATCTGCGTAATGTTATATGTTTTTATCGTTTTCATTGTAAGTAAGAGAAGACTGACTGACTGACTGAGTTTGGTTTTACGCCGCTTTTAGCAATATTCCAGCAACATCACGGCGGGGGACACCAGAAATGGGCTTCACACTTTGTGCCCATGTGGGGGATTCGAACCCGGGTCTTCGGCGTGACGAGCCAACGCTTTAACCATTAGGCTACCCCACCGCCCCAAGTAAGAGAAGAAGGCAGAAATGCTGATAAGTACCGTACGTTGTCGTTCTGCGTGATTTGGTGTCAGTCACTTTGAAAATGTCTTATGAATTATCAAATCATATCCTATTTCTTGCTACGATACTCTTTCCATGCATATTCTAAAAGTATTGAGCCATTGCAAGCAATGAATAGACGGCTGAATGTTGGAAAATTTCAGAAAATGCTACGCAGCGTAAAATAGGCCATTTCATCAACTCGGCTAAACTTCTAAAAATTGTATATAGGATACTTCGCTCTATTTTAGATTCGCGCATGCGCGAAAACGAGGACAAACATTGGTATTTGTCCCTCTTTCGCTTGTCAAAACAAAACACGCTTTCGGATATATTTACACGATGCCGGCTAAACACTGTGCGTTTGGGATCTGCAGAAGCGACAACCGATATGGGGAGAGACCGGAGATGGCAGGGGTTCATTTTTTTTTATTTCCTAAGTTTCACAAGTAGCCTGAGATGTTGTCGAGATGATTTCACAACGACAAGGTCAGCAAATACACCTACATATGTTCCAAACATTTCATCGGTGGGAATGGTCCTTCGTTATAAATTCCCGACCTTATCCCGTCAACATATACATCTGATCAGGTACGTGTCATGATTTGTATATTTGTTTTTTAAGTATAACGTCAAAACATTGTCTACAAGTCCACACTACAGATATGCATTAAGGTCAAACCAACATAATACATGTGGTGAGCTTTTAGATTTAACACCTGATGTATGTATGAATTATGACACATTTTAAATTCATTAAATAATCTCATTGATGTTATCTTTGATGTAAAAATGATATGTTCAAACATATAGAATCTAGTGGCCGATTTATGCAGTCTGGATTGAAAAAATTCCAGGTGGTGAAATTTTCCAAGAAAAAGAGGAACCCTGTGGAGAGACACCCTTTTCCATCCAAGGTATCCAGGTTGGACCAAACAAGCAGGTGAAGGCCTATCCTTGTTGGCAGATGTGCAGCTGACCACCCATACACCTCAAGAAAGCATCCAGAAGATCAGCAGTCAGTCTTTACTGAATACCAATACCAACTGTCTAGATAAAATGAAACGAAAGATATTGAGTGTAAAAACGAACGCTGTGCTCGAAAGACTGTGCTTGTTTGAAATGTAAACAAAGAAAAATTCCGACTTTTCACTGCGTAGCATTTTGTGAAATTTTCCGACATCCAGCCGTTGCTTGCAATAGCTCAATACATTTAGAATATGCATGAAAGGAGTATCGTAGCAAGAAATAGCAATATGAAATTGAATACAGTGCATTAATTTGATAATTCATAAGAAATTGTCAAAGTTTGTCAAAGCACTTGTTCACCAACTAGCCAGACTGACTCTTGTATATATTTCCTTATTTATGTATTGCCTTATTTAACCTGATCTAGTACTGCTCTTTTTTTGCTCTATCCCTTCCAGTTGTGTTGCAGTTTAAAACAAGAAGACAGAGTCATCAATATCCCCCGCAATGGCAAAATACTATTCATGATTATGTCTACGAGTTATGATTATGTCAAATATTTAGGTGTGTATATAGAAAAGTGGAAGGAGAGTATTGAAATGTTTTTAAAGTTCTGCTCCAGAAAGGAGCACTATCACCAATTCAGTCTAAGTCAAACTTGTTGCCATGGAAATGCCAAACATATTTTATTCAGAATTCCAAAACTACCAAAATGCACCAGTACACCACCAGATGTATGTATGTGCCAAGTTTGGTGAAGAAACATTGAACGGTTTTAGAGTTCTGCTCCGGAAAAGAGCACAACCACTAATTTCAGTTTTAGTCGAACTTGTTGCCATGGAAATGCCAAAAATATTTTATTCAGAATTCCAAAACTACCAAAAGCACCAGTACACCACCAGATCCATGTATGTGCCAAGTTTGGTGAAGACATATTGAACGGTTTTAGAGTTCTGCTCCGGAAAAGACAAATGTGCACGGACGGAGTCCATTTTAATTAATTAATTATGATTTGTGTGTAATGGAATTCAGTGTGTAAACATTCAGGTCATCTGTTGTTAATGTCAGTAAATAAGCTCTTGCGGTAATACAAAGAACTATAGCATAATGTATAATACGCGAGTTTATGTTCGCGAGTCAGATTTCGATGATGAAAAAATCGGGCAAACAACAGATTGGTAATTTACCCTGGTTATTACAGATTCTGGAACAATTATATAAATGGTGATTGGTCGGCACTGGAGTACGAAATATAACACATTTTCGTCTATCATTGTCGCCTTCATCTATGGGGGTACACGAATATATTTGTTTGTTATGGTTATTTCCATAAACAATAATAGCGAGAGGGGCAAACATCACTTCCGGTTTGGGTTCTGCCAAGCCGCCCGAAATTACATAAACATGCACATCGGTCTAGTGGTCATCGTAACATTGTAATACATCCAGAACAAGATAACATAAATAAAGATTTATTCTTAGCCGATAAAATTTGACAAAATCCTTTCAACATTTTCCGACAAATGTTTCAACTAGTTCGAACTTGGTTCCTGTCGTCGGTAGGCGTCGACACTCCAACCACCGATTCAGTTGAACGACGGAATGACGATCGATGTCGAGATAAATAAATGTCGCTCCAGAGAGGTCATCAGGCACGAGAGTCACGTTATACAATGTAGAGGTAGAATCCATGGCGATAATAATGTAAGTAACGTGAAGACAGCTGTCAAATGGAGGCTCGCGAAAAACTGCAATGTTTGTCCCTCGAAATGTTATTGAGCATCACGTGACGAATCTGTGCACACAAATTGTGACGTAAGCAATGAAATGGCGTATTGGAACTTTTCTTTGTTCGATTGCTGTTTACAAGTGCAGTCTTTCGAGCACATCGTTCGTTGGTATTGGTGACAAAGACCATTTGTAATTTGATTCTAAAATGTATGGGAAAATCAGTGATGTATTTGTCGCAGCTGAAATATATGAAATATACGTGATGTAATTGGTGTCTCAATACCGGTCTTTGCGAAACGGTTTGTATTGGTGATATTGTAAACACTATCCAATATGGCGGAAAGCGCACTTCGCCGTTTGAGTAAGTGTATTTTCGAAAACATCCTAACCGACTCTACCGCCAAGGGTCAAAGTTCTTCTCCACAATGGCCGCCGCAAAATAGCGAGTTATGAGGGGGCGTATATTTAGTAATGAGTTTTTAGTAGAAAATATAAGTTACTTACCTGTGAACCTCGTTAGGATGAGAAAGTCAAAATAACTCGGTGCGCCTGGTGGCAGCATGAGTTGTGTACTCGCCAGGGAGTTGAGATTGATAATATGATGTGCCGTTGAGATTGACATCCAATGATCGAGGGAAAGAAATGCCAGCGCCTTGAGCATGCACTAGTTGCTTCGATATGTGCGCTATATTAATATCCTATAATAATAAATAATAACAATGAACATCAGAATTTTGTAATGCACCCATTTGTCTTATTTTGAGGGCCAAGCTCAAATATAGTGAGCAAATATAGGCAGGAGTCATAGACGAACAAATATCCTACACAACATCGATCAAGTCATTTCTGTTTTACATTTCGCGCACTCTCCGTTGCAAGATAATTTTGATATTTCTCCACACATTTTCAATTATATTGATGACAGGGCTTTGGGCTGGCCACATCATCGTGGAAAACTTATTGTTTGTTTTTAACTGCATATAGTGAACCTCCATGTGTGTGGTGTCGCATTATCATCCTGAAAAATCCTCGGGCCCTGTGGGAAAACCTTTGCAACTACAGGCCACAAATGGTCCTCTAATATATCTACATATTTTTGTGAATTTATATTGCCTTCAACAGGTGCCAACACCATCGTATGTGATGCAACCCCAAAACATAACACTCGCACGCACTTGTTTGGTAACATCGGTATGTTCACCAAGACACCGAGGAGGCCATTTTGTTTTGGCTTTTCTCCAAATATGAACTTTACTCTCTTTCCCTAACACAATCTGAGTTTCGTCCGAAATATCACTTGTCTCCAGTTATTTTGAATAGCCCTATGCAGTTTTGAACGACACCATGCACGGCGCCGAATCCGATTTTGCTTTGATATCACATTTTCTTCTTTTTAACAACTCTTCTTTTATATCCATGAAACTTCAATCGTCTTTTAACTGATGATTTTGATGTTACAGGGGTCTGTGCATTTAAAAGGCCAGTTATATCATCAACAGTTTTTCTGCGGTTACTTTTAACAATCCATAAAAGTTGCCGATCTGCACCGGGGTAAAAAATTCTCGGCCGTCCACTTCGTGTGTTTTCCTTCGAACCACGGTCTGTGTACCACTGCAGGAACTTGTCAATGGTTGATCTGTTATTTCTAATATTTGAGAAATCTTACGACCACTAACACCATCACTTGACAATTGTATTATTATTCACATCGTCACTCAATTATTTCCCTTTCGGTGCCGTGTTCAAGCAGACAACAAATAATATCAAGGTGGCGCAATTCTAAAACATCCGGTGGCGCAAATGTACGGGGCTTACCCAAAATAGTTACCAATGCAATGAGTTCAATTATTTTTACAATATTCTACCCTCACTTTGACTTTGAAAACTGAAAGCGCTACAAAACCCGATTACGGCGGCCATTTTGGGGGAAGAACTTCTCTCCCTGGGTGTAGGTTCAACGGCAACGTTTCAGAATTATCATTAGTGATTTCATGAAAAACTGATATCAGCGATCATTAATATGCTATTTTTGAAATTCAATTTACCCAGTAATAATTATCCGATTTTCACATTTCAAAACATACAGCAAAAAACGCTGTGAATAGTGAATTCGTATGGTGTCAAAAATGGCGATATTTACCATGAAGCCTATTTGGAGAGGTTATTTTAAGCACTTTAGCTTTGTCTGAGTCAATAGTGGATAGTATCAAGTAACGGGGAATTTCCCGCAGAATTCGAATCTGTGAAGTATATTTGTGTGCGTGATATATTTAGAACTCTATTGGACTTCAAAGTGAGGGTTGAAGAGGAAGGACATATATGTCCCTGTGTCACCCAGGGGGTTAAATTAATTTTTTTAATTACATTGCAATGAATAATTAAAGTGTACCCATATTTAGTTACATTTACAATTAGAATTGCTTCCACAATACCGTTTCTTCAATGGCCGCGAGGTTAGCGGGAGCATTGCGGCCCTTGTGTCAGCTTCTGCTCCTTATTCAAAACATCCGCAAAACATAGACAAGGTTTTACAATTGGTAGTTTAGATTAGTAACTTGAAGTGTTAGTGGCTGTACCCTCGAAGGGGGGTTGAAGTGTTCTAAAATTATTGTCCTCCTGAGAGGGTACGCAAGTCCCAACGCATTTAAAGTAAATTTGAACTTGCCACTTTTTTAATCGTAGAATATGTGTGCTTTTAATTTATGGCTAGATTCGTCTTCAATCACCAATGGCTGAAGGGATGATGTAAACCAGCTAGGATCTCCTTTCCTGAAAACAATTACTTTACTTTTATAATTATTAACGAGAAGTTGCCACTTATTACAATACAAACAACTTGTCTAGTCTCCTTTGTAATCCTTTAACAGTGCTATCAATAAAGGCAATGTCATCTGCAAAAAGCAAGATAAATAGCTGGACAACACCTATGGATATGCACGACTGATTGTCTTCACTCAGGAACTGAGCAATATCATTAAGAATGAGAACAGACACGTCGAGAGCTGGCATCGCTGACGAACCCCACATGCACAATCAAAGAAGAATGTATATCCACCACAAAGAGAGAAACAATCTATAACATTTGTGTACATATTACTTATCAACCTGTACATTCGACTTTTAATGTTGCCAACCCAAAGTTTTATATAACAGACCTGTACGTAAGACAGAGTCAAGAGCAGACTTGAAATCGATGAAGGCACAATATAGCCTACCCCGATATAACGACAAGTACTTTGTTATGACAGCATTAATTATGAAAATATTATCGACAGTTTCGTAGCCTTTCCTAAACCCAGCCTGTTCTGGTGTAATACTATTTGCATGTGTCGCCAGTTCGGTCAATCTGGAGCAAATAATTTCAGAGAATATTATCCCTGAAACTTCTAATAATGTTATAGATCTGTAATTGTCAGGAGCATTTGCATTACCATTCTTGAATATAGGAATAATAACACCCAGCGTCCAGTCAGAGGGATATATACCTGTTGCAAGAATAAGATTAAACAATAAATGTAGCATGGAAATACATCTAGGAAGTGCATTTTTAAAAATTCAATCGTGATACCACTGAAACCAGGGGCTTCACCACTATACATTTCTCTTATTGCAGAGTTAATTTCATCATGTGAAATAACACGATCAAGAAAGTCACCATCAACAGTAGCGTCTATAAAACATTTGGTAAATGCAAAAGAGAAAAACGGACAGCAGCCTGTCAATTAGTGCCTAGAATGATTTTCGGCAACAAAATTAATGTCAAAACACGGAACAACTGTCATATTGCAGGTACAAATGTAGGAAATACAGGAGGTTATATATTGTCCTCTATGTCTTAAAACAATGCATTTCTACTATAGAATAAAGGAAAATACCAGATAATGAATATGTGGTTTTGATATAAATACGGACATCCCGTTTATAATCAGTCAATCAGCTTAACGTTAATGTTGTTGACAGGTCACCGTAACCTGAGAAATGTCAAACAGATCAAATTCGATATTCAGTGCAATCAAGTGTAATTTTCATTAGTATCCATCATGGAATACACTTTAAAACACTTCTGAGCAAGAAAGTTATCAGAAAATCGTCATTAACAAGTGTAATAAGTCATTGTTTATCTGGGTAAAAAGTCACACTTACTTTCTATAAATAGCCACGATGCAGGAGTGTACACCAGAAATAGTACCTGACAAACATCGTTGTTATCATTCAAAATACATAATGATTCCAGATAGTGAATAAACATATCATTTGGAGACATGAAATACATAAGCCTGTACAATTAAAGTACAGAATGACATCAGTAGTAAGATCCTTCATGGATGTAAATAGCGTAGTGACACACAGTGGTAATTAGGTCATGTCTGACAAGTACTGCTACTGCGAACGGTCAGTGATTGATAAAACATAGCTATCAACAGTGAATATGCCCCAATAAAGATGACTCAAATAGGTGAACTTCAGAACCAGGTAACTGTCTACAATGTTATTATCCCCAACAACCAAGCGCCTTTTGCTGTTTCCGTGGAAACATGACTTAGGCTGTGAGTATGAGGATGTCATCTTCTATGGAGCAGATCTCCTAAACTATAAATGCTAGCTTCATCAAACTTGGTACACATATCAAGCATGATCCCTAGATGTGCCTTTTGGGGTTTAGAGCCAGATATGAATTATATTTTTTGTGGTTTCCATGTAAAACGTGACTTAGGCTGTGGCTATGAGGATGTCATCTTGTTGCATTTCCATGGCAACAAGTCAGGCTTCAACTGAATTTGATGGTAGTGCTCCTTTCTGGAGCAGATCTTAAAACCTTTCAATACTCTCCTTCCACTTTGCTGTATACACTCCAAAACATTTGACATAATCATAACTAGCAGACATATTCATAAAGAGTATTTTGCCGTAGGGGATATTGTGACTATGTCTTCTTGTGTTAGTATTTACTTTAATGTTAAAAATATGGATGGAGATTTGCAGATAGATCGCGATATAACGAAAATAGGTGACACTTGTGATTGACAAAGTTTACATGAACTTCAAAGCTTAGTTGTCCGTTACAGCCTTCAAGAATCCTAGGCAGGTGGGCAAAATCCACTGGTGTCGATGAGTAGGATGGCCGCTCAGGAGTTTTTTCTTCCTACTAACTGGAATAAATTCCTCGCAAGGATTTTTCCAATGGTTTTTTTCTTCAAAATGTTGGGAGACAGGTCGAGTTGGACCCAGGTGAAAAGACCACCTGTAATCTGGAAATCCAGATTTATGTCCTCTTGTCCAACCTATGCAACATTCAGAAGATAATTTGGGCCTTGACTCCTCATTGCTTCGGGATCATATGCCTCGAAAGGATTGGAGCTGGTGAGGTCATCATCAAGGGTAAGTTCTGTTGCTGGTATGTCTAATGATAGTACCTCTTCGGGAGAAGTCAAGCTCCACCCAAGCTCCCATTCCTTTCTGGTTCGGTGCATGAGTGAGTACGTACGTATTGCCGTCTTCCAAACACTGGAGCACAAGCTCCCTCGCTCTGACTGCTGGTTCATTTGATGCTGGAGTATAGTCAAGAGTACGAGCATAGTGCTTAGGGCGTAGCGAAAACCAGAAACCGTGGTAATTGTGATTGTCCAAAATCCAATAGTACAGGCCTTGCAATGCCACAGTTTGGCACAAAGATTTTGGTGAGCCAACTATAAATAAGTCGGTGTCCATGTACCCAGATTCTGACGCACCGAATAGCCAGTCACCTGGCACTCTCCCTCCTTGTAATTTATGTGTGGGAGTGACTTGGCATATACTACCATTGTGAGTAGTACTCGGCCACTGGCGCAGACTGTGACGGTTGCTGTTATGTGATCTGAAGTGGAGACCGACTGCTGGTACGCATGCTCCCCTTGGCTGTGGTCACTCTCTCACGGCCCATCTCCTCACCAGAAAAGCTGGACTCGTCTACATTAAAGATATGTGACGGTTTATCAGTAACACCAAGTCTGTTCATTGTTTGGTCGAGAAGATTAAAGTACTGGTCCATAACTGTTTGATTAGATATCCTTGTCCTGGACCTGTCTTAACGTTCCGGGGCGTCTCTCTTGGAGCTCGGGATGCCGGCCCAGTAACTTACGGAACCAGTGGTCAGATAGATGGTCCAGCCTCCGCAAAGAAAGAGGGTCTTCCAGATCTTTGCATAATCGAAGTTATGAATGATCTGCTTACTGATCTTGTTAATGGAAAGCCTTGGTTAGCCCTGTAAACTAGGTAGTTTGTCAAACTTTTTTCTTCTTCATCCATAAGCATTGCCTGAGGTCCTGGTTTACCGCCTAACAGTTTCATTGTTTTACCCTTAACGTGATCATCCAAAGTTTTACGTGGCACGCTGAAAATACGTTAAGTTTCTGCAATAGTTGCTTTCCCCGCCTCTACATATTTTACTGCTATGGCCAAATTCGTTTGATCATATTGCTTCCTTATTTTTTTAACAGTCAACATCTACAAATAGAAACAAATGGAATAGTTTGTAAAATGTTTTTTCATAAACATAATCCTGTGATTAATTAGGAATTATTAAACATGTATATGAATGTAATGATATCATAAGATTAATATATCCATCCCAAGTCATATTTAATTTGCATGAAATAGTACAGGAAGACTGTGAGCTTGCTTATCTCTTCACCTTATCAAATCATAAACATATTCACACAGTTTATTCAACATGGTTTCGTGTAAATTGAAATAAGAAGAAATTTCTTTTCAAATCCAACAGATGACGATCCTAAAAAGAGTTTTTATGAAAGTTGTCCAACGGAAAGTAGCATTTTGAACTGAGGTGAGGTGAGGTGAAATTGGGTTTAACGTCGTACTTGAGAATATTTCGCTCATAGATCTAGTCATATAAATCTGTAAAATATACATAAAATGTAAAATGATAGAGAAATTTGACAAACTGTTTATGACAAAATAATGAATACCACCAGCCAGTTGTGTCCTGCAAGTCTGTAGGAAGGAAACCTGTTTCTTCTCTCCAGAAAAGCCCTGAGTAAGAATTCCACATACTCTGTGAATAATTATTTACATTGAATTAGAGACATTTTGTAACCCAATTTCAGTATATTTTGTTTTGGCAACCATAATAATATTTTGTAAAAATCAGCACTAATAAAGTAAGTACTTTTGTCTTAACAAATGCTGAGAGGGAGGATTAAAGGCCAGTGCCCTTGCAAACAAGTGTTGACTTATTAGTTAGATAAAAACATGCAGTAATAGGTACATTGTTGTTTTTTTCAAACTGGAATGCACCAGTTAAACAAAAGGAAGCTAAGTGGCAAAAATAATTGATTGTCTGTTTTATATTTACCAAGTGTTGGTCTCTCTTCACTGCCTTGGCCACGGGGGATGTCAACTTCTTGGTTATGGGGTTGCTGATTGCCCAATTGGGTTCTCCAGTCTTGGTCACTGCTAGGGCATTTAGGCTGTTTTCAGTGATGTGAAATGCTGCCATGTATATCCTACAAAATACCATTTCTATGTAAATGAACATATTTCCCCATTCATGAAAGTGGGTTAAACAATTACCTTTAACTATAACTAGTTGCCATGATGTTTGTAAAAGGGGTTCATAAATACCTCAGTTTATGCCAGTGTTGTTTTTGTACATTGCCTTTCAGAGAGAGAGGAAGAGTCAACATTTTACATTTTAATCATGCCCTAATCCATCCCCTCCCTCCATTTCACATACCATTTTAACAAGGTAGGGGACCAGTCCCTGGAAAATTGTTATAACTAATTCTTTAATTATAATTTTAATAATTATGTACTCACTCTCACGACATAACCTATATGTTGCAAGTTCTTATTTGTCAATGCCCACCCCTCTCCTAATCCCTACACACACACCAGTCTTGGGAAACAGATGAATTGGCCCTAACAGTAACACTGGCTATGAAAATATATATCTCTGATCGAAAATAGGACATGAGCGCAAATTATGACATACTTGTACATCAACTATTGCTTTATATAGCTAGCTACTAGAGTGTCCATGTTGCTCCTAAACAATTACTTCTTAAACCTCACCTGCAACCAACGTCGCGTCCGGAATTCAACTCCCTCAGTGTCAATCCCCAGTTGACATTTCGGCCTCTGTGTTTGTTTGGAATGTCGAAAGGAATGACCGATAAATAGCATCCTTATGAAGTTTAAGTTTTGCCTCTTCATATCCATATTTCGCCGGAGGTTCCAGATAGCACTTCATAGCACTTGTTTGATAAGTGTAACGAACACAAATGACCGTGCGTGGAGGGGTCCACAAACTTGTGACAAAGTCAGCACGACGACAGTAAACAATTCATGTCTATCTTCTTGTCAAATAAAATTTATCAGGAAATGTGCATCTGTGTTTGTGTACGCAATTGGATAATCATCAAAATTCGAAGTGCAGTTGTCAGTTTCCAATACGTAATCAGAACAACAAAAGCTCCATTCAATATATTGCGCTTCGTATCACTTTCAACTCGATGTCGTACACACACACACAATGAGCGGACTCTCTGGTATGACGTCACACTCACATGCGGCCAACCGCTAAAAGTAACAAGAAGACAAAGTCATCAATATCCCCCGCAACGGCAACGTCTACTAGTTATGATTGTGTCAAATGTTTTGGGAGTGTATACAGCAAAGTGGAAGGAGAGTATTGAAAGGCTTTTAAGATCTGCTCCAGAAAGGAGCACTACCACCAAATTCAGTTGAAGCCTAACTTGTTGCCATGGAAATGCAACAAGATGACATCCTCATAGCCACAGCCTAAGTCACGTTTTACATGGAAACCACAAAAAATATAATTCATATCTGGCTCTAAACCCCAAAAGGCACATCTAGGGATCATGCTTGACATATGTACCAAGTTTGATGAAGCTAGCATGCATAGTTTGGGAGATCTGCTCCGGACAAGATGACATCCTCATACAGTCACAGCCTAAGTCATGTTTCCATGGAAACCGCAAAAAATAAAATTTGCATCTGGCTCTTATCCCCAAAAGGCACATCTAGGGATCATGGTTGACATGTGTACCAAGTTTGGTTAAGCTATCACGAATAGTTTAGGACACAGGGGCTTGTATTGCTGAAAATAATACGTCCTGGGTCCTACAAGCGTACACTGATATCCATATACATATAAAGAAGGAAAGGGATGTAACGCACACAAACTTGTCAGACACCCCCCTCTCGTAAATGGGCGAAATCTGGGTGAAAAATTGTGAAATACACAGCCGGGATTCTTACTGAAATGAAGCCAGATGAATTCCCTTTCGATTAAATCCAAAATTATCAAAATCGGTGCACTATTGACCGAGTAACTTTGCTTGGAACTCGGGAAAAGACAACTTTTTCATTTGTACGCCAAAAACCTGCCTACGAAAATCATCGCCTCTCGGCGAAGAAATACTAAGTATTTCAATGGAAAACACGCAATCGGCGAAAAGACATAACCTTTTCGTAATCGTTAGATATTCCGCTTTCGCATTACAACATCTCAAATGAAATGCGTTACTGATTTTACCTGCCATACACGACTTTATTGGAACATTAGCGGTATCGAGTGATCGGGGCCACCATGTTTGTCCTTCACCTTCAATCGACTCGCACCAACGACGAGCTACTCTCTGATTGGTTAAAAATAAAATACCAGTATTATGTTTATTTCGTGGCGCGATATTTAGGAAATAAAGTTCGTCCTCGTGCTTTAATTATAATAGTTAAGGGCAAAACTATACTTTATTACAAAACACATTGGGGTAGAGCGAACTTTATTTCCTAAATAGAGTAGCTCGTCGTTGGTGCGAGTCTATTCATCTGGCTTTATTTCAGTAAGAATCCCGGCTGTGTATTTCACACCCAGATTTCGCCCATTTACGAGAGGGGGGTGTCTGACAAGTTTGTGTGCGTTACATCCCTTTCCTTCTTTATATGTATATGGATATCAGTGTACGCTTGTAGGACCCAGGACGTATTATTTTCAGCAATACAAGCCCCAGTGGGTGCATATGTATAATTGTTACGATTTTTATTCACAAATGGATGATGCAGATGTGGTGTATGTTTGAATGGCATTATGTAATAAAAATGCATTATGTTTAACCTTTTGAAAAAATCCTGTAACTCATGTGAAAGGAACAATGTTGGACAATTAGAAATCAATTTGGTAGTGAAGAAGTGACATTGCCAAAAGTGGGGTCACTTGAAACAGGTTCGGTCGCAAAATTGGCATCACCACTTGCAGCAAGATCATTGGGGTTCCTTGAAACCGAAGCGGAAATTTGAAAATGAGGTCGCACTGGCGGGCACTTGTCGGACGCGTTGTCAGTCAGATTTAGCAAAACTGGGCTCAGTGGGTGCTTTTTGGTCATTTGAAATTGACCTGTTGTATGAACGGTTACTGGCTTCGTTCCTGTGGCCAGATAAATACATGATGTGCCTCAATTCAACGTTTGCGTGTACAACTGACTGGATGGCTGTTCGTTGCTCGGAAGCAGTGTGGGGTCTAATACGCGACTTAGGCCACATTCCTTTGAACTGTTCGGATTATTTGGCTCAGTTGGCGCTCGGACATGGTTTTTTTCCGAATACCAAAACAAGTAAGTGATATGTAGAAATTAAAATGAGTGTGACTATAAATAATTTTTATTTGATTTCCGTCAGGCTGGACAGAGAGTATCCTCGGAAAAACAAAAAATATCTTTTAATTCTGTCGACATTTATGAATAAAAGAAAACTATAATAAGTAAAGGATTGTTTTTTACATTTCTTGTTTTCAATACCTGAAAAATGTTATTTCATTATTATTTATATTTTCCTTATTGCATCTGTATAAACAAATGACGTAGAGGCTACCAACAAAATTAATTATCATAATATTACTTAACTTAATCGAGGATATAATATCAATTTTGGCGGCGCAATTCATATTATATATTATGTAAACAAACAGAAATTATTTATAATTCCCTCACTTCTCGACAACACCTTCCTACACTCTCCCCTCGACTTTCGCCCTCAGGGTTGCCGGGAAAGCTCCAACTAACGCCGACTGATGACGGGTAACCTCAACAAGAATTTAAAGCTCACTTGCTTGAAAGTTAGATCTCCTACATTTACTGTCGAATCTCGGCAATACCTTCCCCCAGTCTCCCCTTGACTTTCCCCGTCAGGGTTGCCGAGAAGGCTCCAAATAAGGCCGACTGATGACGTGTGACTTCCTCAACAAGACTTTCAAGCTGACTTGCTTGAAAATTAGACCTCCTACTCTTCTTTTCTTCGGACATGGTCTCAGACTTAGTTTACGTCGTCTGCTTGAAAGGGGAAGCAACTTTCACCAACCGGAAGTATTGTAAACGCATTATTTCTAACTTTTGCGCAGAAGATGACGATTGTAATTTACGATCGAAAGATTTACAATTTTGGAGACTTACAATTACCTAACAATAGCTTTGAGGAACGACAATAAATTGTAATTTATGATAATTGTATATTTGATCGTAGGGCTTATAACTGATTGCAGCTACGATCGTTTGCAGTGGAGATGGAATAAACGTTAACATTTTCAATGGAAATCCATGCTTCGGGCCTTCTGTCATACGTTTGTTCACACATATGATACCTATACAGTTGTCTGTCCAACATGGGTCATTCAGATGAGTCGAGTCGTCAACCCAATAGTCCTCATCCTCGCTGGTGTCGATATTCTTCTTGGCTCGTCTCCGTTCTTTAATGGCCGTCCTCTTCGTTCTGCTTTCTTCCCTTTCTATGCGCTTCATGCAAACATTTCCATCCGTTTTTGGTATTGTTTGGAACGTCGTAACCTTCATCTTGTCTCATACACTTTCATAAAGCGTATTCTGTAGGTTGCTGTAGTGGGTCGCAGGAGGAATATTATGCATGGGGTTATTACCAACGGGTACCATCAACTGCAAGACATGCTGAAGTTGATTCTAGACCATCTGTAAACAATGTTGGAGAACTGTTTTCCATGTCCTGTAAATAGGTGCTAATCACTGGATTTTCTGGTCCATAGCAGATTATTTACAGATAGCCGTCAGATAGATGGGAAATGGGGCATCTAAAAGTGAAGAGAGCGTTTGTTGTTAATCGACGCACTCAGCAATATTCAAGCCACATGGCGGTGGTCTGTAAATAATCGGGTCTGGACTACACAACCCAGTGATCTACGATCGATCTACGCGATTGTGATCCGACAACGTCAACCAAGTCTGCGAGCTGACTTTGTCCCTAAGGACAAGCATGGGTTGCTGAAGACCATTTCTTCACGTGTACATCAGATATATAGTGATTCAAAGTACTGATATAGGCTCCAATGACCCATTGAGATTTTTGGTAAGTAAACAAATTTAAATAGCACAGCGTATACCGCACATCTTCAATTTTGATATCGCCAAATGAATAACAACCAGGGAAAAGACAAATTTCGTGCAGGATGAAGCGTCCCATGAGGGGTGATCCTTTTTGGGGCATTAAAGTGATGTTTGGAAATGAGTTCCAATTGTACCATAGCATGATGCTTCGAACCCAGTACAAATTTCTTGGGTGGCCCCACATTTGACGTTTCTTCTCTCCATGCATATTTGTGAGTACAGATGCTCTACAACATGTAATACAATGTGTGACATTTAAAGGAGAATACGAGTGAATTGCAATAATTTGCCGGGTGAAAGATAGTCATCAGAAACATATTCCCAAATTTTCAATTAAAAATTATGTTTAATTATGTTTTAATCGCGAAAACAGTTTCTGTAAATCTCAGCTTCGGCCATTATGTATATTTCGCCATATTGCCAAAGACCAAGCGCTACAGAAGTACAAATCGTGTTGTTTCTGTCGTTTTTTTTAAATGGTACGATGGTGTAATTGCGTTGCCTGGGGATGCACGGAATCATTGAACATGGGAAAGAACCACCATTTCTTCCGTTTTCCAAGTGAAGTGACAGATTTCGGCAGGAGAAATGCGCCGATCATTCCGAGTCTGACGCATATGAAAGAGACATGCATGCATGGGGTATGGAAATCCCCAAGCTAGGCTGAAGAAGGAAAAAGTACCCACGAGATTCGCTTATACTCCATCATTCCCTGTAACAACTTACTGTCAGTGGTATTGTTGCTAGGCTGAAGAAGGAAAAAGTACCCACGAGATTCGTTTATACTCCATCATTCCCTGTAACAACTTACTGTCAGTGGTATTGTTAACATAAATTAAATCAAGTCCGATTGCCAGTCGAATTGCCCCCGCAACAAAATGACCCAGCAAATTTGGTCAAATTGCCCTAGTGGGGTAGTCAAAATGCCCCAATTTATTTAAAATGAATAAATATACGCCATAAATGCATAGTTTTGTCAACTTTGATATTATGTTCTTCATATATAAGTATATACATAGTTATGAGTTTACTAATGAAACATTTATCAGAAATATTACTTCCTCATAACTTTTATATGAAGAACATAATATCATAATAAGTTGACAAAAACTATGCATTTACGGCATATATTCAATCATTATAAGTGAATTTGAACAAATTAGAATGAATGACCAAATTTGCTGGGGCATTTTGTACCTGGGGCAGTTCGATTGGTATATATTATCAAAATAAGTAAGAGATTTCACATGAGCTTGAAAATGTTTCGCTATAACGTTCTTTTCGGTTTGGAGCCCTAAATGATGCAGTCAACTCGAAACATTGCCGAATACAACGGCGATTCATGAAGTACTTGTTGCTTTCATTGTTTTCCATTTTGTCCAATTACGTCGGCATCAGACTCGCTATTTGTCAGTAGTGTGTGCCGTGAAAGTTGTTCTGTATTCTCATTGGCTGACAGGATGTCATTCTAAGGCTTTTGGCCGGGTACCATAACTATTTCCATAACCAAACAATGGGGAAACATACATGGTCCTGACTAGTATTTTATAATTCATCAGTTTTCGGGGAATAACTTATCTGCGTCGCGAATATTATCTCTGCTCGACCAGGCAGGGATCTTGTATCGAGACTTGATACGTTATAATTATTAATGAGAACTAGGATCATAATTTTTTTCAACAAAATTATTCCAGTGTAATTTTGAAGCAGGTAATTTTATTTTCCCTCGTCTGAAACATAATTACTTTGTTTTTAAATCCCAGACACCCTACAGTCACCATTTGACACAAAATGAACTGTAATCACATATTTTATTAAATAATTCTTAGTGACTGGTCATATATTTATAGGGGTGAGTTTGCTGGCTGGAATTGTATGACATTTTGCTGACAAATAGTAATCTTGTTAAATGATATGGTCCATTTTAAAATTTATTTTGACTTCAAGCGGTGCCTCCGTTTCGCTTGATTCTTCTTCTTCATCTTCAGTGGAAGATTGTCTTGCAAGATGTAAAATCGGACCGTATTGATACGGTCTAACATCCATTTCAGAAATAACATCAGGAACATCTTTTACTGCTTCAGCATCCACGGACATTAAGTTGTGAGGTAACATCAGAGAGGAAGCCATCAGCAACAGGCACTTATGACGTCAAGTCACGTAATACCCCCTCTGCTCATTAACTGTCGGCTGTTTCCGTAATAGGCGGAAATAGGAGTACGTTTTTGTGTCTTTTTTGCTATTTTATAAACTTTTTGTTCAATTTTAATCACGGAATGTGACTTTTAGAATATCCTTTACAATATATCAAAAGTTTTGTTTTCGTTTGTATTCTCCTTTAAGGCTATCCTTGTACAACTAACACCGATACCAGAGCGGATATTGAGAAAAGATTACATTTATATTAGTATATCTTCCATTTAACTTTTTCAATGATATCAGATGTGAGAAGAGGTAATTGCTTTTATGAAAATAAGCACTCGAGCAAATGACCACTAAGAGATGAAGGTACAAAACATATTGAGGCTATACTAAACTAAAATTTGACTGCTTTCTCATATTTTCATCTGCTTTCTTCAGTGGAGGGGCTTGAAGATTTTGAGTGCACATCACACTTGAAATATTTTGGTTTGGTTGAGATGGGCTATAGGTTTCTGGCTCATGGTAAAGGTTTTGATACGCTCGTTTGCCCTCTTTTCCTGTTTACAAGCTCTTGCCATCTTGAAACAATTGCCTCCTTCTTAAAGAGTGATCTTTCTGAAAGGAATGTTGGTATGTTTACATCAACTCCCTGAGGCAGCAACCCATCTATTGTAAAACCCTTGTCTGCAAGGATTAAGTCGTCAGCTTCAAATTTCTTCGCTAGGTGACAGTGCCTAACTATTGCTACATCGGAAACAGACCCAGGATATAGGCTAAATGCAAATGTCGGAGCTCCATTTGGAGCTACAGCAGTCACTGCCTTGACGGTATGTTTAGATTTCTAGTTGCTGTAAGCTCTAGTTTGTTTGTCAAGCTGACTCGGAATGTCTTGGGACATTTCTACAGTGTCAATTGATGCTCGGGCACTCCCAACCTCTTCAAATGACGCTTTGCATTAACTTTGTGATGGCAGGGATATATTAAGCATGCCAGCAAACGAGAACTTATGCAAAACGTTAGTAAGGTGTTAACAATGTTTGACACAGTGGCGCTGCTAACATGTAACCGTTGTGCAAGGTTTAAATCTTTACTGTGTGAGCCAGCATGTCGAAGGTGTCGGACAGAATCACAAAGATGTCATAGGTATGCTAGAATCAGCATCTGAAACAGAGATCAATTTTATTTGATATTTATAGGAACGGTTTGTTTATAGATCATTCATCACGATAGTGTCTCTTTGTAAAAACACCTTCTGGGCACGTTACTTGTTGTGAGCTGTTACTAATACATCCCGATGGGTAAAGTATTGATTGCTTCAGTCCGGAAATGTATGGTGATAACCTCTTGTGCAGAGTGTTTAAAGCTAGTTGTTCTGAATGATCAACAGAAAGAGACTTTTTTATGATTGTTTATACCTTTTCATTTGTCTTTGATGTCATCAATGGGAAATACAGGCTTTGACGCAGTTGTGACTTCATTTTCAAGTACTGTAAACTGTAATGGCCCCTTGTATGGTGATCTACCTTCAGGTTTTGGCAATATATAGCCTGTTTTCTATATTGTCTTCTATAGTTAAAAGTTTTTGCTTTTCATACTAGATTTATATCTATATCTGATCCTCTAGTTATTTTACTGTCCTTCGTTGACAGGGTTTATAATTTGACTTTAGTTATTAAAACTTTATTTATTATTCAAATCCTCGTCACGATATAGCTGCAATATTGCCGTTGTGACGTTAAATTTTGAACTCACTCAGTCAGTCATTTTCAAGTGTAAAACTTCACCTTACAAATCTTTGTGTTGAGCGCTGTGGTGAGCTTGATGCTGTTAGTTTTTCATGTTATGGCGCACCCAAGCTCCTTTTCAACCTGTGACATTAGCATCTTTAATGCACTTTGAACGTATGGAGCGAGAACTGGTATGGAATAATTAACAAAAATATGTATTGTTTTTATGCCATTTTGAATCTACAATCTCTTCTATATTTTTATACAGAGTAAAACTTATCTTAGTAATAGTCTACTTGTGCTATTTCTGTTTCACCACGCTCTGGATTTGCACTAAATTTGGGTGCCAACTCCACTGGATCCTGTTATCGAATATATCTAGTTTCAAAATTAATTTTATAGAAGCTTCAGACTGACAAGAATGCATTAAATGAAATGCTGATGAATATGTGATACCATATCACTTTAAAGACTTACATTTACGGATACAAGGGCAAATGTTAGTTATTTAAAATATTCGCAATTGGGACTGATTATTTTGGCACAAAGCCGATTAGGGATTTTATGAGCGAATCAAATGGTCTCAGCGTGAATAGGTCTACTGTGGGACCTAGTTTAATTTCTTTCTGCCAAGTCTCCTCCAAAAGTGACTGCAGAGCATTAGCAGATTTAAGATTGTTATAGGCATGCCGAGGTCCTGAGTATCTTAAACTGAAACCCTGACTAAAACCTCACTTTAGTAATAGTGCCTGTTTGTGTACTCACAACCAGTTAATTTCTGGATGGTATTCTATGTTTACTGCATCTTCAACTTCTTTGGCTACGTTAAAACGATGTGGTCATCCAAACAATGTTGGCTTAAGATACAAAGTGAATTCATATAACGGCTTTCTCACTCACATGCCCGCACGAGACACACAGGCAGATCGGCAGTATTGCAAGGGAGTTAATCAAACAAAAAGGTCATCGATAGCCGCTAACAAAAAACACAAATACAAATCCAAATTCCCGTTACAGTTCAAAGTCGGATTGATTAACCTGCCACTGATGTAATTGAGAGATGGAGCTGGGGTTTCTTCATATTGGGTTTGGCTGGCGGAGTAGATGGTCGTTTTGGAGCTGACATGGGAATTGTGTTACCCCTTTTTCGTCGAAAACAAGACGTTGCCCCTGTCCCCCTGGGTTGCACGACTGCCCCTATCACATCCACCCCGATTAACATTCCTGCAAATCTCTGTAGGCATGTGCTGCTGGATCTGGTCGTCTGGGCCTGTTGCTTGTGATTGGGACGGCGGGAACACCGCAGATTGTCTCTAGGCAGAACACAATTTGTTTCATCTTACTGACGCCAGCATTTCGCTCTGTGTCTGTGCTTATAGAAGCAAAACAAACCAAAAATCAAACAAACAACTGACGAACAAGACATAATAATTTGTGCTCTGAATGTCACCTAGTCCAACGTGTCATCTTCCATTGTAAATACGCACTGTCCTGTGTCGCCTGGCTTTGCCTGAGGTTAAGAAGGCATCAGTCGTCTATGCACCATGTCACTGTTCATCCTGCATTAGCGCTTCCTCCCACGTGCTTACTGTTGATGGCTGCCCTGCGTTTCGGTGGCACTGTGAGAACACGTGACGACGTTGGTTGTTCAGAGAATGCGATTAAAAACAGCGAGTGAAAAGAGCGAGGGCAGAGACAGAACGTGAGCTCGTATTAGAATAGAAAATAAAAAATTTTAACGAGAAAAGAGATGGAGATCTCGAGAAAAGTTTGATGTGAGGGAATTGTAGATGCTGCTCTAAACTCATTCAGCGAACTAATGCTAAATGTTATTTTAATGAGAATTACTGTGCAAATATGCCAGTATAGTGTAATGTTTTCAGACTCATCCTGTATTTCGTCACTTTCACCCGAGACCCACACACCACCCATGGCGTCCTCCCTCAACCATTATATAAGGGGACGCGAGCTTCGTGTCTGGAGGTTTTGCTGGCCTGGACGTAATGTCACAAACAACACGGACCTGTCAGACGATTGGGCCTCCCAGTTTACAGTTTTGGGTGGACATACGTACTGGTAGTGCTAGTTACACGTTAATATCGATGACAGGGCTTCACAGATTGAACAATAATCGATGACAACATTTTTTCATCATACGATTAAAAAAAACCCAGCATTATGAATAAAGGAACGTCTTTGTCTACTCCAGAGAAATGTGGATGTTTGTTTACTCGAGAGAAATCCAAAACATAACACACTATTTTAATATTTACATAAATTAAGTACTATAATATTCAACACAGACAGACAGACAGATATATTTCTGTAGTTCTAGACTGGTTAAATTAAGTAATGTCTAATATCTTCATATCTCTCATATATTAAGATATTGATAACACACAAAGTACAATGGTAACATCGATTGTATATGGTTACGTTTAACGCTGTGACTATAATGAGTTCAGATTGCATATCAGGTTTGCTTTCTTACTTTCATGACGGAGGAAACGTCACACACACGATTGTTAGTTGTTTGCTGCACTCAGCAATAATCAGAGTCTGTACATAATCGAGTCTGGACCAGACAATCCAGTGATTAACAGCACGAGCAGTGATCTGCGCAGTTGGGATACGATAACATATGTTTTCCAGTCAGCGGGCCAGACCACCCGATCTCGTTAGTCGCCTTTAACAAGTATGGGTTGCTGAAGCCAGTTATAACCCACATCTTCAAATAGTATCTGATCCCAGATTTGGCACTACTCAGAACATGGAAATAGAAGATAGAGAGGAAGTCATGTGGACTGAGATGGCATCGTACATGTAGTCGACTTTCATTGTGAATTTTCTATTATGTGTTAAACTTCGATGTACATAATTCAGTATAGTAGTGGTAGATGCTCTTAACAAGACTGAAAAATGCATCCTTGCATAAACTCGTAATGAAACTGTTCGTGATGAAACAAAAAGAGCTATTGTCGAGAGTTATCCAGGAGTTTATTTGCAGGAAAATACAAAGTGGGTTTGTTTCTTTTTTCTGTGGCAACATGCACGTTACCATTAATACCTTTGTGGTTCAGTACTGTGTTCTTGTCAGTGTAAACGAGGCCTCTTCCCATTTGTCAAGGGAGGCCACTCTCCTGCACAAACTCAGAAGCGCATACTAAGCCAATGAAGCACACATTTCGATTTCGAACAGAAAGAGTTATGTAGCATTGCAACATCAGAAACTATTTAAATACGGAATATATTAGCAAAAAATATGGTAGATTTGATTGACTTCCAGGATGAATTACCAGCATTGACTAAATATTGAGACTGGTTTCTGAAATACTGATTTCTATATAACGTCTTTACACATGACGAATAACGTTGATTACACCAGATAGATACATGATGTAGACTTGATATAGCTTAAAGTGCTCAAGTGTATAGTGAGAAGCTTTCATTTTACACCGTTTTCATCAGAATTTCAGAATTCAATATTCACGAGCGGGGACACCACAGTTCTTTTCTGTCTTTGGAACCCATATTGGTAATCGGATCCGTGTTGAGCGAATGCCTTTACTTGGCCACCACATTGTCCCTCCAGCATGGTAAAATAGACCTGATATGTACATAATATACTATCTGTACTTGCTGTCACAATTGTAAGGAGAATAACTATAACAGTGCCATTTGGGCTGTTTTCGAGTACCAGACAGTGTAAGCTGCAGGTGATTGAATATATCGTATACTGTAATAGTTTGTGTTGCTGTGTTGAGGGCACCTTATACAAAACGCGATACATGACGTTGAAGTTATATATTTCCAAATTAAACATGTAATCTAAGAATAAAGAATAATAATATTATCATTTCGTTGCAGTTACCGATTTCAGCAACGTTCATACCGAGAGCCATAATGGTGTATGACAGGACGTAACAGTCATACCACAGAAATGAGTGCCAGTTAACAGATCAGTTTCGTCTGTTGGATGTTGGTCGATTGTCTGATTACGCATTGTTGTCTGGTTGTTACATAGACTAGAACATGCTTTCTTTGTTTTGTCAGTAATATACGTTAATGGTGATCAGTATCCTTTTGTTTTAACTGTTGACCTTCGTCTCAAAAGTTATCTGCCCCTTGTCTAGAGCAGGATGATTTGACTGTCAGTGTCGTAGGTACGTCGACGATACCTGGAATCTGCCCCTTGTCTGGAGGAGAGTTTGATTGTCCACGGCAGGTACATCGTAGGTAGTAAAATTTGATTTGTTTCACTGGTGCCTTGATATACGATTAGTGTTCAGGTAAGCTTGGACTATTTCAAAGCAGAATCTCAGTTGGGCCTGTAAATTAAGGAAACACATGTCGTAGACAGACTTTACGTTTCATTATCATAGTGCAACACTCGTTGCGTTTTAGGCTATTAGAAGTCGATTTGTCGTGGTGCATTCGTACAGTTTTAATTTGCCTTTTGGCCGGAACCGGTCATTCTCTGTCGTGGACCGTTCATATTAATTGGATCCGGGTGTTCTTGCGGTCTTATGCAAAAATTTAATTGTGAAAGAATGACAAGAATATTTTCTTCTCTAATATCACCTTACATGTACGTAAAAGGCTCGTTATGTGAGTGACGTGATGGAGAATTTGGATTGGTTGTTTCAAAGTATTCAGAAACAAAACAATAGCTGTACAAACCCATTACAGAGGACATGTTTGTTCTCTTATCATACGCCCATTTCTTGTGTCCCCGCCGTGATGTTGCTGGAATATTGCTCAAAGCGGCGTAAAACCAAACTAACTCACTCACTCTTTTATCAAACCTCGCAACCAAAGAGATCACTTGCTTCGTTGAAGGTCGAAACTGCTTCAACTTCAGTTCGTTGTTTAACGCCGCACTAAGCAATATTACAGCTATATGGCGGCGGTCTGTAAATAATCGAGTCTGGACCAGACAATACAGTAGTCAACAGCATGAAGATTGATCTGCGGCTGATCAACTTACTGAACTAGGTATAAACTGGTGCCTATGTTGCTTCAGTTCCCTCACAGACAGATGGATGTCGATTTCTTTGTCCAACTTGAGACGACTCATGATGTTAATGAGACTGCAGATCAAACCGCTCCGAGTTGCCCCATCACTGAAGGTAGACATTGAGCACATTTTGAGGCTAAGGATAATCTGTTAACATTTTAATATGTAAACGTGAATAACCGTGACGTGAATACTGACTGAATGAGTTTGGTTTTACGCCGCTTTTAGCAATATTCAAGCAACATCACGGCGGGGGACACCAGAAATGGGCTTCACACATTGTACCCATGTGGGGATTCGAACCCGGGCCTTCAGCGTGACGAGCCAACGTTTTAACCATTATGCTACCCCACCGCCCCGTGACGTGAATAACCGTGGAAAAATACTATGCACTTACAAGAACCGAAAACCAACTGTGAAAGGCAATACTGTACCGCATGTCATTATCTGAATGTCGTTAGAAGTATATTTCAAAAGAACGTCACATTTATGAAAACCAAAAGGCCTGGGTCTCCTTTCACGAAGCAACCTGTACTAAGGTTAACCTTAACTCCCATTCTTTAACATTGCACTAAGGTTACCTTAGTGACTCACCTTGGTGCTTTGGGAAAGGAGGCCCCGGGCAGGTCAAAGTTATGGGCGTGGTTATGGCGCAATGCACAATACCAAGTACCATAACTGCCGAACAGTCAACAGCTAGATTTACAAGAATCTTTGACACTGCCATTGGTGAATAGGTATAGGGTATATTACCAAGATAAACGTAAAGATTAGAGTTGGTAACATCAGCGAAAAAGAGAATAGCTCAATTTCCCTTTTTTCATTCACACCAAGCACATACAAAACGACGGTCACTCAGGGGCTATCAGTGAACGAGTGTTGGACCAAGTACGTATTATTCTCAGCAGTATAAGCCAGACCTGTGGATGGTCAGTTGCGCGCATGGTAGGTCGCCTGCTAGGTATGACTGATTGCAGAAGTAGGGCCTCGCGAATTGGCTGTTGTGAGGAGCATCGTATAACGATATGCAACCGGTTATACTGATATGATATGCCAATATGCACCTGCGAAAACACGTTTATCTGTTCTACGTGTTGTAGTTTTACATTTTATATTTACTTGATGTTAGATGTTAGAAGCATATTTAAAACATGTTGCATCCTTCCTTCGTGTTTGTAGTTAAAATTATGTGCCAAAGATTATTCATAATAAACCCATTTTGTCTTATCAATAGGATGTGTAAAGCGAAACACTTCATAAGTGAGTATGGTGTTAAGCCTCATTTTAGCTATATTCCACCGAAAACAGGCTTCACTCATTGTACCCACTTACGGGTTCGAACCCGGGTCTTTGGTGTCACGAGCGAACGTTATACGCTACTCCAGCCTCCGATTCAAGAACAAATACATACAAGCAATGAACTACCACAGGCTTCTTTGGTGATTTCATCATCCTCTGGTCAATAGTGTTGATGAACCTGATGACACTCAGTTTATTAGTCGGGATTTCCTGGCTTCTTGGCCAGTCATTGAACATCAGCAGACTCACAGACGTGATATCCTGGAACAAATGAAACTTCATACTTACTGGATACATGCAATAATGAAATTACGCCGTATCTATCCCAATTCATACATACTCCCCTCCCAACTCCATATCACTTCCACCAATTGTCTTTCAAAAAGGACGGAGATGTAGCAGATTAATAACCGTTTCAAAACGATTCTGTGCATCCAATAGTTGATGAATCCAACAGACTCGTTACCCACAAGAGAACATAGTGATCAAGATTACGAGCATCGATCTACGCATTTGGGATATGATGGCATGTGTCAACCAAATCAACCTGACCACCCGATCCCGTTAGTCGCCTCTTACGACAAGCATGGGTTGCTGAAGACCAAGTCATCACTGGTCGTTTTCAAAATTGGTGAATTTTTCAGTACCTCGTTTGCATAAATGCTTTCTCTCTTAACTGTGAGGAAAGTCTCTGTTACACCTTCACACGGGGTATTAACTCCATCGTGAAGAACGATAAATGGAGAGCAGGTGACTGGCTCATTACCCTTCGGTAAGTAGACACCAACATCCTGGAAACACAAAGCGAAATTACAATAAGGACAAATTTATGGACAGCCACTTCTTCTATTACACAGTGCCATTTAGAAAGTGGTCAAATGTAACATATGTTCTATTTGGGATTACACTTTCTAAGTAAAGTACAGATTCTAGTCCTTTGTTGGGTTGAATCCCATGCGGATTCGAACCCACATCCTCAGAAGCCATGCACTTAATATCCAGCCAGCAGTGGCTTGGGCGGCTGACTTTGTGTGCTGATGATTAGATGCCTGACTCTGGGGGTGTGGGTGACTCAGCCTAACAAAAGTACTAGAATCTGTACTTTACTAAGAAAGTGTAATCCCAAGTATTACATATGTTAATCTTTTTATATGTTGAGACCTTTGGGTACAGTTTCCAGTAACTTGACAAGCAGAAATGTTACCAGAAGAGGGGGCTGTATATATACTGAATGTAACGAAGAACAAAAACATACTTAATATCATTGGCTGGGCAATAAGTTGATAAAGGCAGGAATTTATATTGGTAGACAACATGTTGCATGACGACACATTTTACGAAGAGATCAAGACGGACCCCATTGCTAAGCTAAATCGTCAGCATAAGGCCTCCTGAATCCCTCGAAGATAACTGTGAACTCTGTATAGATCTACATTGTACGTATTGAATGTTGAATGCAAAGTTGTTTTATACGTAAGTCCACAACGATGCTACCTGTATTTGTTAATAAGATGGGTATTCCAAGATGCTTTGCAAATAGATCAAAGGCGCCGACAGTACTTTATCAGGCGATAAAGTGCACTCTGTATTGACGTCATTAGCTCAAAACCGACGTCAAGATGCATGTTTGTTGTCATCGCCTCGTACAGTCTCCTACGGTAAACTACTCCGTAGCAGCCCGTTTCTTGTATTGCTTTCGTCACTGGTGGTAACATTACGCTTATGCTTTTCGACAGATAACATGTCACAGCTCGACTCACAATTAAACAGCGACACGGCAACTTTCGCAATGTTTGAAGTCCCACAATGCATCCATGGAATGTCAGCTTCATCTGGATTTAGGGTTTTAAACTTAAGTTGGTAATAGAAATGCGACGTTCATATTGCCCCATATGGTTTAAGTTAATCACAGATGCAATTAAAATATATTAGAGAAGATATTCCACCCGAACGTAGACAGTCATCAAACTGTTTATCTGTAGGTATTAAATTTGGGAAAAGAAACACGCAAGTGTTCTCGTCCTTTAACTATAATAGTTCAGGGCAAAAGTGTACTTTATTACACTATACATGGGGTAGAGCGAACTGTATTTCTTAATTAAATAGGATGGCCCCTATCATAGGCAATTATCTGTATCAACTGAATATCAACATGGCCAAAGTTAAGGGCAATGTATTTTGTAGTCTGTTAGCTTTGGAAGATATCATCTAGGACTCCACTGGTATCTCCTGAAACATTAGTCGAGGGACACTAAACGCTTCTCTAGATGGTCATAAGTACTACGTTATATAATACACTGGAAAGAGGCAGAAGAAGCTTCAACCGATAGACAGTTTGGTATTGTCATGGAATTTACCAAACATTACATGGCTACTATTTGAAGAAATAGGATATTAAGTGTTAGGCAAATCTTTTCCAGGTGTGGATGTGATTGCCTGGAAACTCGGACAACTAATCATGCCATGCTTATATGTATTTTAAGTCTTTTCAATTCATGTGCTGCATATCGTCTTAGAGTACAATCGTAATACTGCTACAGGTGCTGATAACGTTCATTATGTGTTATGTAAACATTTAACTGATTCCCGTTTAGAGACACTGTTGGTAGCAAAGGTACTGTACGTCCCCATGGTCCTTAGTATGGTGATCAACCTTCAGTTGCTAGTGATCTATAGCCCGTTCTTATATTGTACTGTTGTCTTTCATGATATATTTTTATGATCGCGTACTAGTTTTCAATTAAGAGCTGTGATATTCTAGTAGTTTTACTGTCCTTCGATGACAGGTTTTTACGTTATACATTTATTGATTTGAATATTGATATAAACTGTTCTCGTCACGATATGGCTGCAATATTGCCGATGTGAGGTTAAGTTTTAACTCACTCACTCATTTGAGACACTGTTTAGTATATCTGATTACATTAAACAAAGGTTATCTACCTTCGTAATTATGAAATTATGTCACAGTGACAAAAACTGTCAATCTAAATCCATTTTATTTTCTTATTGTCTTGTCTTGTCTTCAGGAAAGTAAAACATTTCCTGCCAGAATTCTCCTGTTATTGATATTTCCGAGTCATACAATGATCTTGCTACTGACCAGTACGACATCATCTTTTGTAGTTTACCAAACCACGATGGAATTACCCGTAACACGGTGGCTGCTGCTGTTGCTAAAGCAGCACTAAACAAAACTGTGACACCAGTTCTAATCCGAATAGTGATTATAGCATGTACTCAGATGTTACATCAAAGATGTAATGCAAAGGAAGCGGGGCACCCAATAGGTATAAATCAGTAACATGAAATTAAACCAGCTATCGGTTAAACCTACTTGGGTTGTCAGTCCATATTTGAAGAGGTCTTACTTCGACGATAACAGATCTAGATATACACATGAATATCAATAAAGAATATAACTGATCCATAACATTTGAGGAAGACTGGAAATTGTAAAAGGCCATGCCCTTGATTGGGGTTGATGTGCTGTAAACTGAGAGGGTATGTAAGCTCATACCATTCAAAGAATATGTATGTGCCTGTGGCATTTAATAATAGTAGCATAAATGCAGATGGTGATGATATGGCTTGACACAATGCCGATGTGACTTTAAATTTTAACTCACTCACTCTTAACTCACCTGCTCTGATGACACACTGTCTGGTGTATCAAGCGCCACGATAAGGTTACAGCCTCTCTCGACTACCATCCTCCAAAAGTCTACCACTGTCTTCTTCAGTGGCATCTGGGTCACCAGAAACTCGCCCTTGTTGGCGAAGAACTGTTAACCAAAACCAGATAGTGGTAAACATTTAATGAATCGATGAATATCAAGACCCATGAACGACAGAGGGCCAAACGAATTCTCAAGGTGACTGGGATATACAGAATACAAACTGAAGTCCTGACAATGTTACCTTCTGGATACTACTCATTTTATAGACCACTCAAACTTCCATTGCCACATGAAGCTTTTGAATACTTATATGTCAGGCCTTGATTTGAAGATAATAATGCTAGATCTAAGTGATTGTATTCTAAACACATGAGAGTATCCAACTGACGTTACGGTATCTCGATGATATTTCACTCGATTAGACTATCTCTGTGAGGATTTTTGTCGAACATGCATCCAACCAATACCGCTCCTGTTCCAAAGATTTCACCATGTATCTCAGTATTTTATTTAAACTACCGAACTTTATGCTGTCATTATGATTCAGGAATGGTACTACTAGTCGGGTGTAACAATATTTCACTGATACTATGGATCCTGTAGATGATTTGTGCCTTCTCACCGGTAGAGACAGAGCATTGATGTAGTCATTGGTGCCCGGAGCCTCTGACGATAACATCACCCTGTGTCTGTCAGCTGTTGAAACACAATAACAAAGCCTGTTTCGTATCACAGGGCTGTGCTTATAACTACTGCTAACACAGCTGGTTTAAGGTATTAATAATACACTGACCCAACTCCCAGTTGGTCAATATATGCTTCAATTGTCAACATGAACATATTGGTGGGTACACTTGACTTTGATTCACTTGCTTCGGAATCTGACTTGATGTTTTGTTTTACTTTTTATATCCTAAAGGGTGTCTTAATACATTTGACGCATCAGTGACGTAAATGATGCCCGATGCAATTACCTGTATAGTGTTATGAGTGAGTTAAAGTTTCTAGTCACATCGGCAGTATTTCAGCCATATCGTGACGTATAGTTTTGTAACATGACCTTTTTCAGGTAAATACTTGACTTAGTTCTACATGTATTTTTCCAGATGCATGCAGTGGGGCAGGATACGCGTTCTATATAATCACAGCTTGTATCATTATGCTCAGTCCACCCAGCGTTGAATGGGTACCTCGTAAGGATGGGAAAGCCACATTAACTCGGTGCGCCTAGTGGCTGCAAGAGTTGTAGGATCCCCAGGGAGTTAAGATTGATAATACATTGTGCCGTTGATATTGATCCAGTGATCGAGGGAAAAACAGAGCAGGTGAGCAGGTGACCTGGATATTGGTGCTAGGTATATAGGTATAATATATTATATATATAGGTATACTGTATATGCATATAGTTGGAATCGTACAACTTATTACTATTTTGGAAATTTGTTTTGTCGCTTTTGCTTACATAATTACACAATCATAGCTGTAATATTGTGTAATATCAATTGATACACCAACCGGGGATGATTGCTTGTGATCTGTTCTTCGATCCATTTGCCGGTAACGTGGCTGCCGTGATCTCCTTTTCACCAGGTGTCCGTTGCAGCTCAATCAGTGACTTTAAAAACAAATTAACATGTGTGTTCATTTGTAAAATCGGCTCATACAAATAACAATGTACAGGCGCGTTTGCCGAAAGCTTTCGAGATATCGATTTAGTATTCAACATTCTCAGATAACCCCCGCCACCAGTCAAAACACCACCACCACCCAAAAAAACCCCAAAACAAACACAAACCCCAACCAAAAGAAAAACAAATACATACCAAAAAACAAAACAAGAACCGAAACACTATATAAACCCTCGCTTTTGTTTAAGCGAAGAAGTTTTGTGTAATGTTATTATGATATAAATCTGTATATATTTACGTTCATTTCCTTAATGATAAGCTCATTTTCCTTGTCAGCAGATTCAAAGGTCTGGAAAGTCCTTTCAAATGTATCCACTGTGTAGAATGAGGAATCGCTCTGTGTGGCTTCAAACACAGCTTCATGTAGGAATCGGTACTGCTCCTGGGACACACAGTATTTGTTATAAAACCGATAGGTAAAGAATGACTTCTCCATATTTGTATGTACGACGGATCCAAGGATGGATCCAGCAAACGCAACACCGATTCCCTGTCTCAAACATTAACCTAGGTAGAATTATTACCTGGAGGATTCTTAAACACTCTAAATTTTCTTTGCTTCTTTTGGGTCAGTATATTAAAGGGACTTCTCCGTAGCCCGTCAGTTATGATCGTATTTTCTTTTTGTTTGAGTAACTGCACATATAAAGAGAGAAACCTTCCACTTTCACGATGTCAGTGTCAGTACGAACGTGGAAATCCAACATTATAACGTTTAATTCAAACATGTCACCTATATATCCACGAGGCGGGGCGGTGGGGTAGCCTAGTGGTTAAAGCGTTGGCTCGTCACGCCGAAGACCCGGGTTCGAATCCCCACATGGGTACAATGTGTGAAGCCCATTTCTGGTGTCCCCCGCCGTGATGTTGCTGGAATATTGCTAAAAGCGGCGTAAAACCAAACTCAGTTCGTCAGTCAGTCAGTCCACGAGGCAAATTGCTTCAGTATTATTGCGACTTTGTCACCATGTTTACTACAGGTATTATGTATCGGATGCTGTTGTCATATATTATATTATATACAGTATATATGTATATTCCTTACTGCTGTCTGGATCATGTTGATTCTATTGTCCCTCATCTGTTGTATACACTGGAAGAAGTCGACCCGACCCTCAGTCCTAGCTTGGTCGAACAGGAAGTCCAGTCCAATGAACGTCCCTGTGCGTCCGATACCAGCGCTGCAAGAAATTCCATTACAACATTTTAAAAACATTTCTGAAACCGAACTCCTTAACAATAACGAAACAATGTGAATAATAGAGACCAAAAACATCAAATCTTCGAATAGCATTTGGAAGTGATACACAAAAGGAAGAGGGTTTCGTGGATGTCAGCCTCTTTATTATGAGGAACACAACGTTTGGAGTATATTCTTACTCCTTCTTTCAAGAGGATGATGAAGGAGTAAGGATATACTCCGAAACGTCGTGGTCCTCATAATAAAGAAGTTGACTTCCATAAATCTTCCTTCAAATAAAGTCTTCCTTAATAATCATCAACGTAACTGTAAACTAGCGTTTATAGTGAATAGCAAAGGGAAGCGACCAGGCAATTCACGTGCATTGTGAAGTTCCTTATCTACACATGCTGAGTAGGCTAGTCAAACTAATTCCAACAGAAACAAATCCAACTGATTCATAAACTTTATGCACCTATTAACCATCCACAAAAAATCGGACAACCAAAAAAGTCGGGATCATCCTTAACTTTGTGATTAAAAACAGAAAATTCGATCGTAGATACTTAAGCAAATACGGTGCACCGTAGTCCGGAAGCTTACAAAGGGAGATAACACTTGTGAGTTTTCCACATGTTTGTGAGCAAAAAATAGCTTTGTCCTCACATCAAAAGGTAACACTATCAATTTCAACATTAAGCCATTTAACATAAGGGTACATTCACATGCGACTCTTTCATTCACGCGAGTTAGTTTGCATTCACTTCGCTATGCACACTTGTAACAAACTTATCACTCTGTAGCAATGAATTGTTTGTAATAAATAGCTGCAAGTTTGATGTTGATGATAATTTCAATGAATGATTGGAAGTTTCAGTCAAGAATACCATTATTTCGACTGTAAACTTGGGTACCGTCTGTAAAATCAACGTATGGAAACCCATTTCAGCCAAAAATTTAATAATTTACGGTACTTCATCCCCCGTCGTGGTCGTCGCCATGAACAATTTCGGTTAATAATTTTATCCAAACTTAAATATAAAATATTTAACTAGATACATCAAGATTTGTCAATTAATCAATTTCCTCTAAAAAACAATGATTAAACGTGAACTAATGCTATTAAAAAGATCCCTCATTGATGATGATTGGAAATATTGATCCCTTGTGATGGAAAAATCAATACAGTCAAGCAGGACTTGCTTGACCCTGATTCTCTCATCACAAAGGAAACACAATGGAGGATCCTCACCCTTCAACGAATATTCATGCGTATATCTGCTGTGGCCAGTACCACATCGTCGTATGATGACCTCTTCGAATGTGGACTGACAACCCAGACGGATGTGACCGATGATTGGTTTAATTTAATGTAATCTATTCATACCTACTTGGGTGTCCCACTTCTTTTGCATTAGACCATGAATGTAAGATCTAATCAATTATAGGTTTGTAGGATCAAGCAAAAACAACATACCACAATGAATATTGGGCAGCAAAATGTATGCAGCATACTTGGATAATAAACGTGCCTTCGACATGGTCTGACACAGAATGTTGTTTATAAAGTTACAAAACTCAAGATCACAGGACTCTCATGGAAGCTTCTATTCAATGCCTATACACATCTAAGATGCTCAGTGGCAGTGAATGAAACCCAGTCAAGATCATTCCCAATACAACAAGGGGTACAACAGGGAGGAGTCCTATCTACAACCCTCTACCTCATATTCATAGACGAACTCCTTGGTTAACTCGAATCTTCAAACTGTAATGTCAATGACATGGATGTGAGTCTTGGTAATCCATGCTTAGCGGATGACGTCACCTTGTTAGCCTTATCCCCAAGTGCCCTCCAGTCAACGCTTGATATTGTCTCTAAATATGCTAGGGAGTGGAGGTATGAACTCAAACATTCAAAGTGTCATGTTATCGTCTTTGGCCCTAAAGCTGGATCTTCTACAGTAGAATGGCACATCACTGGCGAAAATATGTCCACAATATCCTATACACTTCACTTAGGGATGCAAGTCAACAATCACCTGAAGAATGATGACTATGTGACTCACTCCTTCAAGAAAGCTAAAGCCTGCTTCCATGCTCTGATTGAATGGGATTGAAACCCAAAAGAGTCAACTCGTAGAAATCTTCAAGCACTGTTCACAAGACCATTGCCATGCATGGTGTATGGACGTCAACTTGGACTCAACTTTCTCGACAAGATATTAGACACCTTCCTTCAACATAACATTACATGGGAAAATCACTGCAAGGATTCCAGCTCCGGACGAGAACTGACATGTGTTTGAGCATGATAAACTGGCTACCAATCATAGAGGAGATACACAAACGACAACTGATGTTCTTCCATAGACTCTTTTCACTCCGAGAAGACATATAGCAGAATGGTCAGCACGCACAGACAGTGATGAAGAATTACAGCGCCTGAAAATGCTACAGCAAGTTCCTGGACCACCAACGACTACGTCGACGACGACGAATCGCCGTTCGGCTTCTGCATGTGTGTAAGGGACAGAGCGGGTCTCCGCACTCTATCCTGACCACTCTATCCTGGTGTGCGTTCTGTCATGTGTTTACGTATACCATATAGACCATGATTTCCCAACCATAATAGACATGGCTGTATTTGTTGTCTTCAATTCTGCCGCTGACTTCCGTTTTCCGTCTCTTGTCCACCATCCTGAACTACCATCAGAGGCCTTGGTAATGAATTATCAAACGTGTTTCTTAATTCGTGATATTGTTGTTGGTACATAAGTGAGTTGATTTCAGATTTCTTAAGTTTAGTTAAAGTAAGGTCCACCTCTGGCCTTACTAACTTCCATGGTGGAGAAGAGAAAAGATAGGTTCGGGCTATATTTTCAAGATTTATGTTAGCTGCAGAAATATCAGATTGTATTCTTATTCCAAGTGGTGGTATAAGTGATGAGTTTTCTGTATAGAGTTCTTTATACAGAGGATGAAAAACACAGGTAGATGCACGATTTGATTCAGTTGAAAAAGGTAAGCCTTTACATATAAGCTCTGAATCGGTGAAGTTCTGAAGGCTCCAAGGCAGAGCCTGGGGCCTTGGTGATGAATAGAATCAAGTATCATTAAATTGCTTTTACACGCTCCGCCATAAACGACCTGTAACTATGTGAATGTTGCTTTAAGAAAAGATGAATTTGACCCCAAAATAGCGTTAATATATCCTCGTGTTATGGAAGTTCGATCACTTAAGAACTGTCGCTGAATTTTGAAAGTAATATTCATATAATCTTATTTTCAAATCTCTTACCTCTAAACTTGTTTATTTATATCAAACATTTCCGAAATCCAGGTATTATTGACTGCTTTTCACAATCGCGGCGTGGCCGCCCTCTGCCTGTCAACACAAGTGACCCAGAAAGCTACGTCACACAAGTTCGATCATATGATTGGCTGGCTTGTCGCGTAAACAGGATGACTTGTATGGACGATCACTTGTGTCAAATTCAGAGTTGTGGCAGACCCAAGTAATTTTATGATATTTATTTCCATGAAACTTTCATTTTGTTTTCATACTTCTAAAAACGACGAAAAGTCACAAATATTCAGCTTATATAGAAGTATTATGCAGGAAGTTATTCTTTAGGCTCATCGTGACAGGGGCACCAAACCTCAGAATGTCGACAAACACCACGAACTGGCTTGCAGAAACGTAAATGCGTTCTGTGCTGACATGTAGGGTGGGTACATTGTGGCCAGGTTGTATTTATCAATGAGGCACTAGCTCGAACCTCACCAGGTACAAATTGACGGAAATTCTCAAAAAGCATTAAGTTTTCTATAAGAAATGGCCCTTACTTGTTTCCAAAGTTTTAAATTTTGACCAGGATATCACGTGTCTGGTCATGTGACATTTAGATCAGCAACGTACACAAGCAAGGACAGGTGTGCTGTCAGTTTACAACGTATGAAATAAATACTGTTTACATTTTATTTGAGCTGATAAGGTTACATTATTGATCAAGGGTTAAAAAGTCGTTGTTTGCTGAATATGAGCTATAACTTACCTATTGTAACTTAACACGAAACATTTTCAGGTCCAAACAAATGAAAGCGGTTTCACCAGAAGATAAAAGCTACAGATATCGTAAGTTATCGCTACGTATCGCGACAATTACGATTCAAAATGGGCGATCGAAGCCACATGTCAATCGAACTTTGACCTTGAAAAAATGACATTTCCCGAATTTTCCCGGAGTCCGATTTTTTTGGTATGGCATAAAGGACACCCCAACAGTGACCAAAACACATACATTTTCTGTTGCAATTAGTTTAAGGTTGCGTCATTTTTCACGTAGATTGACTAGCCTAGAGGCCGCCGTTTTCTGGGTTAAAAAGACATCACTCTGAGCAGCTATGGACGACAGAACAGTTTCAAGTTTGACTGCAGTTTAACACAGTAACGTCAATGCTTGTTTGCAGTGGAAACACAGCAGTATGTGGCAAGGCACTTCAATGTTCCATGACAGACCGTCGTCAACATTTAGATGCCGATCATCATATCCAGTTGCGACATCTACGTGATCTAACTACACCCGCAACTTCTTCGACCACTCTAATCCCATGCTGATGACCTTTTACTTTACAGTGCGGAGACGCCTTCGGTAGGTATGCGTTTTTAGGTTTCTTATTGAGTTTTCTGGTCTTACAACATGACATGAAACACTGACATATGCTGCACATGATCAAATATGTGGCATGGCAGCTATCAAAACATGTTGCACATCGTTTTAAGTAAACATCAAATTATTGACCACCTGATCTACTTTCAACAAGTAAGGATTTCTTGCTTTGTGCGAATGTGTTACTCACCTGCAATGGACGACCATTGGCAAGTCATTGCTACGTCCATCATCACATACTTTCTTCCAGAAGGCTGTAATGGCGGGAGCTGACGGAACGCCATGATCAGGCCATGTGACGAAGTGGTATTGGGTTACTGTCTTTATCTCTCCTGTCTAATAATGAGAAAACCTGTTTCAGTATGGTCCTAATCGGATGATATGTGAACTAAACTTTGCGTAGTTCTGGGTAAACTGTTCACAAGTTGTCTGCACCCAAATGCCTGTTTCCGAAATACTGTTATATCCGGCGTTAAACCCAACTTCCGATACAATTAAGCTTGAAAAGAAAACCTGTGAAATAGAATGACACAACGTTAAGTATTAACTTTGTTAAAGGACATGAAAAATAGTTTTGATTCCTGCAATGTCATTGGCAATGGATACCGGACAGTGTAATATCCAACAGTGAATAACTCCATGTATTTTCGTCCCAGGAACGTGGGGTGACGCATAGGGTATTTTAATTCAAGTACGTCATATACTGTACTATAAGAAATATCAACCACTGAAAACAACCTTCTTATCTTTGAGTTGCATGTTTCTGATGACCCAGTCGGCACGTGCTGTTTCCCCGTTGTTCACGACAAGGATGTTCCCAAACTGTTTACGTTCTCCAGCTTCAGGCCAGTATTCTTCACATTTTTTCTGTAAGAAATGACTCGTACACACAGATTCAATAATCACTTTACGATTGTTTATTAGTGAAAAAACATGCAGTTATAAAGCATGACTGTTTTGAAGCGTAGTGCAACCATCGTGATAGTATGATATCATGACAGATAATTATTAATCAAATTAAATGCGTTCTGAATTGTAACGCTTCTGGCTTCGACACCAGGATAAGAAGCTACTTTTAAAGTTTCCACCATGCCAAATGTGAACTACAAATAGATACTTATTGGTCATGTGTGGTTTTCTGTATGGTGGTTTTGAGAACAAGACTACACATAAGTAAGCTGATGAACTCAAACCAAATTATGGAATCTACTTAGTACACCAAAGCAGTCCTTCATACCAGCGAGATGTAAGTTTTATATAAGTTCAGAAGGATTATGAACTTCATACAAGTATAAGACGTTTCGATGAGGTTGACATTCATGCTCATATCATTATTGTTTCAGTATATCTGTGTGTTGTAGAAATAGGTTCAGGCAATAATTCTGCAGGATGATGTACTATGCGCCACTTCTTGGTACCTTTGCTGTTTCGTACACGTTGGTCAGCATGACAATTTGCTTGATGTTGTGTTCGTACATCATCCGCCAGAAGTCAGGAAGTGTGACAGAGTTAGGACCTATAGAAACAACGTACGCAGAACATTAATTAGGAGATTAACATCATGTCTTGGCCAATTTCCGGGCGTTATTGAGTATTTGAAGCGCGGGATTAATTCATTTGAAACCTCTGGCTAACGCCGTCGGTTCCAAATGAAATAATCCCGACATTGTAAACACAAAAATACACCAAAAGGTCCACACGCGTTTTTCTGTCTGTGCTCTTATTGACAGCAGTGAAGTGTCAATAGTGTCTACAGCAGTGAAGTATCAATAGCTGGCTGTTTCAGCTGCTTCCCATGGTAGCATCTGGAACTGCTCATTTGTGACGTCATTCTGACATTATGTCACAATATAATTTGACCGACGTCACCGCTGCTTAAGGACGCAACAATACAATTATGTGCGATATTTGTAAATATTAACACAGAGCGAATAGTCGTGCAATTTCAGGAAATCGATTAACCTTCGATCATGTTTTTCAACCAATCAGATTAAAACACAGTGTGACTTTTGGTTTACAATGTCTTGCAAAACACTCTTTTAACGTACATGAACGCATTATGTTTTATGTTTTGTATATATGGGTATAATAAAATCACAGTTAGGAGAAAGTAGCTTTGGAAAATGATTCAAATCGAAACTGCATTACTACTGTTTACTGAAACGTACCTTGAGTTGCAATATATGCGTTCTTCCTGCTGTAACCCTGGAAAAGTAGCATAGAATAAATGTATTTTCTGTGTATCATTAGGTACCTTCAACTGGAATCCTTAAAATAAGCGGTACTGGACGTCATAAAAGGTGACATGTTTTATCATCTAAGATTTAGAAACATAAATATATTTTCGTCTCTGAAATCAAGCATCAGCAGCCAAATTCGGTATTTAACAATGTGCCTATAACTAAATCGTAAAGGAATTCCCACATGCAAATAGTTGGCATTGATGTAGTCGGAGTGGTCCTTCCCTGGGAGTTTCTTCAGTAACACTCTGGAATGGTCATCTGAAATGCAGATGACTATATTTACAAGAAAATAATGTAAGCTTGGGTAGTGCTTGTAATTGGATATTTTGTTTAGAACACCCATAAAAAGCAAAAAGACATAACCATGGATGTATGCATAATGCGTGGCACACCCATGAAGATCCGGGTTAGATTTGTTCTTCAGCAACCTTTCCTTGTCGACAGAGGCGTCTAACGAGATCGGGTGGTCAGGCTCGCTGACGTTGACAAATGTCATTATATCCCATTACGTAGATCGATGCTCATAGTGTTGATCACTGGATTGTCTGGTCCAAACTCGATTATTTACAGATCGCCATTATATTGGTGAACGTTTTCCGAGCGGCGTTAAACAACAAATAACCAGCAATAACAAGTGAAGCTTTATTTTCGTGTAGTTATGTTAACAATACTTACAAGGGTATATTCCGATGAATCTGTTCTTTCCCTTGTTTCCTGAACCTTTGCTTATATCGCAGGGATGTTGATTTCCGGATGGGAACATCTTCAAGATATACATTTTATGACAGCAGTGAATGTCATGAAATATATGAAGGTGATTGTTAAACTGTATATAACAGTATTCGCCACTGTGTCCTGGGTTAGCAACGGATCATGTATTTTAGGCCAACACTTAAACCTGCTTAAGGGCCTATTCGATTATTGCGAAACTGGTTTTGGTTTCTGAAACTGGTTTCAACTGTTATAAACGAGTGTATGGTTTCGGATATATGGTTTCAAAGTGAAACTAGTTTCTAGTTTTATAAACGAGTGGATGGTTTCACCATTCGGTTTCAAAATCCATACAAACTATGTCTCAGCTATTATACATGAGGAACGAATTGAATGACAGCATTGCCAAAGATAATATTTTTGGGGTCATTTTATGAGGGAATTAACAAACAATAAAGAGATGAGATGCTTTTGGAAGTAAATATTTGCGTACATGTAATTATACTGTTACAAGTAATCATATGTATACAAGTTACATAAAAAAGTCATGTTCAATAGACTGGGGTTATAAATAATATTTTCCTAGTTCTCAGTTGATTTTTATAATTATTTTGGTAACAGAAACTGCTGCTCTTTTTTGCCACCAAGATCCTTTTTGGCCATGTTCGTTGTGAGAGAACGCGAAATCGAAACTGGTAAACCTACCTCGGAGATGGTTTCGAAGTTTCAGAACCCAGGTTTAGGTTTTACATAAACGAGTGCATGGTTTTCCAGAAACCAAAACCGGTTTAGCATAATCGAATAGGCCCTAAATGAAAGTTTGTATACGACAATAGCTTTGTGCAAATATATAATATATACGCCCGGGAATAATCTGTTTCATTTTCTCCCGCTGAAACCGATACATTTGGTCAAAATTTCATCTACTTCACTGGAACATTGGCACCTGCTGCTCGTGGAAAGTTAATGCTATGATACAGGTAGCTCAAGCCATGTGCATAAATAAAATACCATTTTGTTTGCTGTTGAGGCCGAACAACAGTAAATAATAATTCATCCCCTGTACAGAAACCAGACATCCAGTGATGGGCCGAAAATGTAACTTATTCCCGATCTTGTCTTGAAACGAACGAGCAGAACCTGAACATATGGAGACCCTTAATCGACACAATGTAAACTGTCCTGTTTACGTTGTATTCGTTCATAAATCCGTTCTTCATCCCATATCGTTCACGAATGTACTGTTGAAGTTCTGTGACACGAACCGACCGAGACCGGACGTTGGAATATACTGGCCCATGGTCATCCTCGTGTGGATCTGCAAATGCAAAGATATACAGTAATTTTGTGGCATGTATACAAGGTTGATGTAGCATTGTGCTTCTACATAAACCTATATATGATATTTATAGGCATTGAAGGATAACGTTTGTTCCACCTCCCCTCAGACTTTGCTTTCAAAAATCGTATCTACACATTCTGGTTGAAGAGAACTAACATTCTGAAGCATTAGAATGATGATATGAAATGATGAAAAATTTAAATCATGGTTATTAATGAGTAGACAACAGAATCATTCTAATGGCATTGGAGAAGACGTATGTATAATATTCATTCAAGGAAATGAGTTTTATGGAAGTCAACTTCTTATAGATGCTTACCCCTTTATCAGGTGAAGGATAATGAAAGAGTAAGCATATACCCCGATACGCTGTGTTCATCAAAATAAGTAGATGACATCCATAAAACTTCCTTATGGGTATCACTTCTAAATGCAATTAAGGAACCTGTTACGATATATCCATTCATGTACTTATTCACTTTTGATACATGCTGATGTTTCAGCTAACGTCACGTCTTCCAATTATATGTGATAAACCATCATGTATACATGTAATTTTGATGACACGTTTGGTATATGTTCTTCAGTAACTATGGAAGGTAAATATACTCTCCCCCCAAAAAGGAGACGCATATAGGAATGTCAACTGTATTTTTATGTTACTGTTTATGAAATACTGCACACTGGGAATGCAGACTTATCTGTCTTTGGCACCAACTCGAGGAAAGTCAGTTTGAGTGTCACATGGAGACGTGTGGTGGCGCTGAAGTCAATACCTCGTGTGACCACCGTGGGCATCCAGAACTGCACGGCATCGGCAACGAACGAATAAGTCTCAGAATCTCGTGTTGCCGAATCGCAGCCCACTGTGCGAGTTGCTGAAGTGTCTGGGGCTGAGAGTTACGGCGTCGCACCCGTCTGTCCAGGGCATCCCACAGATGTTCGATCGGGTTTAAGTCCGGTGATCTTGTGGGCCAGGGGAGCACATTGATGTTGTGGTTCTGGAGGAATTCTCTAGTGTGACGTGCTGTGTGGGGTCTGGCATTGTCCTGTTGAAACAACTTCCTCTGGCCATCAATGATTGGAAGGAGGTGTGGGCGTAGGATTTCATCACATTACCGTTGAGCTGTCAGGTTGCCCTGCTCCTACGGCAGGTGATCGCTCCCCACATCATAACACCTCCTACTCCATGGTGGGTGGGGAGCTCGGATGATGAACCTTTAAACACTAACCATGGCTAACGAAACCCCTATTACCAAAAAGAAACGTCCTCTTGACACAGATCCTGAGGTTAATGACCAACGACCGTCCACGTCTATTGAATACTGGCCACGTTTTATAGTGCTTGAGACTGTTGACAAGTCTCCTTTAAAACTGAACCCTTTTGCTGTTTCAAAAGGCATACAAGGCATTGCAGGAGATGTAAAACAGGTCAAACGTTTGCGGACAGGTTCTCTACTTGTTGAATGCAGTAAGAGACATCAGGCAAACAACCTTCTGTCAACTAAATCTTTTGTCGGCATTCCCGTATCAGTTTCGGCTCACCGAACGCTTAACACCAGCAAGGGTATTGTGCGAGACCGAGACCGACTGTTTGCTGATATGCTAGAAATTGATAGTGCATCAGAGATGAAGGAACAAGGTGTGCTAAACGTGAAACGTTTCACTGTCCGAAAAAACTATGAGATCCAACAAACGAACACCTATTTGTTTTCATTCTCCACTCCAACTGCGCCTACTTCTATAAAGGCTGGTTACTGTCAAATCAAAGTGGATACGTACATTCTGAATCCACTGAGATGTTTCAAGTGCCAGAAATATGGCCATGGTGTAAATACTTGCACATTGTCTGTTGTGTGTGCTCACTGTGGTGAGAAGACACACACGACAGAAGATTGTGCAAGTAATTATAAGAAATGCACAAATTGTTCTGGAGACCATTCCTCTTTCTCTAAAGACTGCCCAATTTGGAAGCTGCAGATGGAGATAAATAAGACCAAATTCACTCAAAATATTAGTTTTTCCGAAGCCAAACAGCTTGTCCAAAGATCTGAATTAAAAGAAACGTATGCCTCCAAAACCAGGACTCCATCTGAGGCAACACTTAAAGTAACTACATCATCTTCAAGCTGCCAAACAAATTTGACTTGGGTGAAAACCACTTCTCCACAGATTTTCTCCACTGCAATATCGATTCAAACAGTAGAATCACTTCCTGACAGGTCCGACAGTCAACCGGAGCCAGATCATGATCATGGTACATCAGCTCAGTCTACCATAAGGTCTCAATCGCAAGCTCATGTACATCACATTACTAAAGGGAAGAATAAACCTAAGCCTGATTATTCGAAAAAACAAAGTGGCAGAACCCCAAAAGGGTCTGAAAATAAAATTAACCTTTACAACAAATATGGATCACTTGAGGACATGGACGTGTCTGAAAATGTCCATTCTAGGGCACAAAGCTTGTCGCCCTCCAAAACAGTGCGGGGTAGATCCCCAATAAATCCCCCGAAAAGATAGTTTATTCCAACAAAATCGTACAGTGGAATTGCAGAGGACTACGGCATAATTACAATGAGTTACAGTTATTAGTCCAGGATTGTATGCCGTCAGCATTTTGTCTGCAAGAGACATATTTAAAGCAGACTGATTCTTTTGACCTACGTCATTTCAATGCTTATCATTATTTCTCACCTCCAGGTGACAGGGCCACTGGAGGATCTTCAATCCTAGTCAAACAGTCTGTTATCCATAGCCCTATTACACTTACTTCTAATCTTCAAGCAGTTGCAGTGCGACTCACTTTTCACGTTGCATTTACATTATGCTCTTTGTATATCTCACCGTCTTCAGTCATTCAGAAGACTGATCTTCAAACTCTCTATGACCAACTACCAAAACCCTGTTTTATTATGGGGGACTTAAATGGCCACAACCCATTTTGGGGTGGTACAACTACTAATGCTAAAGGTAAACTGTTAGAAGAGTTCTGTTCAGATAATGATTTATGCATATACAATGACGGTTCCAACACCTATTTACATCCTGGCACTGGAAGTTATTCGGCGCTTGACTTATCAATCACGGATTCAAATCTACTGAATGAATTTGAATGGTCAGTTCACGATGACCTCTGCGGAAGTGACCATTTTCCTACAATTCTTACATCCGTTAACCCATCTGATATTACCCCATCTTCAAGATGGAATTTCAAGAAGGCTAACTGGTCTTTCTATCAAGCTCTGTGTTGTAACAGACTTAAACCTGAACTTTTTATAGAAAGTCCTGATCCTATAAATGCTTTCTCGGATGAACTAATTAACATTGCTGATGAGTGTATCCCCAAATCCTCTGCAATTCCACACATACGAAAACCATGGTTCAACAATGAGTGCAAACAGGCTAGGAAGGCACGGAAGACAGCTGAAAATTATTTCCGTCGCCATCCTATGCTCCATAATTTGAATACATTTAAATTTTTAAATGCTAAGGCACATCGTACCTTCAAGCAAAATAAACGTCAATCCTGGCGAAAATATGTATTAAAAATAAATTCACGAACGCCGATATCAAAAGTATGGAATATGATCCAGAAAATAAAAGGTAAGGGTTTTACATCTAGCATTCAGCATCTTAAAGATGGAGACGAATTATTAATTAGTAAATCTGATATTGCAAATAAACTTGGAGAAACTTTGGCCAAACACTCTTCCTCGTCGAATTATTTACCTGAATTCCAAAATTATAAAAAACAACAGGAAAAGAAAACTATTAATTTCATTTCAGATAATGGGGAAGATTACAATGAACTGTTTTCTATTCATGAGCTTCATACTGCTCTAGATCAAGCTCATGATACGGCTACAGGTGCTGATAACATACATTATCAGCTCCTGAAACACTTACCGGATTCATGCTTAGAAACCCTTTTTAAACATTTTTGATGATATTTGGACTTCTGGACAATTTCCTCCTTCATGGCGCGATGCTATTATTGTCCCCATCCCTAAAGCTGGACGTGATCATACTGATCCTTCGAATGATCGACCAATCTCATTAACTAGCTGCTTTTGCAAGACCATGGAGCGCATGATAAATAATCGACTTGTGTGGTACCTGGAAACTAATAACCTCATTACAGACATTCAATGTGGTTTCCGTAAAAACAGAAGTACTATCAATCATTTAGTGCGTTTAGAATCTTTTGTTAAAAATGCCATTATTAAAAAACAACATGCAGTGTCGAACTTTTTCGATTTGGAAGAAGCATATGACACCACATGGAAACATGGAATTTTAATAGATTTACACGATTTTGGATTGAGAGGCCGTTTGCCTCTTTTTATATCACTGTTTTTAACGGACAGGCAATTTCAAGTTCGCGTGGGTTCTACCCTGTCTGATAATTACAATCAGGATCAGGGTGTCCCACAAGGCAGTATTTTGTCTGTCACACTCTTTAGTATTAAAATAAATGGTCTTTCAAAGGTTTTAAGTGATTCAATCGATGGATCTCTTTTCGTGAATGATTTTAATATTTCTTGCCGTGGTAAAAACATGCGAACTATTGAGAGACAATTACAAATTTGACTAAACAAAATTCATAAATGGTGTCTTGAAAACGGGTTTAAATTTTCGAAATCCAAAACCAATTGTCTACATTTTTGTAGGAAATACAAACCACATAAAGATCCTGGATTATCATTAAATGGCACACCCATCAAAGTTGTCGAGGAAGCTAAATTCCTTGGGCTCATCTTTGATTCGCATTTAACCTTTCTGCCACATATCAAACATCTAAAAGCCAAATGCCTGAAGGCACTCGACTTGTTGAAAGTCGTTTCCAGTTCAAAGTGGGGAGGGGACCAAACCACCCTCCTTCATTTGTATAGATCACTGGTCCGATCGAAACTTGATTACGGCTCTATCGTATATGGTGGGGCCTGTAAAAGCAACCTCAGACTACTTTGATTCTATCCATCACCAGGGTGTAAGGCTTTGTCTTGGGTCTTTCAGAACCTCTCCCATTGACAGTCTCTACGTTGAGGCCGATGAGCCATCTTTTAAACTTCGCCGTATCAAATTGTCCCTACAATATATCACAAATATATTCTAATGAATCCAATCCTGCTCACACTTGCGTTTTTAATCCTCTTTATGAGGATTTGTATAATAAAAAACCTTCACTTGTCCCACCTCTTGGGATAAGAATCCAACAATATATTTCTGCTGCTGGCATTGAGTTGGAGAATATATCTCCTTCCCGTCTTCTTTCATCTCCTCTTTGGCAATTAGTGAGGCCACAAGTTGACCTAACACTGACAAAGTTTAAAAAATCCGAAACTAACGAATTACAGTATAAACAAGAATATAATCAATTAAAGAATAAATATAATACATACAAATCCTTATTTACAGATGGGTCCAAGGATGGTGGCGCGGTGGCTTGTGCCACTGTCATTGGATCCAGAACAATCTCCTCTCGTTTACGTGATAACAGCTCTATTTTTACAGCAGAAGCAAACGCCATTAGGCACCCATGAAGGGCCACCTCCTCGTGGTGGGTGCTGGGTCACGCCAAGCGCCCTTCGACCCCCGTTGTGGACCCGGGGGGATATTAGGTCCACCAACCCGTTTGCCGTGGGTTGCGCCCCTGTGTCGGTGGAGGACGGGATTCTGGTGGTTGAGGGCACTGGGTCCAGGAACAGTGTTCCTTTGCCCAACACACCACTTCGGCCCTTACTTCACCTAGACGGGTGGTAGAACTGGCCCGGTTCTATCAATCGGCTGGTCATGCCAAGCCCTGTGTATGTATATTTTGATACACACGTTTTAAACACTTTGGAACATGTTTTCTGAAATGACTTGGCTTATATGTTTATGTTTTGAATTTGAAAATATTTCACATTTGTAATTTGCCTAGAGTACTATACCCAGAAGGCGGTGGCTCATGGGCCAATCTGGTGGAATTATTAATCTTTAATTTTTCTGCTGGAGTATATCATCCGAGTATCCTTGGTGCTGCAAGTCGGAGACCCGCTTGTTTTAGCATTGTCCTTGTGATACTCCATGGTGGGTGGGGAGCTCGGATGATGAACCATATAAACATTAACCATGGATTACCAAACCCCCAACAAAAAAACAAAACGTCCACTTGACATTGATCCTGATGAAACAGACCACAGATCTACCAAATCGATTGATTACTGGCCACGCTTTGTCGTCATTGAGACACTGGATAAGACGCCACTGAAATTAAACCCTTTTGCGGTATCTAAGGGAATACAAGGAATTGCGGGCGAAGTCAAAAACATCAAACGCTTGCGTTCGGGTGCTCTACTTGTTGAATGTAGCAAAAAACACCAAGCCGCGAACCTGATGGCGACTGACTCGTTTGTTAACATTCCTGTGTCGGTCTCAGCACACAGAACCCTTAACACCAGTAAAGGAATAGTGCGAGACCGTGATCACTTGTTTGCTGACATGACAGAATTCGATATTGTGTCAGAGATGAAGGATCAAGGTGTCACTTATGTTAAGCGATTCACAACTCGTAGAAACAATGAAACCCTTCAAACAAACACGTACCTGTTTTCCTTTTCCCGTCCTACTGCTCCAAAATCAATAAAGGCTGGCTACTGTAACATCAGTGTGGCTACTTACATCCCAAATCCTTTAAGATGCTTTAAATGCCAAAGATACGGCCATGGTGTCAATACATGCAAATTATCTGTTACGTGTGCTCACTGTGGTGAGAAAACTCACACGACAGATGACTGTAATAGCAATTTCAAAAAATGCACCAACTGCCAAGGAAATCACTCCTCTTTCTCAAAAGACTGTCCCATTTGGAAACAGCAAATGGCAATTAATAAAATTAAATTTACGCAAGACATTAGTTTTGCAGAAGCCAAAAAACTAGTACAAACATCTGAACTACCTGAAACTTATGCTTCCAAATCTAGACCTCCTTCTGATACAGTCAATGTAACTACAACATCTGCAAGCTGTCAAACCAATTTGACATGGCTTAAAACTGATTCCCTCAGACTCTCTCACCTGAAATATCCACTCAAACTGCAGAAGTTCTTCCGGAGTCAACCCGTGTTCAGGATGCATCTTTATGTAAGTCAACTCAATCTAAATCCATATCTGATTCTCAAACAAATGTCAAAGAAATCGCACATCCCAAAGTGAAATCAAGAAGTGAATCTTCACAAAATGTCAAAGTGGCAGAGCCCCAAAAGGATCTACAAACAAAATTCAGCTTTTCAATAAATATGGATCGTTGGAGGACATGGATGTGTCCGAAAACATCCCAAATAGGACACATAGCGTGTCGCCCTCTAGAAAGGCAAGGGAAGATCCCCAATAAACCCCCGAAGAAATAGTTTCTTCGAACATTATTCAGTGGAATTGTAGAGGCCTTAAAACTAATCTACATGAACTACATCTATTGGACCAGGAGTTTCAACCGTCAGCGATCTGCTTACAAGAAACGTATTTGAAGCAGACAGATTCTTTAAATTTTCGTCATTTCAACACATATCATTATTATTCTCCTACAGGCGATAGGGCCACTGGAGGATCATCCATTCTTGTAAGACGTGGTGTTATCCACAGCCCCGTGACACTCAAAACAAATCTCCAAGCAGTTGCAGTGCGAATTACCTTGAACGTTGCACTTACTCTGTGTTCATTGTATATTCCGCCATCATCAACTCTTATGCAGGCTGATCTTCAAACACTTTATGATGATCTTCCCAAACCATGTGTACTCATGGGTGATTTGAATGGCCACAACCCACTCTGGGGCAGTGCGACCGCAAACACTAAAGGTAAAATTCTGGAGGAATTTATTTCAAATAATAATTTATGTATATATAATGATGGTACAGATACATATTTACATCCTGGTACAGGAACATATTCAGCCCTTGATCTGTCAATAACTGACTCCAACTTACTAAATGAATTTGAATGGTCAGTCCACGATGACCTTTGTGGAAGTGACCATTTTCCTACTATACTCAAACGTGTAAGCCCATCTGATGCTCCTCCATCCTCAAGATGGAATTTTAATAAAGCTAACTGGCCTTTATATGAAACGTTGTGTGCTGACAAACTTAAACCTGAATGTTTTATTGATGTTCCTGATGCTATCACATGTTTTTCTGATGAACTGACTACCATAGCTGAGGAGTGTATTCCAAAGTCCTCTGCAATTCCACACATTCGAAAACCATGGTTCAATGATGAGTGCAAACAAGCTCGGAAGGCACGGAAAAAAGCAGAACATTATTTCCGTCGCCACCCTATGGTGCATAATTTGAATAAATTTAAAATTTTAAATGCTAAAGCGCGGCGTGTCTTTAAACAGAATAAACGCCAATCTTGGCAAAATTATGTATCAAAAATAAATTCTCGAACTCCCATGTCCAAAGTATGGAACATGGTCCAGAAAATTAAAGGTAAAGGTACTAAATCTAGTGTCCATCATCTTAAAAAATGGAGATCAATTACTTACCAATAAATCAGATATTGCGAATAAACTTGGTGAAACTCTCGCTAAACACTCTTCCTCTTCTAATTATGTGCCCAAATTCCAACAATATCAAAAACAACAAGAAAAGAAAACTATTAACTTCAATTCAGATAATGGGGAAGATTATAATGAAACATTTTCTATTTATGAACTCCATACTGCTCTTGAGCAAGCTCATGATACTGCTACAGGTGCTGATAACATACATTATCAACTCCTGAAGCACTTACCAGAACCCTGCCTAGAAACTCTTTTAAATATTTTTGATGAAATTTGGACATTAGGTAAATTTCCTCCCTCATGGCGTGACGCTATAGTAGTACCAATACCTAAACCCGGACGTGATCATACTGATCCGTCCAATTATCGACCTATTTCACTAACTAGCTGTGTTTGCAAAACCATGGAACGAATGATCAATAATCGACTTGTTTGGTACTTGGAAACAAATAACCTCATAACAGATATACAATGTGGTTTCCGTAAAACAGAAGTACTGTCGATCACTTAGTGCGTTTGGAATCGTTTGTTAAAAACGCTCTAATTAATAAACAACACGCTGTGTCTATCTTTTTTGATCTTGAGAAGGCATATGACACAACGTGGAAATATGGCATTTTAAGAGATTTACATGATTTGGGATTACGAGGCCGTTTGCCTCTATTTATATCCAACTTTTTAAATGATAGACAATTTCAAGTCCGAGTGGGTTCAACCCTGTCTGATCATTATAATCAGGATCAGGGTGTCCCACAAGGCAGTATTTTGTCTGTCACCCTGTTTAGTATTAAAATCAACAGTTTATCCAAGGTTTTAACTGATTCAATCGATGGATCATTATTTGTGGATGATTTTAATATTTCTTGTCGTGGGAAAAATATGCATACTATTGAACGGCAACTGCAGTTGTGTTTAAACAAAATACATAAATGGTGTCTGGAAAACGGATTTAAATTCTCTAAATCCAAAACTAATTGTATTCATTTCTGCCGTAAATACAAACCCCATAACGACCCAGAACTATCTTTAAATGGCACTCCCATCAAAGTTGTTAAGGAGGCCAAGTTCTTGGGTCTAATTTTTGACTCTCATTTAACATTTCTGCCGCATATTAAATCCCTAAAAACTAAATGCCTGAAGGCACTTGACTTGATGAAAGTCGTTTCAAATTCTAAGTGGGGAGGGGATCAAGCTACCCTCTTACATCTGTATCGATCATTGGTACGTTCCAAACTTGATTATGGCTCCATCATATATGGTGGAGCCTGCAAAAGCAACCTACAACTTTTAGATTCTGTCCACCACCAAGGTCTGAGACTTTGTCTTGGGTCCTTTCGAACTTCTCCTGTTGACAGTCTCTACGTCGAGGCAGATGAGCCATCTCTTGCACAACGCCGTATCAAATTATCTTTACAATATATTACTAAACTATTTTCTAATGAGTCTAACCCTGCATATAACTGTGTCTTTCATCCCCTCTATGAGGATTTCTACAACAAAAAACCTTCTCTTGTTCCGCCTCTTGGGCACAGAATTAAGCCCTTCCTGTCTGCTGCCGGCATTGAGCTTGAAAAGATAGCTCCTTCCCGTCTTCTTTCTTCTCCTCCTTGGCAACTGGTTAGGCCCCAAGTTGACCTAACTTTGACCACATTTAAAAAAAATCAGAAACTAATGAGTTACAGTATAAACAAGAATTTAGTCAGTTAAGAAATAAATATACTACATATAAATCCTTATATACAGATGGATCCAAGGATGGTGGCGCTGTAGCTTGTGCCACTGTCATTGGGTCCAAAACAATATCATCTCGATTGCCTGATAACAGCTCTATTTTCACGGCGGAAGCTAACGCCATATTAACAGCTTTAAAATATATTAACTCACACCGTAAATATCAACAATATATCATCTTTTCTGACTCTCTTTCTTGCCTTCAGGCGATTAGAAATCTTTCTTGCAAACATCCACTTTTATTAGAAATTCTTGAATTGTACAATGAACTTGCTACTGGCCAATGCGACATCGTCTTTTTTTGGTTACCCAGCCACGTTGGCATTTCTGGGAACACAATGGCTGATATTGCTGCTAAGGCTGCCCTCAACAAATCTGTGACACCACTTCTTATCCCATACTCTGATTATAAAGCCAGCATTAGAAGATACATCCGCGATCTAATGCAAAAGAAGTGGGACACCCAAATAGGTATTAATAAATTACATGCAATAAAACCCTACATTGGTTACACCTACTTGGGTTGTCAGTCCAGATTTGAAGAGGTCATTATGCGACGATGTCGCATTGGCCATACCAGATATACTCACGAATATTTATTGAAAGGCGAAGATCCTCCGTTTTGTATCCCTTTGTGATGAAAGGATCACAGTCAAGCATGTCTTGCTTGACTGCATTGAATATTCCATCACAAAGGGATATCTATTTCAAATCCAAAACTCTGAAGGATCTTTTTAATAATATCAGTTCTCATTTAGTTATTGCATTTTAAAAAATTAGATTTGTTGAATGAATTGTAAATAGCTAAATATTTTATGATTGGTAGTTTAATTGAGCAGCTGGGATTGTTAGTGGCTGTATCCTCACAGGGGTTGAAGCACTGTAAAAGTATTGTCCTCCTGAGGGGTACGTAAGTCCCAAAACATTCAAACTAAATTTAAACATACCATTAGTTTTAATCGTAGAATATGTGTTATTTTAACTTATGGCTAATTTGTCTAAACTTGCTGACGGCTGAAGGGATGGTGTAAATCCAGCTAGGGTCCATGCAGGAAGCAAATGTACTGTAAGTCCCCATGGTCCCTAGTATGGTGATCTACCTTCAGTCGTTAGCAATCTACAGCCTGTTTTTATATTGTATTGTCATTTCTAGTTCCAATATTTTATATTTCATTGCTAGTTTTAGATGGATATCTGTGATACACTAGTAGTTTTACTGTTCTTCGTCGGCAGGTTTTTCTAATATCTGTATATATACTCTATTTAAAGGTCAAATGTTCTCGTCACGATATGGCTGAAATATTGCCGATGTGACGTTAAATATTAACTCACTCACTCAGGCTATTAAAAATATTTCTTGTAAACATCCACTTTTATTAGAAATTATTGAATTGCATAATGGGCTTGCTACTGGCCAATGCGACATCGTCTTTTGTTGGTTACCAAGCCACGTTGGCATTTCTGGGAACACAATGGCTGATATTGCTGCTAAGGCAGCACTCAACAAATCTGTGACACCACTTCTGATCCCATACTCTGATTACAAAGCTTGCATTAGAACTTACATCCGTGATCTGATGCAGAAGAAGTGGGACACCCAAGTAGGTATCAATAAATAACATGAAATAAAACCCTAAATCGGTTACACTTACTTGGGTTGTCAGTCCAGATTTGAGGAGGTCATCATGCGACGATGTCGCATTGGCCACACTAGATACACTCATGCGTACCTATTGAAAGGTGAGGATCCTCCGTTTTGTATCCCCTGTGATGAGAGAACCACGGTCAGGCATGTCCTGCTTGACTGTGTTGAATTCTCCATCATAAGGGATAAATATTTTAATGTTAAAACTGTTAAGAATCTTTTTAGTACTGTTCATCTTCATTTAATTCTTGCCTTTTTAAAAGAAATTGATTTAATTAATGAATTTTGATAAATATGTTCTATATATGTATTTTGATTATTGGTAGATTTGATTAGTAACTTAGATTGTTAGTGGCTGTACCCTCAAATGGGGTTGAAGTATTGTAAGATTATTGTCCTCCTGAGAGGGTACGTAAGTCCCAAAACATTTCAAGTACATTTAGGTATACCAGGTGTTTTAATCGTAGTATTTTTGTCATTTTAATGTATGGCTAATTATTGGTATAAACGCCAATGGCTGAAGGGATGGTGTAAATCCAGCTAGGGTCTATGCAGGTAGCAAAGGTAATGTAAGTCCCCATGGGCCTTAGTATGGTGATCTACCTTCAGTTGTTGGCGATCTATAGCCCATTTTTACATTGTATTGTCTTCTTTAATTCGAATATTTTAGCTTTGTTCGCTAGTTTTATATTCATATCTGTGATTATCTAGCATTTTTACTGTCCTTCGTCGGCAGGTTTTTATAATATCTATATATATTCTATTTCAATGTCAAATGTTCTCGTCACGATATGGCTGAAATATTGCCGATGTGACGTTAAATTTTAACTCACTCACTCACTCACTCCCTCATAACACCTCCCTCACTCTCATCTGTCCACCTGGGGAACGCAAGCGTCGGCGAAATGTTCACGTCGACGTCTGTACACCCGCATTCTTCCATCGCGTCGTTCCAATAGAAATCGTGATTCATCACTGAACCAGATTCTACGCCAATTCGGTAGGTTCCAGTCCTGAACGTTGGTGCACCATTGAACTCGATGTCGACGATGTTTTCGAAGCCCAGGGCCAAAATAAGGTCTTCTCGCACGTAAACCAGCCTCTCTCAACCTGTTCCTGACGGTCTGTGCAGAAAGCCTCCTCAATCCGGGTATTTGTCGAGCGGTACTGGTCGCCGTAGCTGTTTGATGACGCAAGTGATGTACCCGGATGTAGCGATCCTGCGCCCCACTACGAGGGGCATCTGCTACCGCATTCTGACGGCGATATCTCTCCCAGATCCGTGAAATGGTGCTTTGGTGAACATTCATGCGTCGAGCAACTGCAAGTTGAGACTGGCCAGCTTCAAGCAAACCAATGGCGATATGACGGTTGGCTTCACTTAGACGTGGCATTTTGCGTTCGTCAACAATATTCCAAATACAGTGAATAATCGACGGACAGCGATCAACCTTTTATACCCATCATTGAGACTATCTGACCCCCAACTTTCACGTGCATTGCATGTGAATTGTGTATTCTGTGACACTACACGCCGAAATTGAAAATCATGCTGTTAAATACTGTTTTTTTACGGATGGTGCGTTTTGTTGTGATGCTTCAAAACATAAACACCATAGGACTCATAAACAGAGCAAAACCTTTTGTAAAACGAATCACGTTTTAATTCAATGCTACATGAAATTGCAATTTTCATGATGCGTTTTTTGGGGGGAGAGTATATAATAAAATGAAATAAAATTATACACAGTTGATGTCCTTGTATTGCTATATCTCTGAGTATGCGTTGGAATTATTCTTTCCGAGTATTTTAAGACACATCAATGCAAATACAATGCAGACATTGATATTAACGGCACTGAGAGAATCATGGCGCAATGGGAGTAAATGTTATGGAGCTGTTCAATACCTGGATATAACATTATTAATGTATTAGGCTTGGATGTACTATTACCTGCTTGTGATTTTGCTCTCGTCTCAGACATAGGAACTGCATCATCTTCCCTCTTGTCGGAAATATTATCCTCAGAGCTTCGATTTCGTTTTCTGTTAACGAAAAAAACCGAGAGGTATAATGAGGTTTACCTACGCCAAGGTCTATTATATACTCAGCAGCAAAAAAAAACGTCAGTGCGAATTCAAAATTAGATAGGCATTGTAATAAAATCATTACAGAAATGGACATAATAAGCGGATCAAAACCATTTTTTGTGTACAATATCTTGACACATGCCTGAATAACTCAAGACATACGAGAACCAAGTTGCCAGTGCTACAGGCATTGGATCTAAGACTGTCTCCTCTAGGATTCCCGACAACAGTTCCATTTTCACTGCCGAGGCCAAAGCTATCTGTTCAGCTTTGACCTATATTAAACAGCAGAACCATTCCCAAAACTTCATCGTTTTCACAGATTCATTATCTTGCCTTCAAGCACTTCAAAATGTTACTTCAAGTCACCCAATCATTCTGGACATTTTAGAACTTTACAACGACCTCTCTACTGGCCAATGTGACATCGTCCTCTGCTGGTTGCCGGGTCACGTCGGCAGAGCAGGTAACACAAAAGCCGATGCTGCAGCAAAAGCAGCTCTTGACAAGCCCTTATCTCCACTGCTGATCCGGTACAGTGATTTCAAACCCACTATCAAAAGCTATACTCGGGACCTCATGCAAAAAAGGTGGGACACTCAAGTAGGAAGAAAAAAACTGTATGAATTGAAGCCAACAATTGGTTATACCTACTTGGGTTGTCAGTCAAGACGTGATGAGGTAATTTTACGACGATGTCGTATTGGCCACAGTCGGTTTACTCATAACTATCTGCTGAAAACGGATGGGGATGGACCCCCCATGTGTGTCTCTTGCGATGAGGTTTTCACAATCAAGCATATTCTGCTTGACTGCGTGGACTTATCGTCTGCAAGGGACTCAAATTATGATGCAACAAATCTGAAAGATCTGTTCTCCCGCGTGAGCGCTCATCTGATAGTGAACTACCTGAGGGAAGTTGATCTCTATCATAAATTGTAACTGAAATGTGACTAACAAATTGCCTGCCTTTACATTTAGTGCTATGACTTTTTTTGCTTTTAAATGACAATGTAATGAATATATGTTTTTGAAATAAAACTAATTCCGAGTATGTACTTACAATGTTTATTAATGCAAACTTGTTCTCGTCACTATATGGCTGGAATAATGCCGATGTGACGTAAAACCCAACTCAACTCAAGACATTACGTGAACGTTTGCAGTCCATTCTTGACTTCAGTATCCAGTGTGACCACCACGAGTGGCAATAACGGCAGCACAGGTTCTATGCATGGCGTGCACCAATCGATTGATGAAGGTCATTGTGGTATGATGTGGGGTCTGAGAGCTTGGTCGATGTAGCGCACCGCTGTGATTTCACCTCCTCCCCATGGACCAAGGTTCAGGAACACCACAGGACCCACTGTCTGGTTCAGGCGTATTCCACCCCATACCATGATGCTTGCATCTCCCCATGAGTCTCTTTCCATAACACATTGGTCTGAATTACGCTGGCCACGTCGTCGCCATATTCTTGTTCTGCCATCTGCAGTTGATACGCAGTACCGACTCTCATCTGTGAACAGAACAGTTCTCCATTGCCTGTATCGCCAGTGTTGGTGTTGTAGGGCAAACTGTAGACGTTTACGCCGATGGGGTTAGGATAGGACCACGGTAAGGTCTACGGCAATGGAGGTTCGCGCTGTGAAGACGTCGGCGTACTGTATCAGTACTGATTGGTCTTCCGTGTGTTCCCACTGTCTGGCATGCTGTTTTGGATGCCTGCATGAAGGGATTGTGTACATGCTGTCGCACAACATGGCGGTCTTGTCGTCTTGTGGTCACCTTTGGTCTGCCAGTACGGGGGCGATCATTTGTGGTGTTGGTGGCCCGGAAACGTTCCTGCAGCCTGTAGATGGTCCAAACGTTGACCTGGAAACGCTTGGCAACGGCTTGTTCAGTGTGGCCAGCTTCAAGTCTTCCTAGCGCCTGGTTCCTCTGAGCTGTCGTGAGTCGCGGCATCCTGCAGAGGTTGTAATGTGAATGTTTGAACCAGGTTGGGGGTGCATTTTATAGGGCTGGTCCTTGTGAACAGCACGTGCAGCATGAGTTGCATGGAGAACACCGTACCATCTCCGACATCGGGTTGCGTTTTTGAGACCATTTCCTCGGTTCCATTCTGAGCTTGGGAAGCAATGTCCTTACTCAGGTAAAGATGGAGATGTTGTCAAAAATATACAATCAAAACATTAAATGAGTTTACAGTTATCCGTTTTTGCGAAGGAAAATTCCAAACTGACGTTTCTTTTGCTGCTTAGTATATATTATATTTTTTTATCTGATTATTTATATTGAGGTACAGGAACAGACGAAACGTTATAATTAAAACGTATATTTTAGTGCCGTGTGTGTGTTCTCAGGTATGCTCAGCAAGATGTGAAGATTATTAGCGTATACATTTCCTCACCTGTAAATAATAACTCCTGCAATCACTACCAGAATGACTATTGCTCCTCCGACACCCCCACCTATCACTGCTATGTTAAGAGCTGACTCAGCTAAAACACAAAACGGATTAGTTTATCATGACAATGTAGCTGGAAACATTTGTTGATAAAATCAAGTACATGTATCTTGGAAAACAGCGTTAGGTGCAGATGATGGACACAGAGCATTCATTCAAAAGTAACAAAAAGATAGGTCATTAGATAATATAAATTAGGAAGAGACGGGACACGTTAACAGTTAAAAGTCAGTCTTTGCCACTCCGCAAAATACATCATTTCGAGGTAAGAGTAATGACCAGATTTTGCTATCTTGAGGTAATGCTTTCGTGCAGGCTTTTGAGGTGAGGTGACATGGGGTTTAACGTCGTGCATGAGAATATTTTGCTCATATGACGACATGCATGCGTGTATATGTGTATGTGCGGCTGCTTGTACTAGCCCAGACTTAAGCTGGTTTTATAGCGCTAGCTCACTGAGATACCATGTCGCAGTTTAGGATGAATACCCCATTCAGACACAGTATACTGACTCCGAGCTGACCAGTCCTCGTTGTACCCATTAATGCCGAGTGCGAGGCAGGGACCAACAAGTACCACATTTTAACGTATTTTCGTATGACGCAGCCGGGGTTCGAACCCGCGACCTTCCGCTATCCGGGCTGACAGTCTAACCTGCAGGAGTTTGATATTTAGATACTTATTTATTTCAAAGATCATCAGAAAAGACAAAAATTGCAAATGTAATACGTGAGTGTCTGAGCGTATCTAAGTAGATCATTTCTAACATCTGGCAAAATGCAGGTTTGAAGTCATAGGAAGACGATTGAAGAGCGCGATGATAGATACATGTTAACGCTACAAGTGTGATTTACGAAATGCTACTAGAAACGTGGGAGAATGCATGGATTCATACTTACGTTCGTGACAGCTCTCTCCTGTCCACCCATCTGCACATCCGCCCTCACAATGTCCTGTCGTCTTTTCACAAACTCCACTGGTCTTACAGTGGCATGTCTTCTTACATTTGGTGCCATATGTGGAGTTACTGCACGCTGACAATCAGCAGAGAAAAAATACAGGATCAGGCCAGTGGTTTACTTTCGGGAAAAGCAAAGATCTATATGAATATGTGATCGCTTCGTTTAGAGTGAGTGAGTCAACTTTTACTCCGCTTTTAGCAATATTCAAGCAATATGACAGCGGGGGACACTAGAAATGGGCTTCAGACACTGTACCCATGTGGGATATAGAACCCGGGTCTTTGGCTTGACGAGTGAAGCCACAAATTTTAATGTGTTATTCCCTGAATAAATTGGCCGATATATCGAGTTTGCCTCATTGACAGCTAGTGGCTCAATGTATGAGTCACAGAATGAAATGTGGTCTGGAGATATATTTTCATTTGATACCTGTCTGGCAGTCATCGCCCTTCCATCCTGATGCACAATCGCCCTGGCAGAAACCTGTTGTCTTGTTACACTTGGTGTTGTCCTCACAGTGACACGTCTGTGTACAGTTGAGTCCATACGTGTTGCTACTGCATTCTGAATGTATGTATTTAGGCATTATTATATTCCTCTGTCAGCACGTAAGGACGTGTCTTTTATGTGCTCATGAATTAAAAATATGTACGTGTCTTCACGTATTCCATGCGTTTTTAATCGCATTATACATCCCATAACCTAAAACCAAGTGAATGAAATAAAATGTGATCCCGCTGAATTATTAAATGGGGCAATTTCGTCTATTCAGTGTTTCATATAAACGTGTGAGTTTCAAACAAACTACCCAGTCGTCTTAAAATCACTAACAATACATTGTAGTATTTTGATAAATGCATATATCACATTCATCTCTTTGTGCCCCTTAAATATACTTTGCACGCTTGTTCAGTGTGTACGATGTGACTTGGGTACTCGACCCGTGAAGATGCGCGTTAGAATTGGTCTTCAGTAATCCATGCTTGTCCGAAGAAGCGACTTAGAAAATCAGGTGGTCAGGCTTGGTGACTTGTTTGACACATATCATAGTATCCCAATTTTGTAGTTCGATGCTCATGCTGTTGATTTCTGCATTGCTTGGACGAGACTAGATTAATCAAAGACCGCCTCTATGTAGCTGAAATATTGCTATGCGCTGCGTTAAAAAACCAACAAACAAAAAGCACTTGGATAGTCTATATTTGAGGGTTACATTTTCGTCTATTCAGTGCTTCAAAAACATGTACATTTCAAACAAACAATTAGATGTGTTATAAACGTGTTCAGAGAGGAATGAACATAATTAATTTTATTCAAAGCGATATTTTGTTTATTGGAACTGCGATACTGTGATGTATGTTTTGTGATTGTGTAAGCACCTATATTGGAGAAACTTGTCGGCCCTTCAACATACGACTAAAAGAACATAAAACTTCAGTGGGAAAATCTGATCTCAAACCTGCCCTCTCAGAACACATCGTTAACAATCCCAAACACTCTATCAACTGGCATCACACCGAAATCCTGTCTTCGAACATCACCAACTGGCGCAAAAGAAAACTGTGTGAGTTAATCAACATAAGAAGATTAGTGCTGTTTGATCTCACTGCATAGTTTGTACATACTTGGTTATACCTCCTTTTCCCCTTATATATACTCAATTTACATACGTGGCTTCCTGTACATCTATATATATACTGTTCTGTTCACGATCACCAGTATCCACCTTAAGAAGGGGCAAGAACTAGCCCAGAAACGTTGTGAAAAATATATCAAGAAGTTGTTATCCGTAAGATTTGTCTTGTTCGTTATATCCATGTATTGCTACACCAACTTCTAAATGCCTTTGAAGAATTTCATGTGACATATGTGTTTATACGTTACATTTATGGCGACTGTTTATGCAAAGCATACCGCCTGTGCATTCTGGAATGGTATTCAAATACTCAACATCTTTGTTGCTTGTTGCTATTATACGGAGAAAAAGACCACAATCCACAGTACAATATACCTGTCTGACAGTCGCCTCCCTTCCACCCCGCCGCACATCCGCCCTGACAGTAGCCTGTTGTCTTGTTACATATGGTGTTGTCCTTACAGTGACACTTCTCAGCACAGTTGATCCCAAACGTGTAGTCACCACACTCTGTGAATAGAAAATGGTGGCCACTATTATCTATTATTAAACCTAGTTTGTGTTGGCTGACTGACTGGCTGACTCAGTTTAGTTTTACGCCCGCTTTTAGCAATATTCCAGAAACATCACGGCGGGGGACACCTGAAATTGGCTTCACACATTGTACCCATGTGGGGATTCGAACCCGGTCTTCGGCGTGACGAGCCAACGCTTTTAACCACTAGGTTACCCCCACCGCCCCAGTTTGTGTTGGAATTCAGACACTGGTGAACATGTGAAGTGTGTGGACAAAGTTGATACCAAACGCCTAGCCTATATATTCTGGAATGGTATTCAAATGTGTGAGTAAATTTAATGTTCTTTGTTCTATGATTAGGGAATAGAAGTCACAAATCGCATCACAATATACCTGTCTGGCAGTCATCGCCCTTCCATCCTGCCTCACACCCACTCTGACAGTAGCCTGTTGTCTTGTTACATGTATCGTTGTCCTGGCAGTGACACTGTTCGGAACAGTTGACACCAAACGTGTAGTTGTTACACTCTGTGAATATGCATTTAGACATAAGTATATTCCGCTGTCAGCTTGTGTAGACATGTACATTGTATGTACTCATATATTCCTACGTCGTGTCTTCATGTATTACCTATTAAATCACTTTTTATTTTCCATAAACTAAAACTTGTTAAATCTTAAGATACAGTTTGTTTTCCGGCTGAATGAAACCAAGGCGCCTTGAAAACAGTAACTCACATTGTAGTATTATGATAAATCCATATGTCAGATTCATCTCTTTGTGTCTCTTTGAACATATTTTCTAAGCTCGTTCATTCACTATATCACAGAGCGTGTCAGTTTCAAACAAACAATTACGTGTGTTATAAATGCGTTCTCCTTTACATGAGCACAGATACAACTACATCTGAGTAGGGATGAATATGAAGCAATTACCTGTCTGACAGTTGTGCTCCATCCATCCAGGAGCACATCCACCCTGACAGATGCCAGATGTTTTGTCACACATGACGTTGTCCTTACAGTGACACCGTTGTGAACAATTGACACCAAAGGTGTTGTTGGTGCACTCTGTGAATAAAAAGGTAGCTATGAGTAACACATTTTATAAATATTTGAATTGAGATATTTGAACATAAATTACCATAGTGGGCATATTCATACAAACACGTGCTGTCATTTCATTCTGGTATGGTAATCTTGTCTATTGCTATTATACGATAAAAAAATGATATCACGAATTCACAGCACAATATACCTGTTTGGCAGGCATCGCCCTTCCATCCTGCCGCACATCCTCGCTGACAGTAGCCTGTTGTCTTGTTACATGTAGCGTTGTTCTGGCAGTGACACTGGTGGGAACACTTATAACCGAACGTGAAGTCAGGGCACTCTGCGAATAGCAAAGACAAATGAGCCATTTATAATATTTTCTGTATTGGAACTGAGATACTGTGACATATGTGTTTATAAGTTCCACTTAAGGCCACAGTTTATACAAAGCATACCGCGTATACATTCTGGAATGGTATTCAAATACTCAACATCTTTGCTGGTTGTTGCTATTATACAGAGAAGAAGACCACAATCCACAGCACAACATACCTGTCTGACAGTTGCCTCTCTTCCATCCTGCTGCACACCCACTCTGACAGTAGCCTGATGTCTTGTTACATGTCGTGTTGTTCAGACAGTGACACTTCTGTCTACAGTTGAGTCCAAACGTGTTGTTACTGCACTCTGAATATACATTTAGACATAAGTTTAATCCTCTGTCAGCACGTATGGACGTGTACAATGTGTGTGTTCATGAATTGAAAATATGTTGTGTCTTCACGCATTGTATTTATCCACTGAATCGGACTTAACTTCAATTTGACTAAAACCTGTTGAATGTTAAGATAGAACTTCACGCTGAACATCAAATCATTTATACATTAGCCGGTTGATCCTTCAGTTAAATGTATCAATTACACTGCAACGATAAATAAATGAATTAAGTAAAAACAATAAATTATTCTAAAATACGGTAATCAGTTGATTTCTCATTCCAAATGTGTCAATTACACTATACAAATGAATCAGTTAATTAAGATAAAATATAACAATTCATTCAAATATGTAGCAATTGGTCACTCATTCGAAATGTATCAATTATACTGCAGCAAAAGCACAAACCAAACAATAACCCCCAAAACAACAACAACTGTTACAACAAAAAGCAAAAAAAGCTTGTATGCAACCAAAGATATGAAAAATGGAGATTAGGCAAAAACCTGTCTGACAGTCGGCCTTCGTCCATCCTGGCGCACATCCGCCCTGACAGAAGCCTGTTGTCTTGTTACATGTAGTGTTGCCCTTACAGTGACACTTCTCAGCACAGTTGCTCCCAAACGTATAGTCATCACACTCTGAGAAAAATAGATAGTGACCGCTATGAAGCCTAAGTATAAATATTATTTTTGTTTGAACAGGGCTGAATCAGGACAAATTCCCCAGACAACACCACCCCCACCCACCCCCAAAAACAATAAAAATAAAAAATAGAATAAAAAATCACCCCGGACATAATCCCCATAATTATTTTGTTGATACCTTCTATTAATGAGTGGATACGTGGTGAGTACGTTTACGGCCTAATCCGTCGAATTTTGAACTGTCAGCAGTGCCGATTCGTCGAATCATGCTTGAGTGGTTCTGTGCTAATCGGTCGAATTTCAGACAGTGTTAAGTTCATTATTTAAGGGATCGGCTTGTATTGGATTTGACTACATGTTTTCTTAAATAGTTAAAGGGTTCACAGATGAGGAAGCCGATGTTTGCAATGAACTATCATCTTTTTTTCTCGGCTCCACATCTGGTTTAAACATATGGAACGAAATGAGCTGCCATAGAAAATCAAGTTAGAAAAAACTAGTCTAACATTGAATATACCTGTAGAGGTGATAATCATTGGAAGCGGTTACTTTTAGAAATGAACTGATTACAGTTTGCTTTGTTCAAATACTCTACCCGGTACAAGATCAATCAGGTAATCAGGAGTCAGATGATAATACATTTTATAGAAAGTTATGAGTTTAGAGAGATATCGTCTTTCTTTCAGTGTGCTATAATTGGTTTCCTTTGTGCCGCGAACCGCACCGCATATTGCGCCTAAATGTAAATGTTCCAGTAAAATCGCCTGTTCAATCGTACAATTATCCCATATATGACAGCAGTAATAAAAAAGAGGTAAGATAAAGGAGCTGTAAAAATTATTTAGCATTTAAAATATCCTTGTATATAGTTCTCCTAATGAATACATTTTATTTAATGCATCAATTTCAGTTTTGTACAAAAATAAAGATAGTCCAAACATATGTTTAATGCATCAATTTCTCATTGTATCATAGGGGTAGGTAAAGATAAGTACAAAAGTGAGTGAGTGAGTGAGTTATTATTTAACGTCACATCGGCAATATTTCAGCCATATCGTGACGAGAACACTTGACATTGAAATATAATATATATAGAGATTATAAAACCTACCGACAAAGGACAGTAAAGCAACTAGAGTATCACAGATATATATGTAAAACTAGTAATTGAATCTAAAACATTTTAACTATAGGGGACAACACAATATAGAAATGGGCTATAGATCGCCAACAACTGAAGGTAGAGCACCATACTAGGAGCCATGGGGACTTACATTACTTTTGCTACCTGCATGGACCCTAGCTGGATTTACACCATCCCTTCAGCTGTTGGTGCTTATACCGAGAATTAGCCATACATTAAAATGACAAAAATACTACGATTAAAACACCTGGTATACTCAAATTTACTTGAAATGTTTTGGGACTTACGTACCCTCTCAGGAGGACAATAATTTTACAATACTTCAACCCCCTTTGAGGGAAGTACAAAAGTACGAAAATAGAGAGAGTTAAACCATCCAACACCCCTTGCGTCTGTTTTGGGTTATGATCCAATGTTTTGATAACAGTGCTCATCCATCGAATGCATTTTACTACTCTGAAATCAGAAATTCGACGGATCGGTACGCGACTGTGATGACTACCTGTCAGACAGTCATTTCCTGTAAATCCAGCCACACATCCGCTGTTGCAGTATCCGGTGGTCTTGTCACAGGTGGCGTTGTTCACACAATGGCACTGGTTGGTGCAGTTGACGCCGAACCAATGGTCCTCACACACTGCAGGAATAGACACCGTGTCAAATATAAGTTTCTAAAAAAGTCTGTTACTTCTGAGGCGTGTTACACAACTGGAAAAAAGCTTTCTTTCTGAAATGTCACAAACCTTGGGACGCTCCAGTTAACAGGTCCATCTGACTGAAGCACACACACACGCACGCACATATACATATTTACATAAATGGAAAACAGTACTTTTATTTCTTTTCGCCCGAACAAAGAGCAAGACGTATATATAAAGTCATGAGTATTGTTTTTGACGCCACAGTCATGAGATGTCCTACGTATCATGAAATATTCCAACTCAACAACAGCCTCGCCCATCCAGGGGCTCTCTGTGACGGAAGATGTGTAACAAAACCTGACTGTTCCTTCTCAGGGCCACCTGCAACCACCTGTTAATAGATGTCAGAAACATCGGTCGAAATACATTTAACTAATTTGAGCGTTAATATTCACAGCATTCCAATCATTGCATTAATCATAATGTGCTGTTGAATCACTATCTTTCAAGCTGAAATCTTTGCAATCTCTTACAGAGCAAAGAACATCAATGCATTATTTCTATTCAGAGGTTACAGGTCACAGATGATAAAATGAATGTTACACTCACTCAGTACTTGCACTTCACACAGACTCATCTTTTCACCAGATGCAAGACTGATGTTAACTGTTTGGCCTTTCGTCACATTGTCACATCTGATGTTCATCACCGGTGCCACATCTGTCCCTGGAATATGTTTATAACAGTTCGTGTTCCCCACTGTTACTATCGTTGAGTCCATATAGACTTCACCTGGATGATGAATAACATGATAACAACAGTTCTGAACAACATATCCATTCCTTAAAAACCTTATTATACATTGGTTATGGTGTTGTAAATATACATTTGCTTACAAAGACCAACTTACTATCCTACTTTGGTCAACAGGCAAGCGCTCCGCTTAACTTGTAACTGTTTTATTCAACATGTGTACGGATTTCTAAATATATTCATCGAGTTACATAGTGAGTGAGTGAGTGAGTGAGTTTAGTTTTACGCCGCACTCAGCAATATTCCAGCTATATGGCGGCGGTCTGTAAATAATCGAGTGTGGACCAGACAATTCAGTGATCAACAGCCTGAGCATCGATCTTCGCAATTGGGAACCGATGACATGTGTCAACCAAGCCAGCGAGCCTGACCACCCGATCCCGTTAGTCGCCTCTTACGACAAGCATGGGTTACTGAAGGTTCATTCTAACCCGGACCTTCACGGGTCGAGTTACATAGCATACATGTAGTTACATCATCTATATAATCTCACTCTGTGCCCTGGTGTAGATCCTGATCCAGGAGATGTTGTACATCTGACCCAGGTCCACCTGCCACCAGGGTGTGGATACTTCATCGGGGTGAGCACAGGAACCGCTCCAGAAATTTCTTTCTGTGTTCCCGTCTACAGCCAGGTTTGCGGGTTTGTTACCACATACCTGACCTAGGTCCTTGTTGCACCAGTGAGTATCATTGAATTCCCCATGTTGTGTTGCAGTCATGTTAAGTGCCACATTTACTGAAACAGTGTACGTGACTGTAATTTCAAAATTATGTTCCACACCAGTAGATACATATATAAAGCTTGTCATACACAACGTTCGTGGTAACAAAAACCTCTTCAGTGAACCCCAAAATAGGCTTTATCTTGAATACAAACCCAACCTTGATATAGCCTGATAAGGGTTTGAAATATCTTTGCGTTTATATCATAACAACTATATATAGATTTGATTAGATGCATGTTAACTAATGGTCTCGGAACATCAGCCGTTACGGACATCTGATGTCACTATACAGGCACTGTGACACATGTGTGATAATGACATACTCTGGAATTCTGGGTTTTCGTTTCGTCCTGTAATCAAGTTCTGAAATTTCCATGTAGCGGATGTTTGGTAATATTTATTATGTTAGAACTCACAATAACGCTTTTCCTTACGGTACATGCAAATACATACATTAGCTGTACAAGAAAACCTCTCTTATACCATTTTAAGACGTCACCATGCAGTGCAATGATATACTCAATACAGGCACAATATCGACTCAGTGAAGTCTGTTAGAAAATAAGCCCCACGAACATGTAGTAAGATTTTAATGAAACGTCACCTGTTTTCATTTTGTAAGTGAAAACATTTATTAACAAACTGTTCATACATCAAAAATGGCCGAAATGTTTCGTTTTACGTACAGTCCTATCTCAAACAACATTGTATCGCATTTCTTTCAAATCGGACATGAAGGTAGATAAATAATATACACACCTGTATGCGGAGGTAATTGATCAAGGCACACGATGACTACAATGGGGAAAATCAACAGAGAGTACCATACAGTCATAGGTCCCATCATTTAGAAACCTACATACTAGCGTGGCGTTTGTCCAGCACATAACCGAAGGTGAAATGTTATCTTTACAAAAGCTACATCGATCTGAATTAGTGTTATGACAATACGTATCTTATCTGTCAGTGTGATATCGCGTGAAACTGTCACGTTACACAGTTGTCGAACCTTCATCGGGTTATCAGCGTCGGGTCAAGCTGACGCGTGTCACCCTGGCGACAAACTATTATATATAGAGACAGATTGTTAGAATGAGTGAGTGAGTATGGATTTACGCCGCTTTAGCAATCTTCCAGCAATGTCGTGGTGGGCTTCACACATTGTACCCGGGTCTTCGGCGTGACGAGAGAATGCCTTAAACGCTGGGCTATTACACCGATCCTCAGTATGTTAGACACAATGTTGATGAAATGCTAATGATCGGCCCAGTGGCCATCACCGCGTCGTTACATCCAAAGAATCTACTCTACAGGTGTTATTGAGTTCAAGTCTGGTTTGATCTAGTAGGGGGCATGTTGAAAATACTTCAAAGACGTTTTCTGCAGCTGCAGCGACTACCATGCGTGACGTTTAAACATACGCCTATGCGTGAAGTACTGTAATGTACAGTGGAACTAGCCAAATCGAAGTGATAAGGTACGTTTTGATTAGAGGTGAGGTGAAATGGAGTTTAACGTCGTGCTTAAGAATATTTCGCTCATTTGGCAATGTGCATGCGTGTGTATGTGTGGCTGCTTCTACTAGCCCAGTCATATGCTGGCTTTATAGTGCCGCAGTTAAGCATGAATACTCCACTCACACACCTTATATTGACTCCGAGCCAACCAGTGCTTGTTTTACCATTAATGCCGAGCGTTTAATAATTGGATAAAATTAAAAATCTCGAAATCTATGGAATAACAGACCTAGTAAGCAAGAACTGAAATAAGTAGGGCGATCCAGAGATTCTAGGTTGCAGTCTGGAAAGAGAATTGTTAAGCTGGTCTTTCTGTGGTGGGAGAGGCAAGCAGAATGTTTAGCTAGCGAATAATGACTGATTTGATATAGTACTTTGTGAGTGTTATAAATAAGGCGATTTGTTCAAATGCTACGTGCAATGTACCACGTTCAAGGATAAAGTTCTGATACAATAACATGAGTTGCGTCTTGTATATATTTAAGCCTTTCAGACAAATTCCTTCCTTCAGTGTCTTGTTTCTAATGAGGCGGTGGGGCAGACCAATAATGGTTAAAGGGTCGCTCTTCACGTCGAAGACCCGGATTCGATTCTCAACATGGGTACGATGTGTGAGGCCCGTTTCTGGTGTTCTCCGCAGTGCCATTGCTTGAATATTGCTAAAAGCGGCATAAAACCCAACTCACTCACTTGTTTCTAACCGATTTATTAAACACATTAGTTCCTGTCTTGGCATCTGATGCTGCTGAGAGGTGTGTCCTTTAGACGTACCCGAACAGTACGTGACTTCGACCTGATAATGATCATGGTTTTGCACCATACTCATGCTCGTGTGGTTTCATCTGCATCGTCTTAGGCTTTCTTGTACTTGGCATGACATAACATGGCATGACTGAAACACGACATGACTGAAACATGCGTAAACTGATCTTTAACCTATCTCACTCTGTAAACACAGAAACGTTAGCACACAATATATTTTATCATACCGAATAACCTACATTCTGAATAAATGTTTGAAAGCAACTGCTTATCAAAATGTTCTGAACACAGAGAAGCATTAGTTTTCCTGATGCAGGACTGTGCATGAATTGTGCCTTTCCTACTTTGTTGAGTGACGTATAGTTCTTTATACGCCCTACTACCTCGTAAACTTCATTATATAAAGACTGGCTTGGAATGGACATCGCTTTGGATGTCATATTCGTTCGAATGAATACAATGTACAGCCACATCAGTGTTGTAGTAACTCAGTGCTGACTGTAATAACTGTCACTGATGTGGTTGTATGTAATCATTTGTGATCCAGTCCGCTGTTGACGGATGCCATGTTATAGTCATCGTCACACATTATTTTCATTTAAGAAACAGCACGTATGGAACCATGGTTACCCTCAACGCCATTGTTTACCTGATTCTGATGCAGGCATGGAGTCAAGGTGAGACACACACATAGATCAGATGCCAATGAGGAATCATCTACAATCCAAGTAATTGGAGACATAAATGTACATAGATCATACAAAATGTTTTAATTATGAATACATATACATTGCACATTGACAAATGTTTCTTAGTTTTACCTTTGTTATTTGCTGATGTATCAGCTGATGTTCATATCAACGCCAAGCCTATGTGTGTTACAGTGTCCGGTCAAGACTCCAACTGCCCCCAGAACTGTACCGCAGGTAACGTTGTTGCTTATTTTATATTACGGCTGCTACAGGTTGGGCAGGTCAGGAGTTCTGCCGCATCCTGACAAGGACTTCTGCATACATGGTCTGTGGTATTTAGTCTCAACAGCGCGAATGTCACCCGCTGTTGCAATCCTAGCCTTGATTTCTGTGGCTTTCTTATCAGATCTCTGATTACAAACTTGTAACAGTGTACCTTGTAAGATGTTTGTTTTTCTAATATTACGAACACATTCAATACTGGTTACTGCAGAGGCCTGGCTAGGATAACGACGACCTTTAACAAAATCAATTTCGTCAGCACAGATTAAACAGTGAGTATCAAAGTTAAAATTTGTGTCCAGTGTTCGCAAAACCCTTGTGGTTGCTAGACATGTGGAAGCTGACTGAGTGTTGACAACCAATCTCCTACCCAGAGTTCCATTCGGCAAGCCAGCATAATACCTCTGCCACAGGCCAGAAAGATGTGACGATTCGTCACATCTTGCACCGTCCATTCAATATAATTTACATATGACTTAACTCTTTTATTTTTGACGAGCCTAAACATCTAATTAAACATCTTTGATAAAATAGTTTAGTTTCACTGAGAAAATATCCTAAAACATGTAACACTATTTCGATTTGCGTAGCGATCCTTTGTTTACATAGGTTGTACGGCTCCACGTGCTGTCATCGAAGTCGACAGAGAGCAAACGATGCAACCAGTTTGATATCTAAATTGTACTGTCATGAATGTTACTGTCGCAGTTGTGGAAGAATATATATGTAACAATGTAGAACATTGTGAAGAGCGCGCCGAAAAGCTTGCGTAAGACCAGTCTCTTCTTATTATGAATATGCGCGTTTGTTTACAATGTAACAAGAGAAAAGTCTACTAAAGATGCAAAAAATGGCATTAAGCAAATTTGACAGGAAATCAAAATCAAATTTCACAACTTTGCCAGAGGTTGATTTTGGTTGATTTTTTGGGGGAAAGACATATGAACAAGAGAATACAGTTGGCACAAATATTTGTCTGTTATGGAAAATGTCTAGGTCTAATTAAATTATGGGATTTTTCTACTGGCCTATTTACAAATACATTGCAGACCGCCTCCGTGGTGTACTGGTTAGAGCGTCCGCCCGGAGAGTGGAAGGTCGCGGTTTCGATCCCCGACCGCGTCATACCAAAAGACGTTACTTGTTGGTCCCTGCCTGGCGCTCGGCATTAATGGGTACAACAAGGACTGGTCGGCTCGGAGTCAGTATAATGTGTCTGAGTGGGGTATTCATGCTTCACTGCGGCATGGTGTCTCAGTGGGCTAGCACTATAAAACCAGTTTCAGTCTGGGCTAGTACAAGCATCCGCACATACACATACATACGCATGCACACGCCATATGAGAGAAATATTCTCAAGTACGACGTTAAACCCAATTTAATTTTACCCACCTAACCTCACCTCACAAATACATTGCACATTGAAACGATGTTTCTGAGTTTTACCTTTGTTAATGACTGATGTATAAGCCGATATTGATATTAAATCAAAGTCTGTGTGTGTTAAAGTGTCCGGTCAAGACTCCAACTGCCACCAGGACTGTACCTTAGGTAACGTTGATATCACTGTTTTGATTACAGGTGGTACAGGTAGTGCAGGTCGTGATTACAGTTTACATCTGAATTTCAGTTACCTGTTCATAAAATATTTTGCCTATAACAGCCAACAGAATATGTTTTGTCAATGATTCACTACTATACTGAATGTGCTCTCAAATGGCGTTGCTGTGTATTTTACTATTTGTATCAGCTCATTAAATATACGCCTTGACATTTACTACTTGTTACCAACATGTAGCAGCTTTTGTATTCAGTATTTTGCCTGATGTCATTCAACAAATAGGGGAAGAATGTTGATATCAATGTTTTGTTCACGGTGCACATCTGGTTGTCAGTGATCTATTCATATAATTGACAGTATCACTTTGCCTATTACAGCTAAAGAATTCCATTTAGTCAATGAATCAATATATAGAACCTAATTCCCATTCAAGTCGTCACTAGGTGTTATATTGCTTATATTTGCATATAGTCACTTCCTGTTTACAACTAGAGTACAAGTAGTAGTTGGGAACCGATGACATGTGTCAACCAAGTCAGCGAGCCTGACTACCCGATTCCGTTAGTCGCCTTTTACGACAAGCACAGTCGCCTTTTGTGGCAAGCATGGGTTGCTGAAGACCTATTCTACCCCGGATCTTCACGGGTCCAGCATAATATAAAATTCTATGACCAGTAAGTATATTGTTGTGTAATGTACATTTACATACCACAGATAATGATACTGTTTATTATTACAGTGAATATAGCAGCGAGTAACTTTACATCTGGGGACAACAATATTTACACCACCACTGGGCGGGCATCCTGGGTTACTGATGGTGTGACGTCAGGGCCGTGTGCATCGGTCTCGTCCATATTCCCAGCATGGGAGGCGGCGTTTACACAGAGCAGGACAGTTACCAGGATCAAGATATTCTCGGAAGGTACTGTGTCATCAGAAACACAAAATAACGAGTGCGTACTAATACGGGCAAAATTAATAGTTCTAATACTGACAAGGTCTTTATATCGGACAAGTACTTTATATGAGACATCTTAAACATCAATTGACCAGCTTTGAAATCTATTATGTTACAGCAATGCTAAAACACACCCGAATATGTATTTAGTGTAGGGTATTTGGTTCATTCTTCTCAACATATTCCAGATCAACAGGATGACGTAAATGTGTCTGTAGATGGAAGAATATGTCACATCACGGACTCTTCCTACATGTGGGAACCAGAGTACACCCTGGAGTGTGATGTACCCGTGACGGGGTTCCGTCTCCTGATATATCGCATCCCTACAGTTCGGATGCTGAATCTGAGTTTCTGCGAGGTGGAAATATACGGTACTAGAAATATATATATTTGCCTAAACCACTCAACGGTGTTGTCAACGTTTGACTTGACTCTTAAACCTGAAGACAAGTCCATTCCTCTTTTGTACTTGATTTCAAAACTACATAAAATCTTTGCAAGGAGAGATATATTGCTGGTTCCAGCAAATGTACCACCAAATCCCTGTCTCAAAGATTAGCCATAATCCTTAATACTATCAAGGAAGGACTTAGGACTTTCTCGATATTCACAGAAAGATTTTAAGACATGCGGAATTAATACCATGTGGATTCTCAAAAACTCAGAAACATTTCAGCGTTGTAAATGACCAACTTACGGGAAACATTCATTCCCTGATCCATGGGGCATAAGCAAACGCGGTGAACAACGAAATACCTACACACCTATCTTCAGAGGTTCAGGACACTTTGCGGGGTGGTGGGGTAGCCTAGTGGTTAAAGCGTTTGCTCGTCACGCAGAAGACCCGGGTTCGATTCCCAACATGGATACAATGTGTGAAGCCCATTTCTGGTGTCCCCCGCCGTGATATTGCCGGAATATTGCTAAAGCGGCGTAAAACTAAACTCACTCACTCAGGACACTTTGTCAATAATGAAAGCAAATGTCATTGGAAGTTTACAGAGAAAACACTGTGTGAAATATTTCTCATTGATAACACCTTTGTAAAATTTAGGGTAAAACATTTGGCCATGAAGTAGACATCCCCATGGGCACCAATTGTTTCATGGTAGACATGGAGGACATTTCCAAATTTGATGCATCAGTGACAAAAACAATGTCCGATGCAATTTTGACATATACCATACGTTCCCGAATAATACAACTGACTAGACTTAGCATGTGTTTATGGCGGGTGCCTCCGGTGGGGCACGATACGCTCATCTTTTCGTGAACACCTGGTATCACCACTATTTCATTGTGATTCATGGACACATGCTCTGTCATAGTATCGCATGGCAACAATCGCTGGATTGTCTGGGCCAGAGTCGATTGTTTACGGCTGTAATACTGCTGATACAAGTATCTACTCATGATTTAGATTTTTATGGATGTGGAAAGGGTTTTGTCGCTTCTATTGATGAATAGCAATATATAATATTGTCAAAAGATGCAAAATATTAGTAATATCAAGACTAAAGCTATACACGTCATACGATCGTAGTCACGATATGGCTGAAATATTGCCGATGTGACTTTTTATTCGTGATTTTTCACTCACTCACTCATGAAATCATGAGATCACTCACTAATGAGATCACTCATGAGATCATCAAATGATAACATAAAACGTCAATGAAAAAGAATACCCAGTTTTGACTATTTTCAGAAACAAATTCCGAAAACAGAAAGTTACAAAATATCTGTTAAAATTATATAAGATGCTCGCATAAAGGAGAATCATGTCCTGTTCCACCGGTAGCACCCGTCACTCACAAAGTTGTAAACTATTTTGTTGTGTTACACTGCACAGCAGTACTCATGCGCCTGTGAACAAACCAGACAAGCAAAACAGACCTCGACTTGGGTGTACCTAGTCTGAATACACGAGACGTTCACTAACACCACCAGGACGCTGGCTTTGATGGGACGTTATAGAAATGTGTTCTGGTCAAACTTGAGGATATATGACATCAATGTTAGATTAAATCCATCTGACTGTGTGTGCGGTTGTATATCTTCACGAAACTGATATCTGAATCAGTATCACTAGCCGAACGCTTAAGGTCTGGTTAAGTATATTGATATACTGTCGACTGCAGACACTTTACCGCTTCCAATCAGACACATATGTAGCATTAGAAATGCCTTCCATTCAAGCTACGTATCAATATAGAAAGATATGCATGTGTTTCTTTAGCTATACCGCTGGAAACGTCTTCTTCAATGTCTTCTTCCACAACTACTACCATGCCAACAACATCCAAGACATTGTCTACAACAAACGAGACTACTTCACTAACAGGTACAGCGTTGTGGGTCACTATGTCCACTACTGCACAAACATCCAACACAATGGCAACACCACCAACAGCGACAGCACACCCATCGGAAACATCCACGCCTCCATCTGGTGCAGCAGGTAAAGGAAGTGATGCATATGTTTGGGGGGTTCTTCAAAGACGAACGGGTTAAATTCTTGCAGGTTGTAGTTCTTGTCATAGCAGAGGTACGCGCAGTTAATAACCAGTTTAAATTGATATTGCATGTATTGAAACAGACTTGGAGAAGGATTATCGTTACACGTGACAATTCAACAGCAGAAGTTGTAAGTGCATGTTCACATGTCATTAATGAAATAAACAACAGTTAAATTGTATACTCGGCCAAAACTATGATAATATGTCCCTTCGAGTCTTTCACTATTGTTAATCACTGCAGATGATCAAGACCGATTTATATCGCTGACCTTTTGTGTTTGTATTACATTGTGGGTACTATCTCACGTGCAAACCCGACACGCCTGTAAAACTTTTCACCATTACAAATAATATATACTATGTGGTTATATGATTAAGAATCAAGCAGGTCATATGTAATGTGCTATTGCAAAGGGGAAGTCTTTTAGTATATAAAGTCAGATATATATCTCAGCAGGCGTAAAATACCTCTTTAAATTCTGAAGGAGCAGTATTCAATTACATTATGCTGCATTATGACGGGTGCAAAAGTCGTTTGTGTTCTAGCTAAAAGACTGACTGACTGACTGAGTTTGGTTATACGCCGCTTTTAGCAATATTCCAGCAACATCACGGCGGGGGACACCAAAAATGGGCTTCACACATTGTGCCCATGTGGGGATTCGAACCCGGGTCTTCGGCGTGACGAGCGGACGCTTTAACCATTAGGCTACCCCACCGCCCCTCTAGCTAAAAGAAGCATGTCATTGTTGAAAAAAAATATCAATATGGTATACAAATGTCTATTTCACGTACAAAAATTTAACTGTTCAATGTGTTAATATGTTATGTGTTCGATTTCCACGCTTGAATGTATCTCTACACTTTCAGAGTCCCCCGATAGCAGGTTCCCGTTACTGTACGTCATTGTCGTGGGTGCTGTAGCTTTTGGTGTCGTCACTGTTGTGGTTGTTGCTGTTGTGTGTGTGAGGTATGGTGCAGCTATCAACAGTTGATAAAGTATTATGTTCGTGATACAAATGTTGTGTAGGTTATGATAATAGAACATAATAAAATGCTTCGCTGAAAGGATTAACGGGGATAGGCTGACCTAAAAATTCTGTTTAAATTTCCTCCCCTTTGCTATTGACAACGATAACGTCAAAACACCCTGACACAAAGTCCCTCCTTAACGAGAAGAAACTATACTTTGCACATTTGGGCAGAGGAAACTATTTCTCTGAGGCTCTGTCGACACTTAGAATTAAAACCTCTGTCAAGAAGTAGAATATGAATGACATGAGTACCTCTGTTCTGTCAGAGGAATTTGGTTTGGTCGTTTCACCTATAATTCGATATTTCAGGAGACGGAAAGGAAAAAGGCCCCAAGCCAGAGACGCTGAAGAAGCAGTTGTCCCATCTTATGAAATGTGTGTAGCGGAACCCTCTGATTATACTCAGTACCAGATCATACAAAACTACAGAACACCTAGGGGATGGTCAGAACAAGGATCCATTTATGTTAACACGACAACAACTACCAGTCTTGAGAACATTAATGAAAACGAATACCCACATGTCAACAACGAATACGTTAATGATCAGAATTTGTCAACTGGAACATCATGTTATGTCAACGTTGGTTCTAATATTGAAGACATCGAGAAAGCGGGAGAATCAAACACGTATGTTAATACTACTGATTTTAGTCTGTACGAAAATACCCTAAATATCCGCACTTAAGATTGATCCCTACTGTTAGTCAGGTGAAACATAACTCGCATGAAGCTATTAATGTTGCAGTATCTTCCATGTAGACCATCATATTCTAGTACTTTCCTCATATAGGCGCGGGTTACCGTGGATGGTCAAATAAGAACTGTCGGAGTGACCACGTTTTCGAACAATTGAAATAACTCATGATCATTGACATGTTTTTGGAAGTGGAATGTTTTTTGTCTTTCGAATGCTATTTCATCAACCAGCCCTCTGTATCAACAACCAAGTCATTGTAAGGTTTCAATGTTCAAATCTGCAAACACCTGATAGTCAGTAGGGGCCAGATCTGGTGAACCTGGACGTAGAGGCTCGTTTCCATATTCTGGTCCAACAGCCATTTGTGTGACTGGAAGACTGGCCTGACATAGGACACCATGTCGAAGACGCCGCATCGCTTGTTTGACCGTTTAAAGCCATTAACACCGCACATAAGTGTGACAACGTTCACACTAATTCTGCTTTTGACACTCTTTCCATGTCATGTTCATGCACTCATATCTGTATAATACTTATAGCTTAATGAAATTAACGAACATGTGACAGACATCGTTCAGTAAGAAATATTGCATGTGTTTTCAGCGTTTCACGAATAAAATAATTGTATAACTCCACTATCGTTCATATTATATTTTCCTTGACCATAGTTTTGTTTATAGCTTGCTTGATAACGGGGTTAGCATCCATCTACATCGAAACGTCGCACCCACTGCAGTAAAGATGTTATCCATCTTAAAAGTCGTTCCTGTTCATGATACGGGCTTCTAAAAGATGTTTCATGAACAAGTAAAATCCAGATTCCCATCTTCTGCGGGTTTCATTTTAAAGAGTACGTGATACTGATTTATGGTATTCCCCTTCTTGAGTATAAACCTAATTCTGTATGTCCTATTTCAACTGATCTTGTGTGATTATTTACTCTTTTCAATATTTAGTCCTATGCATTTCATAGTGGGAGTACGCATAAAAGAAATGTTTAAAATGGTTTGGTACCTTTAGCTCTTAAGCCACATGAAATTCTTTTTGACCCCGTAAACTGTGGCCTCTTATCTCTATTTCGTTACTTTTACACATTTGAGATAAACAGTTATTGTCCTTAGTTTGATCATCGATGGTGATATACATATGCAGGTCATATGCTTGATCCAGTAACAAAAACTTGGCCGTAAAACTTTGATACAGCGAGATCGTTTTAGAAAGGTGCTCATCATGCATATATATGTGTATCACGCCTTTTCCAAAGACTATAAATGAAACTGGTCCTCACAAAACAATATTTCACCCATTCTAAGACTTTCGATGTCGAGCTAACCAACTGTCAGAAATGTAAGCAATGACGCCTAAAGATTTGCACCTTACACCTTAGTTGGAACATATGTCTCCCAAATATGTTACGACGTGGCAATTTTGTGTATGTATAAATACCTCTGAAACGGCCTCAAGACACACACACTCGCACGCATAATACACGCCCCTTCCGACCCCCACCCCCCCCACCAACAACAACACATTTCAAAATTAGCCAGGAGTGTGTAGCTCTGAAGTTCTTCGTTAGCACTGATATATTGTCAGGTTACTGTCTGCGTAAAAGGTAGTCCAGGCTATATCGCCATCACTTCAGGGTTGTGTAGCTGTGACACTAAGGGCAAGTGAAGTGTAAAAAAAAAAAGTGTAACAGTTGCAACAACACGGAAAAACTTGTCACAATTGTTTGAGTAGCTTGAGCTATTCGTGAAATGCTGAATCCTATACTGATTCTCAGTGATTTACTCAAATTTGTTACCTCTAGTTTCCTCTAATATGTTTCGTTTGATAATCGAGACGGGTTATATTGTCAGGTATTGTCGACGTCTCACGTTTATCATCGATCTGCCCAGGTTATTAGTTGTTACAGTAGTTGCTGTGGCAGTTGAGTCATTTATGGGAGATGCCAAAAAATATAGTGATACCTCATTGCAGATCATACCGTTTATGACAACATCCGCGACACACATTACTTATCAAGAGGAAAGTTATCACATTGTAGACCTACACACATTTTCCAGTAAACACGAAGGACAATTATTCAGATATCAATCGTTTGATAATCGAGACTGGTTATTATCATGCTAGTCAGTGTCCTATTCTGATATGTATTGAGTAGTCTCTGGGATGTTATCAGTTGTTGCAGTAGCTGCTGTGGCAGATATGGGAGAAGCCCAAAGATGTAACGATGCCTCACCTCTTTGCAGATCATACCGTTTGAGACAATATCTCTTCACATACTCTTCAATATACTCTTTAAAAAGGTAGGGGAACATAAACTGTCAATTTGGATAGAAAGTATAAGCGTTAACAAACTTTTCAAAGGCAGACATCTTATGAATGCACCACCATTTTCCTTTTCATCGATCACCGCCGGACACAACGCATGGGATGCACGCGCACATTATAGTATCCCCATACACGTTCATGGAGTGTCAATCTTGATTTTTACGGTTTTCAAGAAGGACGATAAATCACTGCAGACCATTAATTTTGAGTCATCTTGCATCACAAAGTTGTAAGTGTTTGTTTCAAGCCGGTGCTTTTTGCCTGAAAATATAAATTGTACACAAGCAAAATTCACGTCATATAAATAATGTCGGAAGAAAACTAGATTATTTCCGATGATTGAAAGAACCCCTGGGTGTGAAAGCCATTCGTCAATCCATGACGATCACCAACAACCTGAGCACGATTGATGAAAACCAAACGCTGTTGGTGCGATTCCTCAACTTGGACGAGAGCGACGTCATCGTCCCCATGACTGCTCCCCTGTCTTTTCAGATCAGTTTGGAATCCAAAAATGATAAAAGAGAAATCGTGGCGAACCTGGGTCGCGCCATCGTGAAAAACAAGATGATCATAATCAGCTGGATCAAGATCCTCAGTATCTACGACAGCGACGTATTTTCCAGTTACACGGGCTCTGGATAACTGCGAGTGAACGGGAAAACATGAAATACCAAGGCATTTGTCCAGTCCATCGACTCGGTTGCGCGTGGGGTACACTTTTGAACAAGCTCATCTCGCCTCTATACCGAGGAAACAAAAGGCTACAGCCGAGGCGTTCAGGAAACGATTTGCATTCCGCTCGACTTCGAAATACTGGAGGGTCACATGCCATTTTATCAAGTCGCGCTGGGCGAAAGGCTGCAATACGAACTGATGTTTAACGATTATAGCCAGGTTGTTTACGTTGAGAACGGTGAGGGCAGGTATGCCATTGACAATATTTCGATGGAGTTATACAAGGTCACGAATCCGGAATTGCCTTGACAAATTCGCAACCAGTATTCGGGAACGCTAGCCAACCTGTATGATTCTGTGCTGCGGCAGATTGTCGTCAATAAAAGCGATACGTTGTGGAATATCAATCTGAACTTACCCGCTCGAACGATGAAGGGTATTTTGATCCTGACGGTGGAAGAATTTTTTCCGTTTCAAAGAGTCAACGAAAAATATTTGAACCCTGAGATTATCAAAGCAGAAGTGACCATCGAGGGCGTGCCTAATCAACTGTTTAGCCAAGGCATGCGAGCTTACCAACAGTGGGACGAGATCCAAAAATTACCGGGGATCAAGTGCCCATTGGAAATCAACATGATCTTGAAGGATCTCGGTCTCGCCTACGTAACACTAGGGCAATACCTCACGACCAAGTACATGCTGTGGCTGGACATGCGATCAACGGACGACAATCGGCTGCATTGGAGCAGACGTCGCATCGACAACGGCAGCGAGGGGATTACGAAGCAAGGGTATTAAGATCCAAATTACCACAAAAGCTCAAACTGCTTGTGCATTAAATTTATATTTGTACGTGATTATGGATGTGCAGCTTAATATAGACATAGAAGATTCGTGCCTGACTTTGCAGGTGAACAAGACATACACGGAGAGAGCGTGGGTGATGACAGCCCCGGACGTGCACAAAGTGGATCCTGGAACGCGTCTGCAAAACTGGTTAAAAGTTTACCACGACAAATTTAAAGGGGCGTCGACGCTGTTCATCAAAGATGACTGCAGCGCCAACAAGGAAATTGTTTAAAAACGAGACATGCTATCGTACCTGGCCTTCTCGAAAAACACAGCGTTTGGGTGCTGTCGCAAAAATTCAACTCGGTGCTCAAAGACCTGCGGGAGCAGATGCGATCGGTGGCCCTGTTTCACTGCAAGGACAGGGATTCGTTCGAGGAATGATTGCGTGAAAACGTGATTCCGAGCAAACAAGAATGCGACCACATGAAAAAATAGCTCGCCGAAACGAAACACGCCAAACTGCTATTGAAAATGGACCAACAAGTAGCTTATACAATCCGCTAGCTTAATCAAAATTCTAGCATAATTTAAGCAAATTTTAGAAAATGTTAGTATACCTTAGCATAGCCTAAGCATGTTCGAAATTTTCGTTGCGTGTCACTTGACTTTCCTATCACTGTGTTTCGCGTGCGTTGGATTTTATTTTATTAGATTTAAAAATAGTTTGCTATATATATTATTAAGATGGAGTGCAACGAACTGCTCGAGTATATGATGGATAATAATAAAAAAACACGACAAGCGTGAGAGACTGGAGGCGCTGGAGGTCGGTGGAAAAGCCAAACAATAATTCGGTGGGGACTGGACTGCCTGCAAAATTCAAAAAATGCCTGTCAAAGAAATCGATGAGCTGTACGTGAGATACGAAGCCAGACTCGGCGCCAAAATGACGAAAACCATAGGATTGGCCATGACGCAAATATACGTCGGCATCGCGTCGTATTTCCTTCCCACTCCACCAGAACGTCGCCTGTACATGTGCAAAGACCTCGAGAAAGATCCGTTCATCCACCACGCCTTGAGCCCCGTCAGCTGTGACATGTTTCACTGGTACGGAATGCTACTGGCTCCTCTGACCGTGGCGATCATCACAGTGAAGCATTTCCGATTTAAAGAAAAAAAATAATATAAACAATAATAATATACAAGATGGAGGAGGAGGAAATTGTTCCCAAGGAGGAGACAGAAGAACCGGTGATTAATACCATCACCAGACAAAAGAATACACAAAAGGTAGCCGCCGGTCGCAAAGGCTGGTTGGCTAAACAGCAGAAAAACTTATTTCAAAACTCGTCAAAGAGAAGGATGACGGATTATCTGCCCAAATTTAAACAATTAGAGATGTGATTTCACATGTGGTTATAGTGAGTCTATTAGAGATTCGACTTCGCATCTCAATATAAATATTTATTTTAGGAAAGCTTTTGTTCACACATTGATATAGTGACAATGTTTACCCTTCAAGCATTGAAAGCGATGGCCAAAGAATGTGGCGTGGTTGGTTACTCCCGATTGAAGTAAAAACAGCTTTGAAATTATTCGATGTTCAGAAACCTCCCACGGTCAAAGAGCTCAAACTCCGAGCTAAAGAAAGGGAGTTGAGAGGTTATTCCAGACTGAGGAAAGCTGAGCTGATCGAACTCCTGGAAGACAATGAGCCGGTCGAATTACAATTCGTGGTGGACACCATCCATACCATCTATCTGGATATAGCGAACTACAGGCTGTTTAAAGGCGGATCGTACCTAGATTTGCCTCCATATTACAAAAAAAACCAAGCCATCATTAACGTTAAAAACAATGACGATAACTGCTTAAGATGGGCACTAAGATCCACCTTATTCCCCGCTGATTCTAAAGTGGCGAATAAACTTTCCAGCTGTCCCACAGACGATGGGCTTAACTTCAAAGGTATAGACGCACCCAAACCATTTAGCCATCAACGTCTTCGGACATGATAAGGGCACGGTCGTGCACAGATTAAGCTCCGCTCCGGAAAACATACCCATGATCAATTTATTTCTTGTCGAAAAAGGGGGCAATTATCACTACACGTGGATTAAAATCTTAAGCCGACTGTTGAATGATCAATCCAACCACAAGGAAAAGAAACACCTCTGCGAACGCTGTCTGCACGGCTGGACGCGAGCTGACCTGCTGGAAGCACAAAAGGAAGACTGCCGAGGCGTGGGACGAACCGCGATCAGGATTGACAAGCCCGAACAAAAATAAAAATATGATCCAATTTAACCATTATAAAAAAAAAATGCCCATGCCTTACGTGATCTACGCCGTCTTACAACTGCTCACAACAGTTATCCGCTGTCTCTCGGACTGTTAAAAGTTGACCAAGACTAGATGTCTGACTATCAGCGGGACTTGTTGGGCATGACGAAACCAGCTCAGGTGGAAAAACCCGTGCCCAACTTGATGAATAAAACCAAGTACATCGTGCATTATAGGAATCTGCAACTGTACTTATCGCTCGGTATGAAGCTGAAAAAATACACCAGGTGCTCAAATTTAATCAAAGTCCGTGGATGGAACCCTTCATTCGATTGAACACCGAGCTGAGAAAGCAAGCCACGAGTGACTTTGAGAAAAAAGCTCTATAAATTGATGAATAATTCGGTGTTTGGCAAAACGATGGAAAACTTGAGAAAACGCACTCCATGTGAAATGATATGTCCTTACACCATGGTGTACAATACAATGAAGGTAAATGATCAATACGTCCTTCCTTCCCTCACTTTTAAAACTGACACCGTAAGTCCTCATGATGCCCAGTAAGGTGGTCTAACTTTGGTTGCTAGTGGTCTATAACATAGTTTTAATTTATCCCGAATCTTCTGTTTTTAAATACTTACCTGCTTTGTTTCATAATTGAACTGGGATATCTATCTTGCAGTTTTAATGCCCTTTGTAGACATGAATCAAATACCTTTGTCTCATTGATATATGGCTGCAGTATTGTTCACCCTTGGATGTAAATATGCATACTTTGTCCATCTTTGTACTATCTAGTATGGTGATCTACCTTCAGTTGTTGGCAATCTATAGCCTGTTTTTACATTGTCTTGTCATTTCTAGTTAACATGTTTTAGATTTAATTACTAGTTTTAAATGGATATCTGTGATACACTACTAGTTTTACTGTTCTTCGTTAACAGACTTTTAATTTCCTTGATCTACAATATAATATAATGAATTGTTCTTGTCACGATGTGGCTGAAACATTGCCGATGTGACGATAAATATTTACTCACTCACTCACTCAAGGGCAATAAACAGCGGTTTCAATGTCATACACAACTTTCGTGGTTACAGAAACATCTTTAGTGAACCAAAAAATAGGCTGCATCTTGAATACGACTTCGGCCGATATGGTTTTGAAATACTTTTGCGTTTATAACAAATAGGACTAGATGCATGCCAACTAATGATCTGCGAACATGTGATGTAACTATATAGGCACTGTGACATAGGTGTGATAATGACACACTCTGGATTTCTAGGATTTCGTTTCGCTCTATGATCAAGAGCATAAATTTTCGTGTAGCGGATATTTGGTAATCTTGATTATTTTAGAACTCACAAATAGTACCTTTCCTTACATCAAATGCAGATACAATTGTTTGCTGTACAAGAACACCTCTCTTCCAGAGTATACCATTTTACGTCGTCAATATGCCATGCAAGAATACATGTATATTCAATACAGGTACAACCGATCGACGTCTGCTTAAAAATAAACCCAAATAACATTTAGTGAGATTTCAATGAAAGGTCACTTCTTCTCATATTTTAAGTAAACCCAAAAAATTAACAAACTGTTCATACACCAATAATAGCCGAAATGTTTCCTTTTCCGTAAAATCCTATCTCAAACAACGTTTTGACACGTTGATTATCGCATTCTTTCAAATCGGACATAAAGGTAGATAAATAATATACACACCTGTATGCGGAGGCAAATGTTGATCAAGGCAAACGATGACTACAATGGGGAAAATGAACAGAGAGTACCATCCATTCATCATGATCAGTCCCATCATTTAGAAACCTACATACCAGCACATAACCAGGAAGGTGAAATGTTATCTTTACAAAAGCTAACCAGAAACAAGCGTTATGACAACATGCGTGCAGCTGTAGTGTTAAATATTGATCGAGTCCATGTTATCAGCGTCAGAGTCTAGATCGGGTTGTTTATATCTTTCAGCCCGTCATCCCATGGTGACTTAAAGGACAGTATTATTTGGTACGAATGCCCGATGATATGCATTTTATTGACGTATTTGATCATCCATACGTGTCCCTATCATCAAAACGTTCCCGTATTCTGTCGTTGAACTTCCTCTGAATTAGCCTTTGTTGTGCGGAGAAGCATCATAATGTTTATTGAATGATAAGCGATTTCTCATATACATTGCTTTATGAGTGATATAGAAGATAAGGTTCTCATTCAATATTGTGTGCTGCGTCTTGTATATATCTAAGCCTTTTCAGACAAATTCTTTCCTTTAGTGTCTTGTTTCTAACCGATACATTATACAAATTTCTTTGAGTGGCATTTACAAGCAGATATGATGAACAGGAACGATTTTTGTATGGATAGACTTCTTTTTGCAATAGATGCGACGTTTCCGTGTGGATGCTAAGACCGTTATCAAGCAAGTCACCTGCACTTGTACATACACTTGTGTTTCCACCTTGGCTTCTGACCCGTGAAGATCCGGGTTAGAATCGGTCTTCAGCAACCCATGCCTGTCGTAAAAGGCGGCTAACGGGATCGGTTGGTTAGGCTCGCTGACTTGTTTGACACATATTATCATCGTATCCCAATTGCGTAGATCGATGCGCATGATGTTGATCACAGGAATGTCTGGCCAAGACTCGATTATTCACAGACAGCCGCCACATAGCTGGAATATTGCTGCTTGCGGCGTTAACGAAACATCCAACCAACCAAGCTTAGCATCTAATGCTGATAAGACCACATGGTTGCCTCCTTTAGACGTACCCGAACAGTACGTGACTTCGACCTGATAAAGATCATAGTTTTGCACCATACTCATGCTCGTGTGGTGTCATATGTATCATCTCAAGCTTTCCGGTACTAGGCATGACATGACATGACACGACATGACATGACACGACATGACTGAAACACGTCATGACTGAACCACGACATGACTGAAACATGCGTAAACTGATGTTGAACCGATCTCACTCTGTAAACACAGAAACGTTAACACGTAAAATAGTTTATCATAGAGAATAAACTGGATTGTGAATAAATGTTTGACATTATCTGCTTATCAAAATGTTCTGAACACAGAGCAGCATTAGTTTTCCTGACTGCGCATGTATTGTGCCTTTTCATACTGTGTCGTAGTTGTACAGTCATTTATACGCCTCGTAAACCTCATTATAACATTGCTTGTTATCATATCCGCTCGAATACATACAGCCACGTCAGTGTAGTGTAGTCGTTATTGGCAGACTGTAATAACTCTCAATGGTGAGGAAGTATGTAATAATTTGTGATCCAGTCCGATTTTAACGGACGCCATGGTATGGTCATCGTCACACATTATTTTCAATAACAAAGATTACGTATGGAACCATGACTACTATCAACGCCATTGTTTACCTGATTCTGATGCAGGCATGGAGTCAAGGTGAGACACATACATATACCAGATGAGGAATCATCTACATTCCAAGTAATTGGAGACATAAATGTACATAGATCTTACAAATTGTTTTAATTATGAATGCATATACATTGCACATTGAACAATCTTTCTTAGTTTTACCTTTGTTATTGGCTGATGTATCAGCTGATATTCATATCAACGCCAACCTATGTTTGTTACAGTGTCCGGTCAAGACTCCAACTGCCCCCAGAAGTGTACCGCAGGTAACGTTGTTGCTTATTTTTTATTACGGCTGCTACAGGTAGGGCAGGTCAGGAGTTCTGCCGCATCCTGACAAGATCTTCTGCATACATGGTCTGTGGTATTTAGCCTCAACAGCACGAATGTCACCCGCTGTTGCAATCCTAGCTTTGATTTCTGTGGCTTTCTTATCAGATCTCTGATTACAAACTTGTAACAGTGTACCTTGTAAGATGTTTGTTTTTCCAATATTACGAACACATTCAATACTGGTTACTGCAGAGGCCTGGCTAGGATAACGACGACCTTTAACAAAATCAATTTCTTCAGCACAGATTAAACAGTGAGTATCAAAGTTAAAATTTGTGTCCAGTGTTCGCAAAACCCTTGTGGTTGTTAGACATGTGGAAGCTGACTGAGTGTTGACAACCAATCTCCTACCCAGAGTTCCATTCGGCAAGCCAGCATAGTACCTCTGCACCGTCCATTCAATATAATATTTTTACATATTTATTAACTCTTTTATTTTTGACGAGCCTAAAGATCTAATTAAACATCTTTGATAGAATGGTTTAGTTTCAATGAGAATATCCTAAAACATGTAACACTATTTCGATTTGCGTAGCGATCCTTTGTTTACATAGGTTGTACGGCTCCACGTCCTGTCATTGAAACCGACAGAGAGCAAATGATACAACCAGTTTGATATCTAAATATGTACTGTCATGAATGTTACTGTCGCAGTTGTGGAAGGATATATATGTAACAATGTAAAACATTGTGAAGAGCGCGCCGAAAAGCTTGCGTAAGACCAGTCATATATTCTCACATACGACGTTAAACCCAATTTCATTTTACCCAACCTCACCTCACAAATACATTGCACATTGGAACGATGTTTCTTAGTTTTACCTTTGTTACTGACTGATGTATAAGCCGATATTCATATTAAATCAAAGTCTATGTGTGTTACAGTGTCCGGTCAAGACTCCAACTGCCCCCAGGACTGTACCTTAGGTAACGTTGATATCACTGTTTTGATTACAGGTGGTACAGGTAGGGCAGGTCGTGATTACAGTTTACATCTGATTTTCAGTTACCTGTTCATAAAATATTTTGCCTATAACAGCCAACAGAATATGTTTTGTCAATGATTCACTAGAATACTGAATGTGCTCTCAAATGGCGTTGCTATGTATTTTACTATTTGTATCAGCACATTAAATTTACGCCTTGACATTTACAACTTGTTACCAACATGTAGCAGCTTTTGTATTCAGTATTTGATGTCATTCAACAAATAGGGGAAGAATGTTGATATCGATGTTTTGTTCACGGTGCACATCTGGTTGTCAGTGATCCATTCATATAATTGACAGTATCACTTTGCCTATTACAGCTAAAGAATTCCATTTAGTCAATGAATCAATATAAAACCTAATTCCCATTCAAATCGTCACTAGGTGTTATATTGCTTATATTTGCATATAGGTTAAAACAGTCACTTCTTGCTGACAACAAGAGTACAAGTAGTATACGTATTTGTATTTTACAAGGTGTCAATCAGCACAAGATATGTGATGTACTACAAACAACGTTACGTTTTTATCATGAGTGAGTGAGTTTAGTTTTACGCCGCACTCAGCAATATTCCAGCTATATGGCGGCGGTCTGTAAATAATCGAGTCTGGACCAGACAATCCAGTGATCAACAGCATGAGCATCGATATGCGCAATTGGGAACCGATGACATGTGTCAACCAAGTCAGCGAGCCTGAGCACCCGATCCCGTTAGTCGCCTCTTATGACAAGCATAGTCGCCTTTTGGGGCAAGCATGGGTCGCTGAAGACCTATTCTACCCCGGATCTTCACGGGTCTCGTTTTTATCATGCCTCATGTCCGGAAAACATAAAACAATAACAATATGCTAATGCTGAAAGGTTATGCATGTTAAAGGTATTACAACTGGAAAGGACAACCTGAAGAAACGGCATAATATAAAACTCTATGACCAGTAAGTAAAATAATTCCTATCTGCCATGCGATGGTGTTATGTAATGTACATCAACATACCACAGATAATGATACTGTTTATTATTACAGTGACTATAGCAGCGAGTAACTTTACATCTGGGGACAACAGTGCTCACAACATCACTGGGCAGGCATCCTGGGTTACTGATGGTGTGACGTCAGGGCAGTGTGCATCAGTCTCGTCAATATACCCAGCATGGGAGGCGGAGTTTACACAGAGCAGGACAGTTACCAGGATCAGGATATTCTCGGAAGGTACTGTGTCATCAGAAACACAAAATAACGAATGCGTACTAATACGGACAAAATTCATAGTACTAATACTGACATGGTCTTTATATCGGACAAGCACTTTATATGTGACATCTTAAACATTAATTGACCAGCTTTGAAATCTATTATGTTACAGCAATGCTAAAACACACCCGAATATGTATTTAGTGTAAGGTATTGTGTTCATTCTTCTCAACATATTCCAGATCAACAGGCTGACGTATATGTGTCTGTCGATGGCAGAATATGTCACACCCCGCAGAACTCTTCCTACATATGGACACCAGAGTACACCCTGGAGTGTGATGTACCCGTGACGGGGGACCATCTCCGGATATATCGCCAACCTACAATAGGGATGCTGAATCTGAGTTTCTGCGAGGTGGAAATATACGGTACTAGAAATATATGTATTTGCCTAAACCACTCAACGGTGTTATCAACGTTTAATTTGACTCTTAAACCTGAAGACATGTCTATTCCTCTTTTATACTGGATTCCAAAACTACATAAAAATCTTTGCAAGGAGAGATATATTGCTGGTTCCAGAAATATGTACCACCAAATCCCTGTCTCAAAGATTAGCCATAATCATTAATACTATCAAGGACTTAGGACTTTCTCGATATTCACAGAAAGATTTTAAGACATGCGGAATTAATACCATGTGGATTCTCAAAAACTCAGAAACATTTCAGCGTTGTATATGACCAACTTAAGGGAAACATTCATTCCCTGATCCATGGGGCATAAACAAACGTGGTGAACAACGAAATACCTACACACAAATCTTCAGAGGTTCAGGACACTTTGTGGGGCGGTGGGGTAGCCTAGTGGTTAAAGCGTTTGCTCGTCACGCAGAAGACCCGGGTTCGATTCCCCACATGGATACAATGTGTGAAGCCCATTTCTGGTGTCCCCTGCCGTGATATTGCTGGAATATTGCTAAAGCGGCGTAAAACTAAACTCACTCACTCAGGACACTTTGTCAATAATGAAAGCAAATGTCATTGGAAGTTTACAGAGAAAACAATGTGTGAAATATTTCTCATTGATAACACCTTTGTAAAATTTAGGGTAAAACATTTGGCCATGAAGTAGACATCCCCATGGGCACCAATTGTTTCATGGTAGACATGGGGAGGAAATTTCCAAATTTGATGCATCAGTGACAAAAACAATGTCCGATGCAATTTTGACATATACCATACGTTCCCGAATTATACAACTGACTAGACTTAGCATGTGTTTATGACGGGTGCCACCGGTGGGGCACGATACGCTCATCTTTTCGTGAACACCTGGTATCACCACTATTTCATAGTGATTCATGGACACATGCTCTGTCATAGTATCGCATGGTAACAATCGCTGGATTGTCTGGGCCAGAGTCGATTGTTTACGGCTGTGATACTGCTGATACAAGTATATACTCATGATTTAGTCACAATTGTACAAACGATTTTTTATGGATGTGGAAAGGGTTTTGTCGCTTCTATTGATGAATAGCAACATACAATATTGTCAAAAGATGCAAAATATTCTTAATATCAAGACTAAAGCTATACACGTCATACGATCGTAGTCACGATATGGCTGAAATATTGCCGATGTGACTTTTTATTCGTGATTTTTCACTCACTCACTCACTCATGAAATCATGAGATCACTCATGAGATCATCAAATGATAACATAGAACGTCAATGCAAAAGAATACCCAGTTTTGACTATTTTCAGAAACAAATTCCGAAAACAGAAAGTTACAAAATATCTGTTAAAATTATATAAGATGCTCGCATAAAGGATAATCATGTCCTGTTCTACCGGTAGCACCCGTCACTCACAAACTTGTAAACTATTTTGTTGTGTTACACTGCACAGCAGTACTCATGCGCCTGTGAACAAACCAGACAAGTAAAACAGACCTCGACTTGGGTGTACCTAGTCTGAATACACGAGACGTTCACTAACACCACCAGGAAGCTGGCTTTGATGGGACGTTATAGAAATGTGTTCTGGTCAAACTTGAGGATATATGACATCAACGTTAGATGACATCCATCTGACTGTGTGTGCGGTTGTATATCTTCACGAAACTGATATCTGAATCAGTATCATTAGCCCAACGCTTAAGGTCTGGTTAAGTATATTGATATACTGTCGACTGCAGACACTTTACCGCTTCCAAATCAGACACATGTGTAGCATTAGAAATACCTTCCATTCAAGCTACGTATCAATATAGAAAGATATGCATGTGTTTCTTTAGCTGTGCCGCTGGAAACGTCTTCTTCAATGTCTTCTTCCACAACTACTACCATGCCAACAACATCCAAGACATTGTCTACGACAAAAGTGACTACTTCACCAATAGGTACAGCGTTCTGGGTCACTATGTCCACTACTGCACAAACATCCAACACAATGGCAACACCACCAACAGCGACAGCAAACCAATCGGAAACATCCACGCCTCCATCTGGTGAAGGTAAAAGAAGTGATGTATTTGTTTGGGGGGTTCTTCAAAGACGAACGGGTTAAATTCTTGCAGGTTGTAGTTCTTGTCACAGCAGAGGTACGCGCAGTTAATAACCAGTTTAAATCTCACAATGATATTGCATGTATTGAAACAGACTTGGAGAAGGATTATTGTTACACGTGACATTTCAACAGCAGAATTAGTAAGTGCATGTTCACATGTCATTAAAGAAATAAACAACAGTTAAATTGTATACTCGGACAAAACTATGTCCCTTCGAGTCTTTCACTATTGTTAATCACTGCAGGTGATCAAGACCGATTTATATCGCTGACCTTTTATGTTTGTATTACATTGTGGGTACGACATCACGCCTGTAATTATAATATGTATATCATACTCGCATGTACACACATTAGAAGAAAACACTTTTCACCATTTACTAATTATATATACTTTGAGGTTATATGATTAAGAATCAAGCAAGTCATATGTAAGGTGCTATTGCAAAGGGAAGTCATTTTAGTATATAAAGTCAGATATATATCTCTGCAGGCGTAAAATACCTTTTTCGATTCTGAAGGAGCAGTATTCAATCACATTATGCTGCATGGTAACGGGTGCAAAGGTTGTTTGTGTTGTAGCTAAAAGAAGCATGTCATTGTTGAAAAGGATATCAATGCGGCATACACATGTCTGTTTCACATATAAACATTTAAATGTTCTATGTGTTAATATCTAATGGGTTTGATTTCCTCGCTTGAATGTATCTCTACATTTTCAGAGTACCCTGATAACAGGTTCCCGTTACTGTACGTCATTGTCGTGGGTGTGGTGGTTGCTGGTGTCGTCACTGTTGCAGTTGTTGCTATTGTGTGTGTGAGGTATGGTGCAACTATCAACAGTTCGTAAACTATTATGCTCTTGATACAAATGTTGTATGATTTATCATAACAGAGCATACTAAAAGGTTTCGCTGAAAGATTAACGGGGATAGGCTGACCTCAAAATTCTGTTCAAATTTGCTCCCCTTGACAATGATAACGTCAAAACATCCTGACGCAAACGTCCTCCTTAACTGGAAATAACTATACTTTCACTGCACATTTGGGCAGAGGAAACAATGACATAAGTACCTCTGTTCTATCAGAGGAATTTGGTTTGTTTGGTCGTTTCACCTGAACCGGATTTTCAAATATTGTTTGGAAGCACCAGTGTAAAGTCATATTCATAATTCGATGTTTCAGGAGACGGAAAGGAAAAGGCCCCAAGAAAAGGACGCTGAAGAAGCAGCTGTGCCATCTTATGAAGAGTGCATAGCGGAACCCGTCGATCATACTCGGTACCAGAACATACAAAGCCACAGAACACCTAGAGGATGGTCAGATCAAGGATCCATTTATGTTAACACGACAACAACTACCAGTCTTGCGAACATTTATGAAAACGAATGCACCTCTGTCAACAACGAATACGTTAATGATCAGAATGTGTCAACAGGAACATCATGCTATGTCAACGTTGGTTCTAATAATCAAGACATCGGTGAAGCGGAAGAATCAAACATGTATGTTAATACTAATGATTTTAGTCTGTACAAAATACCCCAAATATCCTCACTTAAGATTGGTGCCTATTGTCGTTCAGGTGAAACATAACTCGCATGGAGCTATTAACGTTGCGGTATCGTCCGTGAAGACCATCATATTCTAGTACTTTGCCCATAAGGGCGAGGGTTATGGATGGAAAAATTAGAAGTGATCACATTTTCGAACACTTAAAATAATTCATTGACATATGTTTTTCGAAAGCTGGTTCATCAACCAGTCCTCTGTGACAACCACCAATAATAACTTAATGATTCAATATTCAAATTTGAAAACACCTGAGAGTCAGAAGGGGCAAGTTCTGGTGAACCTGTACGAAGAGGTTCGTTCCCACAACACCGCACATAAGTGTGACAACGTCCCGCTAATTCTGTTTAGAACTCCTTTCCATCACATGTTCATGCACTCATATAATACTTATAAAGCTTAATCAAATGTTAAAACTGGTGCGTTTGTACACGGTACCATTTAGCGAAAATGTAACATGATAGCGTTCAATAAGACGTATTGCGTGTGTAATGAGCCTTTTATGAATAAAATCATTGTTGAACTACAATATCCTTCATATCCTATTTTCCTTGTCCATAGCGTTGTTTATCACTGGCTTGATAACGGTGTTAGAAACCATCTACATCGAAACGTCGCACCCACTGCAATAAAGATGTTATCCATAAAATAATTGTTCTTGTTCGGCTTCTAAAAGATGTTAAATGAACATGTAAAATCCAGAGTCTCGTCTTATTCGTATTTCATTTTAAAGAGTACGTGATACTGGTTTATGGTATTATCTTTCTCGAGTGTAAACCTAATTATGTATGTCCCAAAATAACTTGTGATCATCCACTGATGTTATGTGATTATTTACTCATTTCAAAATGTAGCATAAAACAAATACTTAAAAGTTTTGGTACTTAACATTTTAGCCCTTAAAAGCACACTATCACGTCACACTTCTCTAAAACCAATATTGTAACTATCAGCCCCCAGCGAAACTACTATATACTTTATTCCGAAAAATATTACGTATTACAATTTGAAATTAAAACGTTCGAATGAATTAATGCAACATTGCATTAGATCGACTCTCGCGCCCTCTACCGACCGACCGTTTTTCAAGCGAACCTCATAAAGTTATGTCCCTTGGAATGCTCGTTACGATTATCCCATGTGATTGCGGCAAACACCGACAACACCGCGTGCGACAGTTTTCGACAGTGCGACAGTTTTTGACATCTCTAAAGTTCTAGCACTGATATCGACGCACTTGACTGCCATTCACGCTTTCAGATAATTGCCAAGTAAGGGTAGCCCAGGCAATATGGTTATCATATCAGGGTTGGATAGCTATGACACAAAGGTCAAGTGAAGTGTAACAGTTGCGACAACACGGAAAAACCTGTCACATTGTAGCTTGTGCTTGACGTGCGTCAGGAGGCATTCGGGCTATTCGTGAAATCATGATGCCTATACTGATGCTCAGTGATTTACTCTACTTTGCTGTTTACACCAAGTGGAATATATTCCGTTTGATTATCGAGACTGGTTATTGCCAGGCATTGACGTCTCACGTTCATCATCCATCTGCCCACGTACTACTGCATTGTGAAGGATGTTATCAGTTGTGTGTTCCAGTTGAGGCAGTTATGGGAATGCCCCAAAATGTAGTGACACCTCTTTGCAGATCATACCGTTAGTGACAACATCTCTTCATATACTCATCCCACATATTTTTAAAAGTAGGGGAACCTGAAGTATCAATTTGGATTGAAGTATAAACTTACAAAGACATACATCTTATGAAAGCACCACAATTTTCCTTATCACCCACCCATGGGATGCACGTGACATGCGTAACGCAGTAGCCCGATACACGTCCATTGGGTGGCATACTTGATTTTGACGGTTTTCAAGCAGGTCAATAAATCTCTGTAGACCATTAATTTTGACAATCATCTTGCATCACAAATTTGTTAGTGTTTCATCCAGCCTGTATTTTTTGTTTGAAGATGAAAATTGTACACATGCAAATTTCACGTCTTTCTATTTTTCAAGAGCGATTACTGTACAAACATTCCTCATAAGGAAGTGCAAGTGGTGATACACCCTCAAAACATCCATAATAATAATATAATCATTGATTGACTCCGATATATCTCCCAATTTCTTCAATAATTAATTAAAACTGAAGTTCCCTGACTTTGTTTTGAGGAGTACATTACTTATCACGAGGAATGTTATCACAGTAGACCCGCACGCATTTTCCTGTAGACACAAAGGACGATTATTCAGATATCAATCGTATCTCAGTCAGTTTAGAAATAATTGTATAAAAGCGACATACTCCATTCTATAATGCACCGACTACATCACAATCATCTGTTTAAGAATCACCATCAAGCAGGGATCACACCTCTGAACACTCTGTCATTGAACGGCGGATTTAATATTCATTTTTCTGAAATAGACAATTATTGTATTTATACACCATATCACAGCATACACACGACCTGGCTTACTGTACCTTTTCTAGTACACATAATGTGTACAGCATATGAACAGTATATAGCAAAATTGATCTTCTGAATGATGTGTGCCTATTTTCACGCACATATATTTACCAACAGAAAGAGTGAGCTTCGCTGGTGAGGTCGTAGTGTCATTTCTGATCTCGTCTCCTCTTAATGAACTTAATGGTATGGTCTCTAAGGATGAATTCATTTCATGTCATACTCAACCAATGTGGAACCATGGTTACCCAGAACGCCATTGCTTACCTGATTCCGACGTTTATATGGAGCCTTCAAGGTGAGCTGTATACTTCTGCTACACACATAAATCTGGTGCGAATGATGAAATACCTACATTCCTAGAACCTGAAACATGAGCATACACAAACAATTTAGAATAAACATACGCAGTGACAATTGCATTGGATTCACAGACAAATGCTTTGAAAGCAAATGTTTCTGAGAATGACCATTATATTAACCATTTAATCATCAAATATTCATATTGACCAAGAGCCTCTGTGCGTTACAGTGTCGGTCAAGTCTCAACTGCCCCAGGACTGTACCTTAGGTAACGTTGATATCGAAGTTTTCATTAATTGTTATAACAACTTTCTCACTTGTTTTCGCATCCAACGGAATCTGTTTTGTCGATAAATCACTAGAAAACATAATGTACACTCGAATTTCGTTGCCAATATATTAGGGTTTATAGTACCACATTATGTTTTCGTATAGACATTAATTTACTACTTGTTAACCACAAGAGTGTAAGTAGGAGAGTTAGTATTTAGTATTTAACAAGGTGTCTTTCAACAAAAGGGGCAACACACTGTAACGAATATGATGTTGAAAACAATACAATACGTCTTCGATCTAATGGAGATAAAGAGATAACAATGGACAGATGCTGAAAGGTGACGCAACATATTTTAAAGATTTAAACAACTTTGATGACAAATCAAAGAGAAAGAACATTTTCTGGATTCTACATGCAGTATACGTACAGCTATTCCTACCTGAATCTCCATATTGGAAAGTGATGAACTTAACATACCACGGATAATGATACTGTTTATTATTACAGTGAATATAGCAGCGAGTAACTTTACATCTGGGGACAACGATGATTACACTACCACTGGGCAGGCATCCTGGGTTACTGATGGGGTGACGTCAGGGCCGTGTGCATCAGTCACGTCCATATACCCAGCATGGGAGGCGGAGTTTACACAGAGCAGGACAGTTACCAGGATCAAGATATTCTGGGAAGGTACTGTGTCACCAGCAACAAAAAAATAACGAATGCGTACTAATACTGACAAATAGTACTAATACTGATATATGAGTATCTTTATATGAGACAAAGTACTTTATATGAGACATCTTAAATATTAATTGAACTGCTTTGAAATATTTTTATGTTACCAGCAATGCTAAAACACACCCGAATATGTATTCAGTGTGAGGTATCTTGTTCATTCTTCTCAAAACATATTCCAGATCAACAGGATGACGTGTATGTGTCTGTAGGTGGCAGAATATGTCACGCCCCGGACAAAGAGACATCGATATGCCAACTTGGAACAGTATTCTACTACAAGCAATGCTTAAATGCATCAAAATATGTATTCAATGCAAGGTATTTTGTTTATTCTTCTCAAAACATATTCCAGATCAACAGGATGACGTGTATGTGTCTGTAGGTGGTAGAATATGTCACACCCCGCAGAACTCTTCCTACAGATGGGAACCACAGTACACCCTGGACTGTGTGATATACCCGTGACGGGGACCATCTCCTGATCCATCGACAACCTACAGAAGATGCGAGAATGCTGAATCTGGGTTTCTGCGAGGTGGAAATATACGGTAGAAGATATATGTATTCAGTCAACAATGATAAATAATTTTGCCCAATCATTAGGATTATTTGTTTTAGATCTTCTATGTTGTCTATTCTTCTTCGAATCAGTTTTCTAATGTTGTTTTATTTTGCTCGCACTAAGGGTAGGCATGTCCTTTTTCTATCGGTAGCAACTGCCACTCATAATATTGCTGAGTATCTTGTTGCGTTACACTGCACAGCAGTACTCATGCGCAAACCAGACGAGCAAAGGGGTTCAGGCTAAAACGTCACCACAGCAAAACGGCATCTGGCGAAAACGGCTCCATTTGGACATAACGGAACCTCGACTTGGCGAAAACGGCTACATATCTTATGGCGAAAACGGCACCAACTAAAATCTTATATGGAAAACTAGTTTGTTATTAGATATTTAAATTCAGATAGTAAATACATCTACTGTACCGACAGTGATTCGAGGAAGTTCACTAACACCACCAGGACGCTGGCTCTGACAGGACGTTTCACAAATTGACCGTTGAACATTACTGAAGATATATGAGATCATCCATGGACTGTTTGAGCGGTTGTATATCTTCACAAAACGTATAACTGCATCAGCGCAACGCTTACGGTCTGGTTAAATATACTCATGGAAACAAATAAGGGAACACATACAAGTACAAATGTTCCGTTATTTATTTCCTGATTACCCACAGTGCAACCTTGCAAGAAGAACCTGGAAAGAACAAAGGAACACTTGAACTTTCATGTGGCAAATTGTCGACTATGAATACAAAATGAGATTAGAAAGTCGTCAAATGTAACGTATATTGTATTTGAGATTTCACTGTCTTAGTAAAAGTACAGATTCTAGTACTTTTGTTGGGTTGAGTTCTATCACAGAAAAAAATAACAAGGTACAAGGTTCCATTTTCCGGAAACCTACATGAAACTGGGAAATGTCAGAATCACGTAGGTTTCCGCTCACGCGAAAACTATGATTGTTGGTTGGTTTCAGCGACTGGAACCTGCCGGAAACCAACAAAGATTAGCTTCAGCGACTGGAAACTGCTGGATACCAACAAAGTTAGTTTCAGAAATGGAAACTTACAGTAAAGTATCATTGGTAATTTCCATTTGCATAAAGCAACTGGAAACCATCAGTAGATGAGAACTTGAATGAAGCGAACGTAAGAAGAAATTAATTTGACTCCATATATACCAGTATATACAGCATATATCAGAAACCTACGTTAAACTGCCCATATATTACATGTATATAGGTTTCAGTTTAGTGATCTCAATGTTTCTGTACACCAGAATTCAAATAAAATATATTATCACATAAAATTAATTTCAGGAAAACTTAAGCCTAATTGAAAGAATATGGAAGCTTAAAAGGTTCTACTTTGTCTCCTTTAAGTTTCGTTTGGTAAACAATTACAGATAATTTAAACTTATAAAATTACTGAGAAACCGGTAAAGGCTTCATTAGGTTTCAGTTATCTGATTTACAAGAAACTTTGCATTGGGTTTTCAGTTACAAAAGACAAAATACAGATATCAAACCAACTAACGTTATAGCAAACTATTGGACTATAACATGTACCTTGTTTGAGAAATGTATCCATCAGTATCCACATAATGGAACAATATACCATTGATCTGCAGTTACTTAAAAGCCTGTTCCATGTCACGTGACCTTGTTTCATTGGACACCAAGATAATACACCTGACAAGTTTTACATACTGTCCACAATTCTTCTAAAAGCTGAAATATTGTCGTTAATCCTTGAAGGAAGGTCGCTGTGTCTACACGACAGAATGTCAGTGAGTCTTACCTGTGTATGTTGTGGGGTGTAGACTGGATGTGTATTTCTACTACCTAAAGTTGTGAATTTTTTTATCACGATGATGAGTTAAAATAATTTGTGCTAAGATTTTCACTTTCAATTGGAAATCAATGATTCCGATTATATTTTTGAAATGATATTTTCTTTTCATGCCAGACCACGAATAAAGTAAAATATTCTCTAAAATCTGGTAGGCAGACGCAGTTATACTTTTACATGTATATCACTTGGTTGTACAATATATTTTATTTTCAACTTACGAATTCAGTGTTACCCGAATTTAGTGTTACCCGTATATTTTCCATGCTTATCATCACACTGGGATTCGAACCCACAAACTCAGAGTCAGGCACCTAATCAGCAGAACACAATGGCAGACGCCTAGCTGCTGCTTAGGCACAAAGGGGGCTTCCACAATGTCCGTGGTCAGACCACCAATACTAGAATCTAGCGCTTTACTTACTAAGAAAGTATAATCCAAAATATGACATATGTTGAATTGTCAAATGCCAAATCAGTCCGCTACCAAATCAGATACATTGTATCATATGCCTTCCATTCAAACTACATTGAAATTAAAGAAAGACATGTATGTGTTTCTTTAGCTGATTCGGTGTTAACGTCTTCTTCAGTGTCTTCTTCCACAACTACTACTATGCCAACAACATCCACGACATTGTCTACGAGAAAAGTGAGCTACTTCACCAATGGCATCCTCGACAATAAGTAAAGAGTTCTGGGTCAGCATGGATAAAGAGGTACAACGTCCTTAACATCCATTCCAACACCGATGACATCGGCGGTTGTATCCACTACGGCAGAAACATCAAACACAATGGTCACACCACGGACTGCGACAGCACACCCATCAGAAGCATCCACGCTTCCATCCAGAAGTGCTGAGGTAAAGGAAGTGATATATATGTGTTTGAGGGTTCGTCAAAGACGAACGGGTTAAAGGAACAATGACAGAGTGCAAAACTTCTTGCAGGTTGTAGTTATTGTCACCTCCGGAGATGAGGTGAGGTGAAGTGGGTTTAACGTCGTGCTTACCTCGGAGGTAAGCGCAATTATCGGCAACAGTTTAACTCCACATTGATATTGCATATATTCAAACAAACCAGACTTGGATATAGGTTATCGTTGCACGTGACATTTCAACAGCAGAGATTTTTGAAGTGTATATTAATGCCATGAATAATACACAGTTGAATTGTTTACTCGGCGAACACAATGATAACCTCGAGTCTTTCATTGCTGATAATCAAGATCGATTTATGTCGCTGACCTTTTGTGTTTGTAATGCATTGTGGGTACGCATGTAATATATGTATATAATACACTCGCATGCACACATATAAGAGAAAATACCCCTCATCATTACTAATTACATTTTACTATGAGGTTATATGATTAAGAATCAAGCGGGTCATATGTAAGGATTATGAGAGTTAGTGCAAAGGGAAGTCTTTTTAGTGTATGTTGTCAGAGATATTTCCCACCAGGCGTAAAATACACTCTTTCAATTCTGAAGAGCGCCGTAATCAATCACATACATTGCATGGTGACGGGTGAAAACGTCTTTTGTGTCTTGCCTGAAAAAATATTTTTCATCCAAAGAAGAAGGCATTGTTGAAAAGGATATCAATACCGCTTACAAATGTGTATTTCACCTAAAAAAGTAACTGTTCAAACTGATAATGTGTAATGTGTTTTGATTTCCTCGCTTGAATGCATCGCTACATTTTCAGGGTCCCCGATAGCACGTTCCCACTACTGTACGTCATTGTCGTGGGTGTTGTGGTTGCTGGTGTCATCGCTGTTGCGGTTGTTGCTGTTATTATTATGATGAGGTATGGGTGCATCTATCAAGAGATGGTAAAAGTATTATGTTCTATAGGTTATGATGATAGAGCATAATTTAATGCTTCGCTGGAAGATGAACGGGGACGAATATACCGTAACAATAGGCTGATCTCAAATTCCCCTTTGTTATTGACAACGATAATGTCAAAACATCCTGACACAAAGGTCCTCATACTTTTACTGTAATAATTCATTGCAAAACTACTGCATTATTACACTGCACATTTTGGGCAGAGGAACATTTCTCTGAGACTCCGTCGACACATATAAATAACACCTCTGTCAAGATGTAGAATATTAATGACGTAATTACCTCTCTTCTATCAGAGGAATTTGGTTTGGTTGTTTCACCGGAACTGTTAATGTCAACGATAATGTCAAAACACTTAGGTCCTCATGCTTTTACTGGAATAATTCATGGTGAAACTGTACTGGATTCCACATTTGGGCAGTGGGAACATTTCGTCTACACATGTAAATAACACCTGTCAAGATGTAGAATATTAATGACATGAGTACAGCTTGTTCAGCTTGACCTGAGCTACTCTACATATGCATGACCCAGGATGTCCAAATGACACAAACGGCAGGTCGGACTATCTCAATTAAATAGGAGAAGAGAATGTTATTAATGTTCCGTTCGTGCGAAACCATGCATACATGGATTCGTTACAGTACTTATTGCCGGAAAACAACACTTTTGACAAAAAACATAATTTCATGTTTTACTTGAATTGTTTTACAGTCAAGCTTTGATTTATGGTATCTAGCTTGATTTACTAACTTTACAATGTCAGTTACTTTCACAATCCGATTCACTCTCCTATCACTCCCTACACCCAGTTAAATTATCACTTTTCCTAAATTTTCGAATATTGTTAGGAGCACCATTTTGTAATATCATATTCATAAATCGATGTTTCAGGAGGCAGAAAGGAAAAAGGCCCAAGCCAGGGTCGCTGAAGAAGCAGTCATGCCATCTTATGAAATGTGTGTAGCGGAACCCTTCGATCATACTCGGTACCAGAGCATACAAAGCCACGGAACACCAAGGGGATGGTCAGATCAAGGATCCATTTATGTTAACACGACAGCTTCTACCAGTTGTGAGAACACAAGGAAAACGAATACATATGTCAACGACGAATACGTTAATGATCAGAATGTGTCAACTGGCACGTCATGTTATGTCAACGTTTGTTCTATTAATCAAGACATCGGGAAGCAGCGGAGAATCAAACATGTATGTTAGTACTAATCACATTAGTTTGTACGAAAATACCTTAAATATCTGCACTTGATTGATCCTGCTGTTATTCAGGTGAAACATAACTCATGAAGCTATTAATGTTGCAGTATCTTCCGTGTTGACCATCATATTCTAGTACTTTCCTCATATAGGCGCGGGTTAAAAGGTGGATGGCCAAAAACCTGTGTGACCACGTTTTCGAACGCATAAACTGATTGACATATGTTTTCATAAGTGGAATGGTTTTGTCTTCCAAGCGCTAGTTCATCTATCAGCATTCTGTGACAACCACCAAGTCATTATATTAACGTAAGGGGCTCAGTGTTAAAAACACCTGATAGTCAGTAGGTGAACCTGGACGTAGAGGCTAATTTCCGGTACAACAGCCATTGCAACGTGACTGCAAGGCTAGCCTCATGACGGACACCATGTTGCAGACTGTCGCACCGCTTTTTTACTTTTGAAAGTCATTAACACTGCACATAACTGTCACAATGTTCACGTTAATTCTGCTTAATATATGTATAATGCTGTATAAAGCTTCAAAAAGCTTCGGAATGGTTGCGTTTCTATTCGGCACAAATTTAACTGACATTCTTCAAAAAGATATGTTGCATGGGTATTCAGCGTTTCATGAATAGAATAATTGTATAACTCCAATATCGTCCATGTATATATTCGCCTTGTCCATAATGTTGTTTATCACTTGCTTGATAACGGTTAGCATCTACATCGAAATGATGCCTCCATTGAACTTGTCAATAAAAGTACATGTTAATCATACCGGCTTCTAAAAGTTGTTAAATGAATAAATATAAAGAGTCTCGTCTTCTGTGGATTTTACTATGGTATTCCCTTTCGTGAGTGTAAACCTAATTCCTTTTGGCCCAGTATTACTTGTGTAACCTCCACTGATCTGTGTGATTATTTACTCATTTTCAAAATTTAGCCTTATGCTTTTCATAGTTGGAATTTTTCCCCAAAAATACACAAATAATTAAACGATTTCGTTTACCGTACCTTCAGCCCTTCAGCCAAACAAATTCTACTTTTTGACCCCGCAAACCGTAGCCTCATAGAAGTATCTGGTGACTTTTACACTTCAGATAAACAGCTGCTTTATCCTTTGATCATCAATACATATTGTCATAAGTGTTTGTTTTCATACCAGTAGAGCTCGCTGTGACCGTAACTCTTTGGCAAAGACCATTCAGATACTTTAAATGCAGCGTAATCGTTTTGAAAAAGGTGTGCATCATGCATGTATTTATCATACAATGGATGGATGTTCTCGGCGGGATGAAAGCCAACAGATATTTTCGGTATCCGTTGGGGTCATATACGGATATCGATGCAAATTAGAGGTCATATGCAAAATTTCAGGGTCTACTTTCACAGTGTAAACAAACCTTGTAGCGTCAAGGGTCAGCGGTCGATGTCGGATTGACGGCCGTGGTTACGGTGCTGTCAGTGCTTTGATCAAAAGAATACATGCCTGGTTATGATAGATGTAGTAGATTACAAAGCGAAGATAGAAATTCATAGGCTTACGAGGATACAAACATCAGTTCCCCGACCGACTGTATCAGTGTTTGCGAGAGAACGGCATAGGAATCCAGGTGCACAATGTCACTTGAACATTAAAAGCGTAGTTTGTTGTTCAAAAGGTTAAATGGAGGTTTCTGAAGTTTCTTAGACGTAAAGCTAAGATTTGTTTACAACAATACATGCTTTAGCATAAAAGCTTACTGGGAACTAAGATGACCTAACGCATTCAGCTGGTGATCAGGAGAAAATTATGTCACCGGGCTTGTGACGTAACGTATTACTCCGCACATATTTGTGACGTCATACACACATTCCACGAAGTTAAGTCTCTTCATTTTGTTGCATTGGAAATCGCATTTAAAATCGCATTTTTAAAAATTATAAAGCAAAATGACATTGTATGGTAAATAGGTTTATAACACTCGATGTGTTTTGGGATGGTTAATATCCTGCATTAGGAATAAACACTATGTATTTAGCTCGCCAAGGCTCGCTAAATACAATGATTATCCCTAATGCAGGATATCAACCATCCGCAAGCTTACACTCGCGTGATAACTATATATATATGTACACACCTTTTCAAAGGACTACAAATGAATGCGGTCGTCACAAAACAATATTTCACCCAGGCGAAGTCTTTCAATGTCGACCTTACCAACAGTCAGTCAGAAATACCTTTTTTAAGCAATGACGCCTGAAGATGTATCTGAAACCATAGATGGAATAGGTAAAATACCTCCTAAATATACTTTGTGGCTATTTTGTACATGTATAAATACCTCTAAAACGGCCTCGAAACAGTGCACATGACGCACACACGCACCAGCAACAACACATTTCGAAATTAGCCGGGAGTGTATGGCTCTGAAGCTCACGCTCTCCGACATTGCCAAGTAAGGGGTAGTCCAGGCTACATCGTTATCATATCAGGGTTGGGTAGCTCTGACACAAAAGTCAAGTGAAGTGTAACAGTTGCAGCAACACGGAAAAGAACTGTCACATTGTTAGATTAGCCTGTGCTAGTGGTGGTTACGCAGGGGGCATTTGCACTTTTCGTGAAAATCCTGATGCCTATACTGATTCGATTCTCAGTGATTTACCCAAATTTGTTACCTTTACTTTCCTGTTTGCACCCAGTGGAATATGTTTCGTTTGATAATCGCGACTGGTTATTGTCAGACATTGACGTCCTCCACTCTCATCATCCTGTACGTTCATTGTGAGGAGAGGTGAATGCTGATTTGTGACCAGCAAACAACGCCCTGCACTGTACCATGTTAGTCAGTGTCCTATCCTGATAGTATTGAGCAGCCACTGGGAGGTTATTAGTTGTTACGATAGTTGCTTGTGGCAGTTGAGTCATTTTATGGGAGATAAAAAGAAGTAGTGATACCTCATTGCAAAGATCATCATACCGTTTATGACAACATCCGTGACACATATTGCTTATCACGAGGAAAGTTATCACACAAAAGACCTACACACATTTTCCTGTAAACACGAAGCTAACGATTATTCAGATATCAATCAGTATCATAATTCTTTACAAATATTTGTATAAGGCGACAACCTCCATTCTATAATGAATAGTCTGACTACATCAGAATCATGTGCTTATGAATCACCATCAAACAGGGATCACCTCTCAGGTGTGAGCACTCTCAATGAGATCTGCGTTTATTTTCGTGTTCCTGAAATGGCCACATGTTGTATTTGCATGACATGTCACAGCCTACAGATCACCTGGTTTACCGTTCACTTTGTAGTACACATGATGTGTAAATATCAACATCTTCATCAGTGCAAATGTCATGTCTTCTAAATGGAGGTGGGACTGTGTTTCCATACAGATATATTTGCCAACCGAAGAAGAACCCGGGTGTAACAAATCCTCAAATTACCTTTTCTATTCAGACATTTGACTTTGGACATTTTGTTTCGAATTCGTTACTGTAAATTTATCGTTCTGTAGGTCTGGACTTGAGAACCCTGTCATTGACGCCATGATCACATCGATTTACGCAATTGGGACAATTACGCTATGACAACCACGCCAGCGAGTTAACCTTTGTGTTGCAGCATGTATTAATATCATTCCCAGAGTCTGGAGATATATGTGTTCATCACACAACAATAATATATTATCCATTATGCATGCCGATGAACAGCAGTATTGATAAGGAGGCCTGAGAATGAGTGAGTTTAATTTTACGCCGCTCTTAGTAATATTTCAGCAATATCAGGGGGTGAGGAACACCAGAAATAGGCTTTACATTACTGTACCCACGTGGTGTAGATCGAACCAGGGTCTCGGCGTGACGGGCAACGCTTTGACCACTAGGCTACCCCTTGATAAGGAGGAAGTGAATGCAGCTTTGCAACCATTTTACCTGCATATATGGCGTTTTAGTTTGTGCAATCTTTTACAGTGATAACTCTGATACTTTATCACAGGTACACTTGATGAGAACAGTCTGGTCACATATTGCTTATCAGGAGGAAAATGATCACAATCTTGACGCACTGGCGTTTTCCAATACACTGCATATGATCCTTTAATCCATTACATGTCCTCTTAGTAAGAACATTGAAGCAGGCCTTTCACTGAACATCATTTCTCATTGTGTACTCTAGGACATGGGACGCAGTTTTCGATGACTGTTCACCATGCTTGTTTTATTGAATGTCCTATCTCTGTGAATATATTTCCGTGAATATATCAACAACGCATATATGAATTTCTACCGGCAATGTCGAGCCAAATCTCGCAAAAGGCTGTGAGGAAGTGAAGCTGGTTGGAGTAATCCTCATTGCGTAGCTTGAATAACTGTCACGGGTGTGGGTTGTAGTTTCATTTGAACTAGTTGCTTCTTAATGGATAATAGCGTGGCCTCAAAGGGATGAATTAATTTCATGTCCTCAATCCAGCAGTGTGGAATCATGATTGCAGAACGCCATTGTTTGCCAGTTTTGATGGCTGTAGCATGGATCCGCAAAGGTGAGACACTCATTTACATCTGATGCCAACGAGGAAATACCTACGTTCGCCGTGAAAACATAAATGATCATAACCACAACAAGTAATTCTAAACATGTACATAGACAAAACATACATCTGATGAGAATGAGGAAATATCTACGTTTCGGTCAACGGAAACATAAATGGCGTGCATAAACCACAACAAATAATGCACAATAAACATACACTGTACGTTCACCGACGTGCCTTGAAATCAAGAATGACCATTTTATGGACTGATGTATCATTCCATATTCATATTAACCCAAAGCCTATGTGTGTTACAGTGCCCGGCCAAGACCCCAGCTGCACCCAGAACTGTACCTGGTAACGTTGATATCGATAATTTTTACGATTTATGAAGCATTTTAGGTAAGGCAGGTCAAGGATTACAATTTACACCTGCTTTTACCGTTACCTGGCAATACGTAACCCCGCG